>NW_004955441.1:6164150-6198987 GCF_000276665.1 Chinchilla lanigera | reverse complement strand
GTTTTGTTTGTATTTCCCTAATGACTAGTGATGTTGAGCATCTTTTTACATACTTGTGACTATCTGTATATCCTCTTGGAGAAAGAAAGGTCTATTCAAGTCCTTTGCCCATTTTAAAAATTATTTGCTTTCTTTCTTTTATTGTTGAATTCTAGAAATTATTTATATATTATGGGTGTTAATCGATACCAGGTATATAACTTGCAAATATTTTCTATTTCACAAGTTGCCTTTTTCACTTTATTGTGTCGTATAATGAGATTTATCTCTTTTTCTTTTTTTCTTTCTTTCTTTCTTTCTTTTTTTTTTTTGTCTTTTTGGTACAGGGAATCAAACTCAGGACCTTACTCTTGCCAGGCAGGAGTTATGCTGCTGAGCTACATCCCCAACCCAGAGTTAGCACTTTCAGCACTCTGAAGTATTCTGGGGATCAGGATTATATTTGACAGGGATTCTCAGTCAGTGATTATAAGTGGACTTAACTAGAATCATATGCTGAGGATGATCAGGCAAGTGTGAGGTGGGATCGAAAAATATGGTGAGTGTTTAATTTTTTAAAAAATTTGTTATGGTAAAAGATTCATGGTCATTGATACCCCTTGAAATACTCCCCCTTGGTTCACACATATCCCATTGTTCTTGCCATTTTCTGAGGCAGTTCTGGAAGTTCTCTTTCCTGAGTGGGCCCTGCCATGGCTGCCTCGATATCCTGAACTGATTCAAAACGTTCTGACTTGGGAGAAGAGCCAGAGCTACACAGTGCTAGAATTAGTGGGTAGGATGGAAGAGGACACACTGTGGTGTGTGTGTGTGTGTGTGTGTGTGTGTGTGTGTGTGAGAGAGAGAGAGAGACAGAGACAGAGAGAGAGAGAGCGCCTTTTTGTTGGATGGCACTCAGCAGCAACGTTTAGTATGTCTCGCATCACACCTTGTAAAGACACTCACGAGAGAGGACTTGCAGAACTGCTTCGGAAAATGCCAAGGATGACGGGCTGTGTATTTGAAGGGAGGGTGTCTACGGCCGTACCACCCTGCACACGCCCGATCTCATCTGAAGTGAGGGGAAGTACTTGAGGGGGGTTTATGGCAATGTGTCTTTCACTGTAATAAATTTTTAAAATGTAAACATTCATCGTATATTTCATTGCTATATGTGTGGTACTGGAGATCAAACTCAGGGCCGCTCACATACTGGCAGGTGCAGGACCACTGAGCTACAGCCTCTGTCCAGAAGTGCCTCTGTCCCTGTATTAGTTACGTAGCTTTCTATACACATAGCTTTTGAAGAGGTGAGATGTAAGTTTTGATGTGCAGAGCAGACCGCAAGTAGGAATGCAGACTTGGAGCTCGCCTGTGACTCCTCCTCTCCTCCCGTCCCCTCCTTCCTTCTGTTCCTCTCTGTTCAGCGCTGGATTCCCTACGTGGTCCTCACAAGGCCTTCCACTGGGCAATCCATTCAGTTACCCAGCACTGCCAGGTTATTGGGCTAAATAACCCTTAGTTATTGAGGGCTGATCAGGCCGGCAATCTCCCAAGCGAGTGAATGGCAAAGGCTTGAATAAATGAGACAATTGAAATGATTTCAGGGCTCTAGGAGGGTCTCACTCGCTTACAGTTTCAATATTCTCTGACTTTAGACAAAGACTTCTCTGGGCGGCCCATATTTATTTGGTTTTTAAACAAAGGAGGGGGATACTCAAGAAAACATGGGAATCTGGGCAGGACTTTCCCAAGTGATACATTTTGTTAATTTAGGAGAACTATGTTATCTCCAGGAAGGCCTTCATAGCAGGAGTGAGATGCCTGCAGCTACAGTCTCCTTTAAGCTAACTGGGGTTGGAGCCAGATGTCCTCAGCTGTGGCCTTATCTTGTCCTTTGAGGTGTCACAGCTTCATAGGCCAACACAGGCCTCAGGGTGACCAGAGACTCACAGGAGTTTACTTACTATGAGTCCACTGCCCCATTCCCAGACAGGGTGCCTAAGCTTCAGACAACTCACAAGTAAACATGGCAAGCCGATTGGTTAATATTCAATCCCGCTTGGAGCCACTCTGTAGTGGTCTCCAGCACCAGGTGCAGAGTGCTGTGTTGGGGTTCGGAAGGGGAGCTGCTGGGGAGACAGCAATGCTGGATTTCAGCTTGGTGAGCACGCCCTCCAGTAATAGTTACCCCCTGTAGGATAAAAGGCACACAGGGAGCCTGACTTGGCCAAGAGAGGGTGGGGGGCTTCCTGGAGGTGTCCTGAGGTCCTCTGTCAGCTGGCCGGGTCTCCCTTCACAGCCTGCTCCCCAGCAGGGCCCAACCCTAAGGAGCAGGGGGGAAGCATGACCACCTATTACTTTGTCCTCCCCAAGAAAATGTTCCCCATCTGAAGGTCAAAAGTAATTGTAGGTGACTTATCAGAGATGCCCAGTAAGCTTTATTTCTTTTGGAAAACTGAGAGAAACAATATACATGGCTCATCAATTTATTCTAAAAATGAATTGCTAAAAACCCAAATTAATTTATGTTTATTTTTTGTTTGTTTGTTTTGTTTTGTTTTAGTTTTTCTCCAGTACTAGGAACCGAACTCATGACCTTGCACTTGCCAGGCAGGCGCTTTTTGTCGCTGAGCTAAATCCCCAGCCCCTTATGTTTATTTTTATGTATTTATTTTTGTCTTTTTGAGGCAGGGTCTCACTATGCAGTTCAGGCTGGCCTTAAACTCACTTTGTAGCTCAGGCCGGCCTCAGACATGCAGCAATCCTCCCGTCTCAGCCTCCTGAGTGCTGGGATTACAGGGGTGCACCACCACACCCGGCCTAATTGTATTTAATAACCTGTTGTGCTTCATAGGGGCCAGTCACTGAGCACTTTCTTTGTCTGTAACAGACCCTCAAAACAGTAGCAAGGGGAGGTGTCCTGCTCAGCTTCTCTCGCAGAGAGAGAAACTGAGGCCCAGGGAGGCTAAGTACCCGGCCCAGGGCCACAGAGTAGGAAGCGACAGAGCTGGAACTAAGCCACTTGCTTGTCCCCACAGCCTGTGCCCTGGACCGCTGATGGTTTTCTCCATGCCGAGAAAGGTGTTTCATGTCAATCAACCTGATCAGACACCTTTGTTGCAAGGTCTCACCCACGCTTTCATTGCCTGAGCCCTTCACTGTTCAGGAACGTGTAAGTAGGGTTAGCTCCTAGGGCCTTAGAAACATCTGCAGGGGCTCTCAGCGTATGCCGAGCTGCTGTTGCCAGATGCCTGGAAACTCCACAGAAAGGCACACTTGAAAAATTCTAAAATCAATCACTAAACAATAGACATAAGGAGAAAAACCCTCTCTTGAGAAAGGATGAAAAGAAAACAAAATATAATCATAGTATTCAATAAAATAGACCAAAATAATATACCATAATCATAACACCAAACAGATGATAAAATATTATATGTTAATACTAATATATTATTGAGCAATATAACTCAATAAAGTCACACTCAAGGGCTGGGGAGGTAGCTCAGTGGTAGATCACATGCCTAGTATGTCTAAGGCCCTCGGTTCAATCCTCAGCACTGGAAACAAAAAAATCATGCTCAGAATTAATAATGGTCCTTTAATATCACCTAATACTGGAGTCCAGTTTTCTGATTGTTTCATTGTTCTTACAGTCGCACTTGGCTTTAGCTTTAAGTCCTTTCTAAGCCACGAAAAGCCTTCCTTTCTACTTTCCACATTTTATTTGTGGAAGAAACTGGGTCATTTGACCTACAGAATAACCAGGAAGAGTGACAGAAATGGTCTGAGATTTCTTTGAGGGTTTCTCTGTCCCTAGGACCCTTGCCACGAGGGATATTCAGTCAAAAGACTGCATTTTAAAGTCACTGGAAATAATTCTTCTCTCTGTGATTATCAAATCGACTTGATGTACTGTTAGCTTCATTTGCCTCAATTTGACTTTGATGGAAGACAACTGCCTCTCTACATACGGTGTTTTCCAGTACTCTAAAATATGTACATGGCCGAAAGTAAAAATGATAAAAAAGGTACATAGATGGAAGTTTAGCTTCCCTGTCTCCTTCCCCATTCAACTGCCGTCCTCTTCCTCATCTTAGCCATAGTAATTATTTCGTGTGTCTTTCTGAGACAGGATCTCACTCTGCAGTTCAGGCTCACCTCGAGCTCACTTTGTAGCCCAGGCCGGTCTCGAACTCACAGCGACCTTCCTTCCTCAGCCTCCCGAGTGCTGGGATTACAAGCATGCGCCACCATACTCGGCCAAGGTAATAATTTTTTAAGAATTGGTTTTCACTCTATCTTCTTGTTGTTTATGTGTGATATACTCATATTTCTCTTTCCTTTCTAATAAAAAGGTAACATACTATATTTACTCTTCAGATAGATGTCTCACTGAGAGGTCATGCTTATTCATTTTTTGTTGTGTTTTTGGTTTTGGTTTTTTGAGACAGGGTCTTGTGCTATTGTTATGGTTTGTGTCTGGATGTCCCTCCAAATCCTCAGGCAGTCATGGGGTGGGATTTTAGAGTTCGTGATTGATTCATGGTCCAGTGTTGGAATTATAGATGTGAGTGCTACACCCGCCCTGGGGTGTGTAGACTGCATACCGTGTAAGGGAGGGAAAGAGGCTGCCTGCCCCCCCTTTTCCCTTTTGCTCTTGTTGCTTTTGCTGTTTTCCACCGCCATGAACTGTTGCTCTCTGCCATGTGCCACCCTACCTAGGAGCCAGCCAAGTATGGACTGAAATCTCCACAAACTATAAGCTAAATAAACCTTTCTTGCCTTAATTTTAGGGTCAGGTATCTTGTCTCAGCAACGAGAGAAAAGTCACCAAGACAGCTATATAGTCCAGACTGGCCTCGAACTCACTGCAATCCTCCTGCCTCAGCACCCCAAGTGCCAGGATTATAGGCATGTGCCACCACGCCCAGCTATGCTTAGTCCTTTTAACAGCTACACACCAATTCATCATGTGCATTCTCCATAATTTATTTAACCAGTCCCCTACTGGTGGACCTTTGAGTTGCTTCAGTTTTTGCTATTACAAAGAGTGCTGCAATAATAGCCTTGGACACATTATTCCACAATTCTGGTAGCAATATTTGGGGTAGATGCCTATAACTGTGGTTGCTGGGTCAAAGGGAAAATACACAAGCAATTTTTCTAGACATTACTAAATTCTCCTCCCCAGAGATTGCAACACTTCCATTTTTATATATATATTTTTTATTTTTCAGACAGGGTCTCACTATGGTACAGGCTGGCCTTGAACTCTCTATGTAGCCCAGGCTGGCCTCCAACTCACGGAGATCATCCTGCTTCAGCCTCCCAAGTACTGGAATCACAGGCATGTGCTACCAGGCCCAGCTAAATTCCTTAATTCTTAAGAACACTATTGTTTTGTCTATGATATAATTACCAATTATTTCTCCCAGATTTTCATCTGGCTTTTGATTTTACTTGATATTTTTATTTTGCCATAGACCCAAATTTATTAATATTTTATTACTTTAGTTTTGGATTCTATGAGTTATAACTAGGAATTATTTTACCTCTCCTAGGTGGTGAAGTATTTTACTCATTTTTTTTCTCTTTTTTTATGATTTCGTTTTTACAGCTAGATCTCTGACCCCCTTGAAATTGTTCTGTTGTTTAGTATGAGGAATGGGTCCCCCTTCATCTTTTTCATATGGCTGTCCAGTTGCATGGTGTATAAATTATAGTTCAATGAAACTGTTGTGGAAACCTCCCTCTCTCATCAAAGTTTGAAAGAATATATTCTAAATCTTTTCTTTTTTCTGGCACCGGGAATCAAACTCACAACCTTGCGCTTGCCAGGCAGGCGCTGTGCCACTGAGCTAAATCCCCAGCCCTTATATTCTAAATCTTAAATAGTGCCTGACCCTAGGTGGTGGGATTATGAATGTTTTCTATTTTTCTGTTTTATTCATCTATTAACAGATATACCCTGGTGTTATGGTTTGTTTCTGGATGTCACCCCAAAGCCTCATGCAGTTGTGGATGTGGGCATCTAGAGGTTATGACTGATTCATGGTCCAATGCTGGCATTATGGGTGTGACTGCTACACCCGCCCTAGGGCAGGTCACTTGCATACAACGTAAGGGAGGGAAAGAGGCTTGCTCTTCCTGCTGCCACTCCTCCCTTTTGTTCTTGCTGCTTTTGCTGTGTTCTGCCACAATAACGTGTTGCCCTCCGCCATGTGCCACTCTGCCTTGGAGCCAGCCAAGTATGCACTGAAACCTCCACAAACTGTGAGCTAAATAAACCTTTCCTTCCTTAATTTTGGATGTCCGGTATTTTGTCTCAGCAATGAGAGAAAAGTAACCAAGACACCTGGGAAGGCTGGGAAGATGTTTCTCAGAGGATATAATGCAGATATAATGCAGATCCACTAACATTTTTAAAAAGAAGTCTGTCGATAACTCATACTTAGGAAGTCAAACAGGAAGCATTTGAGTGCAAGCTGTGCTCACTGAGCTGTGCTATGTACTGAGGATATTTAAGAAAAAGCACAGTCATCTGGACAGACAGCTCAAAAGTTGCCAACTAACTGTGCGGGGCCTGGAGGTCATAGAGAAAGCCAGGGAGGTGAGATTTCTGCGGGCTGGTAACCCAGGTGTCTTCTGGAAGAAGTGTCTTCCAGGAGGAAGTGTAACCAGGTAGTCCTTGAGGAATGAATAGGATTTTGAAGGGCAGAGGAAGCAGGAGTGCATCCAGGCAAGGACAGTGCCGTGAGCAGAGCTGAAGGGAGCCCCTGAGGGTGCCTGGGGGCCGTGGGCAGGCAGGCTGAGGAGGGTGCTCCCTGAGCAATGACCCCGTTCCCTGAGCCTGCAGAGGGATGCTGTCTTCTGGCAGGAAGCGAGGCTGTGCTCGGTAGCTGGAGGCTCTCAGAGCGCCTGGTGACTCGGGGCCCTTCCCCAAGGAGCACCTTTCTGCTGGTGAACTGTTCATGGGTGCTGAGGCTTGTGGGTTCTGTGCCATCTGCAGACAAAGTTGGGATTTGATTTTGCTCTCTATCATTCCATTTGCGCTTGGTGCCCATGGTCTGAGGCCCCGTGAGTCTGCAGTAGGACATAGCGAGCCAGTCCCTCACAGTTGGGGCCATGACAGCTGCCTCCTGCCCCGGCCTGGCAGGGCCTGGGAAGGGCAGCTACGAGGCTTGAGGGGCTCCGGCTCTCACACCTGCCTGGTACAAACCTCCTCCCTCCCCCACAGGCAGGCAGAATAAGCATCAGCATTTGTATGGGATGTGGGGAATAATGTGGGGAGGGGACAGGCAAACCTAATAGCCAAAGCCACCTAACCACCTGTGGCACCCTATAGCGTCATTTCAAAAAACTTCAGAATAGAAATTTTTTTCTTTCTTAAAAAATTAGTGCACATCAGTTATACAGATGAATGGGTTTCTGGCCGAATTGTATATGCAGGTAACGCTCTTTGTTCTCTCTTTTTGGTTTGAGCTGTGGGCCTACCTCTAGTACTTCTTTGCATCTCAGCAACAGAATGTTAATGAACTAAATGAGAGAAGACTAGAAGGTACCACTGCCCTTGCCTGTTGAGTCCCCTATGTAGCTCTAGCTGCACCCTCTTTGGCTTTCCTACCCTCTTTCCCTTTCCTCCCCACCCTCTTTTCCTCTTCTTCTTTTGTTTCTATTTTTTTCTTTTTCCTCCTCTTTAACAGTCCCCCTTCTACTTTTCTCTCTCTTCCTGTGTTTTTTTTTTTCTTTAGATTCCATATATGAATGAAAATGCATGATATTTCTTTCTGAGTCTAGCTTTTCTTGCTTAAAATGATGATTAGAGCCTCATTTTTTTTTGAGTGTTAAGGTTAAAAACAAGACCCCCAACATGTGGTTAAATTTTATCTCTCTCTGTGTGTTATGGTTTGTGCCTAAATGTCCCTCCAAAGCCTCATGCAGTCATAGGCGGGGCCTTTCCAGAGGTGGCTGACTCTACAGTGTGTGACTGACCCATGGTGCAATGCTAGGAATAAGGGGTGAGATTACTAAACCAGTCGACTGATTGGTTTGGCATCCACCCTAATCCTGGTAGCCTAGATACAATATAAAGGGGGCACAAAGAGTCTTATCTTATCCCTTGTTGCTTTGCTACCTTCTGCCCACCATGAACTATTTCTCCTCTGTGATGCCTCTCTGCCATGCCGTCCTGCCCTGACATCAGCCAGTTATGGCCTGAAACCTGTACAAACTATGAGCTAAATAAATCTTTCCCTTCTTTAACTTTGGGTGTTGTGTATTTTGTCCTAGCAAAGAGAGAAGTAACTAAGACAGTGTGTGTGTGTGTGTGTGTGTGTGTGTGTGTGTGTGTGTTGCTGGGGACTGAATCCAGGGCTTCACACACACACTGGAGCAGACATCACCCCCCTGCAGCTGTTGTGTGTGGTGCTTGCTGAGGATGGGGGGCTTTGCGGAGCCCCCTCTTCTGTGACTCACCATGTGTGGCCCCTCAGTCCTCACTCTTCTTCTGGGCTGCCCCTGGATCGCAGGGGTCTCCCTTCACTTTACGTTCTTTCCCTTTACATTCTTTCCCTTCATGGCAGTTAATACTCCCGATTCATCCCCCAGAGGGATTTCTTTCACTCTCCAGAATAACTGGTTTCTGTTTTAAACAGCTCCCGTTGTGTCTGACCTAAAGCTTTCGTGCTGCAGAAGCAGAGAATGCCTGAATGTCACCTCTGCCTGCCTGACCACAGGCTCCACTGTCCTTTAGTGGGTACATGGGCTCCTGAGTCAGCTGCAACGCTGGCTCTGTCGCTACTGCTCGGTGGCCCGAGGTAAGCAGCTGGGTTCTAAGCTCACTCTGCACCTTCAGCTGATCCTCCCGGGGATGAAAAGCACAGGAAGGCGCTTGACTTGTGGGCAGAACCCGACAAAAGTTCGTTTCTTCGAGCCTCTCTTGGTGTAGGCGTCGCCGTCTGTGTTCTGAGCCCCCTTGCCTTACCCCCCGCTTTACTCCGTCCCCTCTCTGAGCGGGTCCTTGTCCACTGAGGCCCTGAGCTCACCTACGAGCCTCTTCTGAGCCTTCACGATGGGTACAGCCCTCTCCAGCTAGGTTTCTACACCAAGAGCTGGCTTCAGCCCCAAGAAGGCTGCCCCAGGGAGTGTAGCCCAGAAAGGCCTGGACAGACGGGACAGATGGGACCCTGTTTATAATCCTGTCCGCAGTTACCTGATACCAGTCTCCATGGGAATTAGCAGGAGGCCTCTCATATTTCAGGGACATATTTCCGTCTGAGATTGAGCTGTCTATCTTTTCCCTCCACGGATGTGTACCACATCCTCTCAGAATTAAGTGACCCGGCCTCCTTGTGGAGTGACCTACACGGGATGTACAACTTCTTGGGGCTGGGAGAACTGGGGCAGCCCCTGGCTGTGTGTGTGTGTGTGTGTGTGTGTGTGTGTGCATGTGTGAAGTAAATGGGACACTCAGCACTGGTCAGCGTCCAGGTTGTTAGTGTCTGTGCTGATTTCCCCCTTGGAACAGCTGGGAACTATTTTTCTGCTGACCTCTGTTCCTCGCATGTGTCACTTTTGGGAGTCAAGGAGGAAGGACACAAAAGTAGGCACCCTGATACCACCTATAACCTTATTCCAAATTCAATCTCCCTCCTTTGTTCTCGGAGCTACTCTTTGACCGAAGTCTTGAGTTTCCTACCCCATCCTGTGTTCCCCTGGGGCTGGTTTGAGCTGTGGGCCTACCTCTAGTACTTCTTTGCATCTTGGTATGTCAGCAACAGAATGTTAATGGACTAAGCTATTGTTTTCGACTAAATGACAGAAGATCAGAAGGTACCACTGCCCTTGCCTGTTGAGTCCCTTATGTAGCTCTAGCTGCACCCTCTTTGGCTTTGGGGTCTGATTTTGGAAATTTCTCATAAAGAGGGCGATGGATCTTGATCAATGGGTCATTCAAGTGCTCTCATTAGAGTGGACACCAAAGTTCTCCATAAGTTAAAAACAGAATTAGATGACTACCATGCTCATAAGAAATAGGTGAAAACTGTGACCCAGGGATTAGGACTGGTACTATAACCAAATATGACATAGGGATGCTCATCTGATGCCTATTTAGTGAGATCATATGCTTCTTTTCAATCCCTATTACAATTGGCTATTGAGGAAGCACATCTTTCAGTCTGACTTCTCTGATATTGTACAATCCCTTATATGGCATAGTTTCTTTCTGCAGCATGGAAAGCGGTGATCTCCAAAGTAAGGCTCTGGGAGCAGCAGCGTGGGCATCACCTGAGCTTGCCGGATGAATGCCCGGATTTGAGAGCCACTGTGGTGGGCAACGCCTTAATCAATGAATAGCCTATTACCTGCTCCAGCTCTGAGCACTGGCCTGCCTGTCCTTGGGGGTCTGCCAGAGAAAATAAAATTTGCGTCAGCCTCATCTCTTTTCTAAAGAACTTGGCTGTTTTTTTTTGTTGTTGTTGTTTTTCCTGGAGTAGTGGGTTGGCAGAACCTCTGCTGGCCAGCTGCAAGCAGAGTGTACCTGGGATTAAGTCTTCCTGCATTTAAACTGAACCAAACAGAAGGTATGGGTACCCACTGTGCCCTGAGGGCTGCGCAAGCAGATTCCTCGGTCCCTCGTCCTTATTCTTCAACGGAATTAGAAGACCTCTGCCGACATCTGTTGGTATACGGTCTGGTTTTAAAATGGACCAGGGGGCCGGGGATTTAAAGCTCAGTGATTCAGCGGCCGCCTGGCAAGTGTGAGGTCCTGGGTTTGTCTCCCAGTAACCAACCCCCCCCCCAAAAAAAAAGTGGACCAGGAACAGGACTCATCTTCATAAGAGTGCTCTGCAAGGGTGCAGCCTATCCCTGGACAAAGAGAGGGTCAGTTCGATGAAGAGAAGTTGGCATGATTTCCGTTGAAGGGAGATATTTAGACTCAAAATGGTTCCCACTGACTGGGTGTTTCCTACCCTCTGTGTGGCCACACTGGCTGACGAAGCCTGGGAGATACCAACAACCTGACTATATTTGCTACTCAGACTTGCTATCTTTGAGGGAGGTACCATTATTAACTTATATATGGATGGAGGGACTGGGGCTCAAAAGGTCCCCTCCCCCTTCCCCCCCCCCCCCCCTCCCCACTGAATCTCTGGCTCCTCCTTTGTTTGCTGACAGCCTTTCCTCTATCTCAACTGAATGCTCTGTTTTGCGGAAGTCTCTGTAAGTGTCTCTGTTCCTCCCACCCATAAATAACCTGTAAAAATGATCAGAGACAGAAATCTGTATTTATGCGGTTCTCAGGCTTAAAAAATAATAGGTTTTGAGTAATATTTATTGGCTGAATAAAGGACCAAAAAATAAGACCCTCTTCGATGTGGATGGTGTTGGGCTGAGGTGGAGGCTGTAGGTTAAGCAGTGGTTTATGGAGCACCAGAGTGCTAATTCTGAGTGAGTTGGGAGTAGTAGACCACACTCCCCGTCTGAGCCGGGCCTTTTCAACTATTCTGCCCTGCTCAGATTCTGAATTTTCTGAACCAAGAGTGAGGGGCTTGGTTTTTTAAAGAGGTCCTTAGTATAACTTCAGGTTAGATCAGCTCGGGAAATGCTGGTCTTGAAGGAGTAAATCATTGGTGTTCTCTCTCTCTCTCTCTCTTGCACTTCTGTATCAGAAGCTGCCTCTTGGCATCCTAACACTGAGGTTCTCATGAGCAAGATCTGAGAACCCTGCTCCAGAAGGCACAGCCTCGAAATTGAGCAGGCATTAGAGTCACTCTGAAGGCTTCTTCAAACGGTCTGTGGGACCCACTCCCAGCGCTCTGATATAGCGCTTCTGGGTCGAGGCTGGGAATTTGCATTTTAATAAGGTCTCAGTGGTGCTAATTTGAGAACTACTGAGCTAGATGATCCTGCTGTATTAAAGAGTGTATTGGCTCTGGCTCACACCAGATTCCTTTCTGCCCTTCAAGCTAAGATGAGCACAATAGTAACACCTGCTGCGCTTCCGTGCAAATCACCAGCTTCCTTCATTAGTACAGAGCTGATTTTACAAAGTAAGAGAAGTGTTCTATTTACTGTTAAAACCAGGTGCTGGGAAACATAGGTCCTGAAATTCTGCTACGGCTCAGACACTAACTTTGTAAACATCCACAGGGAAGTAATTTACCTCTCTCTGGCCTGATTTTCCCCCTCATTTGCCTAATGTGACATCTTGAGAAGAAAAAGGGAGACACAGTCTGAGCAAGTTTAAAGTTCCGGGTTCAGATGCTGGCCATCACCCCTAGCTTCCCGGGCATCGAGGAATGTGTTTCCTGCTCCGGGCTTGTCACTAATGTTAGGGGTGCTGCAGACCCAGTGATCAGCCCTCCATTTCTTCATCTGTAATGTGCAGATTTTTGACCTTGGTGGTCATGAATGTCTCCTTTGCATTTAAAAAAAAATTACTTTAGACTTTATAAATTGAGTAGAAGATGCAGAGATTTTTCTGATACTTCTTGCCTTCCCACATGCGTAATTTCTTAAAAGTAGAATTTTAAAATTTGATTTTCCTTGTTTCCTGTCTGCTTATCTTTATTTTGTCTCTCCTGTCTCCTCTTTTATATAGAAGGGTCACATCTATGCTTCCTGTGCCATATGCATCCTTCACGGTGACGCAGGGGAAATAAATAGAACTCCCAACCTGCTAGATGTCAGGTATGCAAGTTTATGTTCTCCAAAATCAAAGAATGAGTTCTAAGGAATAACAATTTATGGAGAGAAATAGCTCCTGAGAGACAGGAGGAGACCTGAAAGTGGGTTGCCAATGCGCCCACTTCTCTGAGGAAGTTTTATAGAGCAAAATCATGAGGTGGGCACCACTTGGGTCAAAACTATGATCAACCAATAAGACTGCAAGTGTAACCGCTGCTTGGTTAATATTGATCCAATAGTAGCAAGGGCACGTAGATGGCATCATGAACCTTGGTCGATAATGTACGAGTGCTGTCTTAAAGTCTGAGTCTTAGTAGTCTTGGTCTTAGTCTCAGTGGGTGGGAGAGGATGGCTCACTCCTAATGAGACAATGGTCTATTTATATGGGAAATCTCAAAAAGGCGGTGCCAATGATGTTAAACTTGGGTTCATCCCTTAGGGAAGTATATAAATCTGGCCATTGTGACTTTAGATGTGTCTCCAGCCAGTTGTGATGTGTTCTCACCTTCTGCACTGGCTCCTTTGAGGGCCCAGCCCTGTCTGATCCCCTGTAATTTTCTTGTTTCACTGTCTATCATAAGAGCGCTGGTAATGACCCCTGTGTCAGCTCCTCCTTGATTTTCCTCTTCCAAGGCCTCTTCCCAAGGGAAGAACTGCTGCTCGGGGGGGACAGTGAGGAGGCCTCCGTCAGCCTGGTCTAAAGGAACAGCCTCCAAGGGATGGAGATTCTCGTGTGAGACAGCTGAACCCCAGGAGAGACGGCGTTTCTGGAATACGGGCCATGACTTCCCTCCCTGTGTGGGTCAGTTGTTCATGTGCCATGTGTCAGGGCGGGTGGTGTAGACGACAGGTCACAGACACACACAGAGAGACGCAGACACTTTTCCCTCCAGAACCTTACAAACCAATAGGGGGAGTAATACAAATGCATAGGTCATGGTAATAATGACCGTGGGTAATGAGAACAATGATTTCCTGTTTATGCAGCAGAAAAGGCCCTCAGCCAGTACGCTTCAGTTTCTCAGCTGCCCAGGTGATAGTTCCTGTTACAGTTCCTGTTGCTCCTGTCTCCTAGAAACACTGCTCACTGGGATGCACACTGTAAGAACCAGTCAAAGTCAGGCAAGTACTCTGCCTCTGTACGTCCCCTTTCAACTCCAGAAAAACCTCCCTCCCTTCAAGGCCTGATATTTTGAGGAAAAACTCCCTCCTAGTCAGTGCCTGTCCATGTTAAATAAATCTGCCTCCAAATCTTGGGTGTGGTTTCGGTGTTTCTGCTTGCCGTGGCATTTATACAATGATCTGCTGGTTCCTCTAAAGTATTTCTTCTGCTCTTTTCTTTCCATTAACCTTTGTTTCCTCCCTTACCATGATCTGATTACACTCTCCAGCTCACAGGCTTTACACAGGACGGCAGCTCCTGTACAGAGCAAAGCCAATAAAAGCAATAGCTTTCCACTCAATTCTTGTGAGCAAGAAAACACTAGAGACTGCGAGGTTCATGTGGGTCAGAGAACTGTTTGCTCTGAGAGTTAAAAATTAATTTATCCTCTAAAAAAGAAAAAGTCAGCGGGCGTGGTGGCGCAGGCCTGTAATCCCAGCACTCAGGAGGCTGAGGCAGGAGGATCATTGCGAGTTTGAGACCAGCCTGGGCTACAAAGTGAGCTCAAGGCCAGCCTGAACTGCATAGTGAGACCCTGTCTCAAAACCACCAAAAAAAAAAAAAGAAGAAGAAGTCAGGCCAGTCACAGTGGTGTACACTATAATTTCAGCTTCTTGGGAAGCTGATGCAGGAGGATTGCAAGTTTGAGGCAGCCCGGACAACGTAGTAAGATAGTGTCTCAAGCTAAAAAAATAAAAATGACTGGAGATACAACTCAATGGTAGTGTGCCCCTGGGTATTTAGAGAGAGAGAGGGAGAGAGAGGCAGAGAGAGAGAGACAGAGAATCAGAATTGTCTAGGAACCGGGTTAAACTGTGAGGTTACCTAAAGTCTGGGGCTAGCTTGTCAGGACAGGAGAATAATCACCTGGACACAGGTCCTTATCTGTGCTTCCGTATCCAGCGGAAGCTGACTTCCTTCCGTTGACTTCAGGAAATCACAGTGCTCCCTTGAACCTCAGTCTCTTCACTTGAAGCGTGACCTTAGTATCCACTCTATCCAACTCCAAGATTGTCCTAAGCACAAAGTGAGTTAAGGTATGTACATAAATTCTATCCCCCACTCCAGCCACGCACGGCAGTACTTAGTGGCTACCTCTCATTTCAGGGGAACTCACATTTCTTGGGTTACTGGAAAAGTGAGACTGGAAAGTATCCAGTGCCCCATTAAACTACAGAATTTCCTTCTACCCTTCCAAGGACTCAAAATAGCTTTATCAGGCCATCACTGTAGTGTGATGTGCACAATTTAATTTTAACTGAATCATCTCAACAACTTCACAATGAAGAGATCTTCTCCCTGAGACGGAGGAAGCAAACAAAGGTTGGCAGAGGTGACAGTGCCATGCCTGACTGAGTTCAGCTCAGATCTGTCTTGGCAAGGCCTGTTCGCTTTTCCACGGTGCCCCCCTTGGTTTTCAGCGGAGGTGATGTGGAAGCAAAGGGGCTGGGCCTCCACCCCGAGCCATCAGGACCCCATCTCCCAGGGAGAGGCCAAGCTTTTGCTCCGAGCTGTTCTGTGGAAACATCCGGGGTCCGGGAGAGGCCTACACCCAAGAAATGAGCATTAGCTCTCATTCTTTCTCTCTGCTTCTCTCTCTCCGGTACCACTTAGGACGACTCCAAAGGCAGTCGTCCACAGAACGCATCCTTCTGGCCCCTCTCGGGGCTCCTGAGGCTGCCCAGCTGCCTTCCAGCAATCGGGCCAGATGGACACTTTCAGGGGACATCTAGTCGTGGGACATCCCGTGAGCTGAGCAGGCGTGTTCAGCGGTCGAGGGGGAGGCTTCACTCTAACTTCTGTAACTCGCTCTCGCCATGCCCCAGTGCCCCCTCCTTTTGGCCTGCTTTCTAAGGTCCCTGAGGCCTGTTCAAGTAGGGGGAGTGAAGGACAGAGTGCATGCGGCCAATCAAGAAACGCCTCGCTCTAATCAGGTCACCCGGGCGAACCCAGCTGGCTCTGAGCCTTTCGCCTGGGGACCTTTCTGTTTTGTAACATGCAGCTGACCTCAAGCTAGGCCACTCATTTCGCATCTTTAATCTGCACAGTCGTGATTTCCCAGGAGAGTTCTGTCCTGATAACAGGTCCCCAGAAGGGGGCGTCGCTGCTGTGAATGTCATCTTGATAGTAAGAGGTCTAGGAAGAAACTGGTGGTTTACCCAGGAGGTGAGCAGGTAGCATCACCCCTGCTTGTCTGCTTGGTAACAAGGGCGAGTGCTTGCTGCTGGGTTTTCTGTGGGTATAGAAGTACAAGAACTTTCTAGATATGTGTGAAAAAGAGCCTCATATAATTTATAGGAGAATGCAGCAAAGTTATTAATAGAAGATCCTTTTACAAAAATCGATTTGCATTTTTATATACCAACCACAGTTAGAGAACTACAATAAAATTAAAGCTAACATCTACAAGAGAAAAGCTATAAGGCACTGGAAACAAATTGATTAAATATATATGGAAACTAATCAAAGATTGATAAGAAAAAGCCAAGCAACCAATACAATTAGGCAAAAGAGATGAACAGGCAACTCATAGATGGAAAAATCTAAAAGACAAACAAATACACAAAATGATGTACAATTTTACTAGCAGTTAGAGAAATGTAAATTAAAGCAGGCTGGGCATGGTAGCACACTCCTGTAATCCCAAAACTTGGGAGGCTGATACAGGAGGATTGCAGAGAGTTTGAGGCTAGTCTGAGCTACACAGTGACTTCAAGGACACGCTGCACTACAAAGTCAGACCCTGTCTCAAAAAAAAAAAAAAAAAAAAACCCAGTAAAGTAAAGCAAAGTGAGATACCATTATATAGCTGGAAGACTAGTAAAATGAAAAAAAAAAATTGCTCAAGAGTGGGAGAAGATCTAGAATGATGGGAACACATATGCTGCTGATAAGAGTGTAAAATGTTGCAGTGTTTTGGTTCTCTCTCTCTTTTTTTTTTTTTTTTGGTACCGGCACTCGAACTCAGGACCTCGCACTTGCCAGGCAGGCGCTTATGCCACTAAGCTATATCCCTGGGCCCAATGCATGTTTTGGATAGTGTAGTAATTACTTAGACGTGGAAGTACTTACCCATCAATTCCATTTTTTTTTTTTTTTGTGGTACAGGAATTGAACTCAGGACCTTGTGCTTGCCAGGCAGGCACTTATGCCACTGAACTATATCCCTGGCCCCATCGATTCCATTTAATAGACTCTCTTATGTGTACATAAGGAAACGATGAGAATATATTGTGGGACTGTGTGAAAGAAGAAAACAATCCCCAACAACCTAAGTGTCTGCCAAAGAAAAATCGGATGAATTGTGGACTAGACATGCAACAGAATGTCACAAAGCTGTGACAATAAACAAACCAAAGCAAAAATTTCCACGTAGAAGGGAAGGGACCAGCTGACTTTTGGCTATGGCAAGTCTGTTAATATTTTTCGTTTGTTTTTAAAAAGTAAAAAGAGAGAGGGAGGAAGAAGGATTCGCTTGTTTATCTTCTAGGCTACAGGAGCTAAGTTGACGAGTGCTTTTGACAAGCTTGGTTTTGGCCACGCTGACGCCTGAAAGAGACAAGTTATGACTGTGGAGCTCTTTCATCTATTAAAAACAGATCAAATCAGTCAGTCCTTAGCGACGTCCGTTTGGGCTTGACACACGTTTCAGGGCTTGAAGCTTGGTGGTGCTCTCTTAAGCTCTCTCCTTAGAGGGCCTGGCGCTTGGAAGCCCCGCTGAAGGGTGAGCGGGAGCTGTGCTTTGGGGTCTGTGGGAGGGGGTGTCTCTGGCTGGGATCGGCCACCCGGTCCCCACCGTCCTGGTCTATCATTAGGATGACTGATGTCCAGCTGCCGCCTCATGCGGCTGTCCTGGAATTCTTGTTACATCTCAGGGGGTCTGGCTCTGGCCGCTGATGACATGACAGATGGCAGATGCAGCCTCGCCCGTGTGACCTGCCGGGGAAACCTCTCTTCTGGATCCCCACTTTGGAAAACCTCCCAGCCCTCTCTGCCAGAGCCTTGTCCTCGGTTGCCTTCCTGATCTGGCACCAGCTGACAAACACCAAGCTGAGTACTGTCCCCTTCCTTCCCACAGGGAGGCATCCACCGACTTTGTCACCACATCCTCCAGTTAAGCCAACATAGGTACTAAGCACAGGAAAAAAAAGTCGGATCTGGGCTGGGGCCAGAGAAGGTAACCTGTTCAGGTTTGGCACTCAAAGTTTTCAGTAAGAAGGAGTGTTATTTTTTAATATCGTCCTCAGGAACTTTGAGCTTATAATATACATGGGGAGCAACGAGGAAGACTTGGATCTCATTCTCAAGATGCTTGCAGCTCCGAGGCCAAGACGGCCAGGGCAGAGGCAGCCACAGAAGGATCAGAGGAGGGTTCAGGCCCCCACCGGGGCCACCAGAGCCCTAAACGAGAAGCCCGAGAAGGTTCTTCCTGCACAGGTGCTGTCTCGACTGAGCCCGCAGGCCAAGTGCTCTGTGCAGGGCTTGGGGAACAGCAGAGGTGACTGTTAGGAAATAGAATCTTCCAGACAGGGACAGCAAGAGCAAAGGCTTGGTGGCTGAGAACAAGGCAAGAGGGAAATAGCAAGGCAGAGAGTGGTCTGAGGGCGCCACTGGGGCGGCGGCTTAGTGTGAGGTGGGGAATGAAGAACACCCCATGCCTGAAAGGAGTCTATCGGAAGAGTCTCCCTCCTTTCCCGCACTTTTCTATCTTCTTTTATTCCTTTTCTCTTTCTTTCTCTCTCTTTTTTTTTTTGTTTCTTTTGGGACAGGGTCTCACTACATAGTGTAGGTTGGCCTTGAACTTGCTTGTGTAGCGCAGGCTAGCCTCGGCGATCCCTCCTGCCTCAGCCTCCTAAATGCTGGGATCACAGGTGTGTGCCGCCATGCCCGGCCCTCCTTTATATACCTTGATTCTTCTGTGCACTTGGGAAGGTGAGAAGTCACGGTGGCAGTGGTGTTGGCGTGATGTGTGTGTTAGGTAGAATAAAGGTCCCTCCAAGGGGTCCATCTCCTAACCCCTAGAACCTAGGAATATGCTATCTTACAAGGCAAAAGAGGCTTTGCAAGTGTGATTAAGTGAAGGATCTTGAGGTGGGGACACTTTCCTAGTTTATCTGGGCGAGCCTGCTATGGCAAGCAGAAACACTGACACCCAGGGTTTGGAGGCAGGTTTATTTACCTTGACGGGCACTGGTCGAGATCATTCCCAGAATCTCAGGCCCTGATCTCTGGGGGTCTGGGGCTTATATGGGACAAGCAAGCAGGACGTACAGAGGCAGAATGGCTTGCCAATTGGGGACTGGTTCATACAATGTGCATCCCAGTGACCAGCCGTTTCTAAGAAGCAAAAGTAACAGGAACTGTAACAGGAACTATTACCTGGGCAACTGAGAAACTGAAGTATACCGGGGGTGGGGTTGGTGGCATCTGCTGCTGCAAGCCCCGGAAGGCAGAAAGTCAAAGTCAAAGAGAGAATTGACGATGCTGCGCTGCTGGCTTTGGAGATGGAGGAGGGGCCGAGGACGCAGGCAGCCTCCAGAAGCTGGACATGACAGGGGACAGAGTCTGGAGCCACAGGGAGGGACATAACCCACTGACACCTTGATTTTCAGCTTTCTGATTTTCAGAACTGTAAAGTAATACATCTGTGTTGTTTTCAGTTGCTGACTTTGTGACAGTTTGTTATAACAGCTCTAACAAAATAATGCAAAGTGAATAGTTTCAAGAGTGACTTAGGAGATAATGTGATGAGAAGGAGGTGATGAGAGACAGAGGCATCCTGGAATTTACCAGTCACGCATCAAGGTGAGCTGAACGCCCTTTCTGAGCTCAGGGTGCTGGAGAGGGCGGGGGAGCGGGGAAGGGCGTGGGATGAGGCATTCGGTTTTGCACTTGCTGGGCTGAGCTATCTATGGGGTTTCAAGGTAAAGGTGTACAGTCGGCTCTTGGCTGCTGGGAGGAAGGCTGAGCTGGAGAGCAGGACCCAGAAGGCCATCTAGGAGGCCTCCGCTGTTCCGGTTCTTCAAGCAAAGCAGATTTACTCTTGCTGCACACACCCTGCGGCACGCACCCACCATCTGAGCCAAGCGCCCACTGCTCACAAAGGCACATCTCTGGGGGTGCACAGTCTCCTGGAGCCCCCTTCTCCCCTCCTGCCCTGCCCTTTGGTCCTGACCTCTTCCTCGCCTTTCCTCCTGTTATTCTCAGATTTGGAACCTTGGTGCCTGCCCCATCCGGAGGAGGACGCCTTCCCGCCTCTGCACCTGCCGTTGAAATCCTAGCTTAATTTCATGACGTCAGGAATCAAGAACCCCAGCCCACTCCCTGGCTTTTGCACTTACTGTTCTCTGCTGGGAAGGATCCGCTGGGTCTGTCTGACTCAGCTTTCAAAGCATTCCTGCATGTGCTCGCTTTGGCAGCACCTATACTAAAGCATTCCTGCAGAGTATTTCTTTTTGAGATGGGTCTCATTAAGTTGCCCCGGATGGCCTCAAATTTGTGATCTTCCTGCCTCAACCCCTTGAGTAGCTGGGATTACAGGTGTGCATCACTGTACCCGGCTTCCGCAGGATTTCTGTACACCGGAGACAGTTCCATTATACGTACCATTCACTGCCTGCACTTGTGTGTGTCCTTCTCCCGGACCATGAGCTCGTGGTAAGCAGGGACCTGTTCTCACTTCTGTATCCTCAGCACCTAACCCTACATGGGCCAATACACTCTTTTGCTGGGCCGAACCCTTTTCAGCTGTGTCAGTGTCTTCACTCCCGCTACTAGGTGAGCTTGCATAAGAGGGGTGGTTTTTCCCTTGCTGGCTTCCTGACAGGCAGGGTACTAATTAGCAACAGGTGAAAGGCAGTGCGCAAACCCTTACATAACCGGCCTCCTCCTGCTGGGGGAGCTGCCTCCCTCCTGCCCTCCACGTGCCAGCAGCTGCCGGGATCACACATCTGTTGGCTTCCCTACCCGATACCTGTCTGGGTGCCCACATCTCGTGTGACAACTTGAGCCAGGCGACTTGAGGAAGGAATCGCGTCTGTCCCGGAATGTCTCGGCCGGCCTGGATCCCGGACAGAGCGAGCGCGCTGGAACGCGTGGCTGGGGAGAGGGTGGCGGAGGGGACCGAAGGGCGAGGACAGCGGCGTAACTGAGCCTCCGGGGCCGCAAAGTCCCCCATTTCCTGTCCGGTGAGAGGAGACTCAGCCCTGGAAAGCGTGAGAAGAAGTGAATTTGAAGATGCCAAGGGCGGAGGGCGGCGCGTGAGCCCCTCGGCTGTGCTGTGCCGGCCTGCCGCGTGGCACCCTCGGAGCTCGATGCCAACTGCACGGAGCAGCTTGCGCAGGTGTTGGGGACGCTCGGTTTCGGCTCGAACTCAGCCTTCTCCTTAGAGGGAGCAACATGCTGCTGGGAGGGGGTTTCCATTTCTCCTCGGCTGTTTACTTTTTTTTTTTGCACTTCCCTCAACCTAGAAAAAGAAAGCAGAGTGATCAAATTCCACTCTGTCCCTCTGCGCCTCCTCTCCAGCCCCAAGGTTAAAAGAGTTGGTGTGCTAATACGCATTGTAACACCGGAGGCGTTGGGACGCGTGACACAGAAACCTTGTCTATTTCTGCAAAGGAAGCTTAAATATAAAAGCCAATAAATAGCAAAAGGGTGACATATGTAAGACCTTTATAGCTCAGCGGCCTGCCATTTTGCTAAAGCACCGATGCTCAAACGAACTCAGATCAGCAGCTCCCCTGGGTGTGAGAAAATCGGACTGGGGGGCCCACCGCTCGTTTCTGCTTTTGGGGTCAGACAGAGCATTTGTTTTTTGAACAAGTTCCCAGGTGCTGCTGCTTTGAGAAGCCCCTTCCTCCCTTCCTCCCTCGTTCCCTCCATCCTTCCTTCCTTCCTCTCTTTTTCCTTCCTTTTTTCCTTCCTCCTTCCTCTCCCTTCCTTCCTTCTTTCCTCTTCCTTTCTTCTGTGTCTTTTTTCTTCTACAGCTAAAGACACAGAAATTAATCCATCAATCAGTCCATCAACACAAAAAGGTACAGTGTGAAAACCTGGCCCCAGGACAGTCACAACAGAACTGTGAGCACTTTCCTTGCCCGCCTTATGGTAGCGCATCTTCCTCCCGAACAGTCCACGGTGAAGAGAAATGCCTTCTGCCCCTCTTGCCAAGGGAGTGCCCTGGACTCACAGCTTGCTCCCACGCCATCCCTTGTAGGTGGAATGTGCCACACCTGCCTCTTGGCACCCAGCCCAGTGAAAGCACCCTCTGTGTGCGCCACCTATGGCTCTGGGATTTGGGATGCGGAGGGCTCATCCGGTATCAGCGTCAAATATCCCTGAGTGATTTCTCAGTGTTTCTGGCTTCCTGCTCCTCTCTTCCATAGCCCCGCCCCTACTTTGAGTCCACCCTCTTTTAAACCAGACCATGAAATGCAATATTAAAAAATATATATTCCTGGGGCTGGGGATTTAGCTCAGCAGCACAGCGCCTGCCTGGCAAATGCAAGGTCTTGAGTTCGATTCCCGGTAGCGGAAACAAACAAATATATATATATATATATATATATATATATATATTTCTTCATGAACAAAATTTTATCCCTGTCCTCCCTAAGAACACACCTTTCTCTGTGGAAATGGAGTCACTGCTTTTGCCCTTAGTTTCCTGGATGGATCAAACAATGTTCTGGGTGGGCTCACTTCTTCCCTTGGATTTCACCCCACTATTACTTTCTCAGCAGCCTCAATTCCTGTCCCCAGTTAGATGTGACCACTTCCTGCCCGCTCCGGGGTTATATCAACTGGCTCCTCTCTGGAACTCTCACCCCACCCTCCCCAGCTGCCGTGGGTGACTTCAGACCACTTAGCAGTGTAAGGCGGCCTCCCTCCCCTGAGATCTGCTCTCACTTCCAGCTGACAACCTCACAGCTGTCACTCAAGTGTGACGCTGACTCCACCAGGGTGGACAGAGCGTGGAGGTGGGAGAAGAAGGGGGTGGGAAAGTGGAGGGGGGGAGATCATTTACTGTTGAAATATTTCTCATGGGCAAAGTTGGGTCCTTTATTTCCTGTCCCTAGGCTTTAAAAATACGCAGTTGGTGTTGTTTTCATTGGGGTGAGGCCCCACAGCCAGTTGGGTATTTACAGCCTCTGAGAGTCTTACCTGGGCTCTGATCGCACTGGCCCGCACACCAGGGGTCAAGGGGAGTGCGCACACCTGTGTTTTAATGGCAGCACTTGTGCTTTGCTTAGCAGGCTCTCTTGGTTTTACACTGTTCAAATATTTATTGGAGAAAGGGTGAATTGGGCTCATGTGACTCCGTGGGCCTCGGCCTCGCTGTGTAACGAGATTCACAAGAACAGGATCTTACTTCAGGCAGATTTCACCTCAGAAAGCATTTTAAATTTAAAAGAAAACTTTCCAAGGTTAGATAAGGTAAAACTTAGAAAACTCCTCCATTTTCCTTCCCTTTTTCTCTCTCCTTCCTTCCTTCCTTCTTTATTTTGTGGTACAGAGGATGGAACCCAGGGTCTTCCCATTGAGCAACATCACCAGCCCTTCATTTTGATTTTTTATTTTGAGACAGGGTCTAACTAAGTTGCTAAATTGCCCAGGCTGAGCTCCAACTTGCAGCCCTCTTGCCTCAGCCTCCCAGAGCGCTGGGATTACAAGCATACACCACTGTGCTCAGTTGCAAAACATTTTTGACCTCCACAGAGAAAACTTCAGCGTCTGCTCCCCTGGGGTGAATGTGGAGACAGTAATTCTCTCCTTGAGGGGTAATACACAAATCACATGACGATGCCTGCGTGACCCAGGGAACTCCATGCAGGAGCCCAGTTGGCCTCCTAATGCAGAGGCGCTCTGGGGTTGTCACGAGTGTCCTTGGCCAGACTCAAGGATGGACCTGCTAGTACTCACCTTGGAACTTACTGGTGGAGCAACCACGGACTCTGGATGGCAGAGGCCGAGATTTGGCTTGGGATCGGATTCAAGGATAAAGGCCTCTGAACTCTGTGAGCAAATACCAGGGCCTGGTCATTGCTGCACGCCATTTACAGCTCACATCTGTTAGGAAATCCAGGCTTGGAGTCCAGCATTCTGGCTGGACGCGAACATGTCACCGATCAGATGCCGCAGCTGATGTTGCAGCTGACCAGACAAGGCACTCAGAGTCTGTGGCCGCCTTATCCAGTCCTCCTGCCCTGGAGGGGACCCTTCTAGGGAACACTCAGAGGGTCATCTCAGGTCAGTTTGAATTAGAGACACTGCAGAAGTAACTTAGTTGCTGCATGGCCGAAACAGGTCACCTCTTTCCCCTATCCCCTTGCCACGCAGACTGGTCACCCAGGGCGGCCTTCAGTGTCCAGAGCTCTTCTGTTCAGGTGGCTCCCTTGGCAATGGCAGAGCCGGGTCACTGCAGGCTGGGTGAGTGCCCTGCCCTCCCCACCCCGGGGCCAACCAGTGGGGTCATTGACAACTGCTCCAGACCAAGGGCTTTGCTAAACAAAGCAGCCTGCATTCTGGGAATGAACTTCCTTTAAAAGTGCCCACTTCATCCCAGATTCAAGGAGGGGGAATTCTGATTTCCCAACCAGGGAAATTAAAGACAAAGTTCTTCAAAGTTAACTGAAGCAATATCGAGCACTGCCCTTCTCAGGGGAGCTCCCTTCAGACCCTAAATTGTTCCAGTGGCTTCCCTTTTGGATTTTGTAATGTGTGTGTGTGTGTGTGTGTGTGTGTGTGTGTGTGTGTGTGTGATGTGTGTACTTATGCTCCCTCCAGAGTATACCTCCAGGAAATCATGGAGTAAGGGCTGATTTCTGGATGTCACAAATGAAGCAACCCAAGGGACTGTGGGGCAGACCACTACGGTGATCTTTATTTTGGGGGCTCATGGGAATGAGGAGGGAAGTTCATGAGATTTTGCAGCCAACGTAGGCTGAATGGGAGGCCTGGCACCACTCGGGTGTAGCTGAATGGAGCCGGGATGTAGACCCACCTAGCTGCGCTCCAAGAATGCCTCAGTCCACAGGGTAAGACCTCATTCATGTGTGTGGGAGGACTCTGGGAGTCCTCCAAATGTGCTCTGCCCAGCACAGTGTGGCGCTTGTCATAATAATAGATGTTTATTTAGAATTTACAATATGTTAGGCCACCACTTTATTTATTTATTTATTTATTTTGGTCTTTTTGAGACAGGGTCTCGCTATGCAGTTCAGGCTGGCCTTGAGCTCACTTTGTAGCCCAGGCTGGTCTCAAACTTGCAATGATCCTCCTGCCTCAGCCTCCCAAGTGCTGGGATTACAGGGGTGTGCCACCACGCCCAGCTTAGGCCACCATGTTAAACACTGGACACACCATTAACTTCTTAAGCAATCTTTAAAGTAAGTACCATTATTATTCCCATTTTATAGATGAGAAAACTGAAGCACAGAGACTAATTTATTTAAAGTCATCCTTGTAGGAACTGTCAGAGCCACAACTTGAACCCAATCAAAGCTGGGGTTCGTTATTCCCATATTCTGCTATTTCTGTGTGTGTGTTTGTGTGTGTGTGTATGTGTGTGTGTGTATACATGCACCTGTTTTAAGGACAATTCCTTATTAGTACATTGTATACTTCTCTATTCACATACAGGATTGCATTTGATTCTTTCTACAACAGCCCTCAGAGGTAGGTAGGTTGAATATTGTCCCTCTTAGGTGATGCAGAAACTGAGAGGTCAAGCATCTTTCTCAAGGGCATGAGGTTAACATTAGACAAGTCTGAGATCTTCGTGTTGAAGAGATGTTTGCTCCGTTGACCTGCATGGAGTCAATTCTATGTGTTGAGCTAGGGACAAGCAAGAATGCCTGGCAGTAAACACAAAACCCAGGGATTTAAGACCCAGGCCCTACCCCCTGTGACCTGCCTGCAAAGCAGAATGGAATAATCCCCTTTCTGGGCTTTTGGGTGGCAAGGACAAGACAGGCCCGGCACTCCTTAGATGATGGGTATTGACTGCAAAACACATGAAAGAATGCAGACAACAGTGTCACAGCTGTGCTAGATCCCAGTGCACCTGGCACGGGCCTGTGACCGTGCCCTAAAGAAATGGGACAGTGGCAGTCCTTGCTCAGGGTGCCCTGTCTTCCCGGATTGCTTTGGCACGTTCTCTCTGAAAACCTCATATTCATCCTCCCGGGGCAGGAGGACCTCAGGCTCCGTGGCCATCACTATGGAAGGCACCCTTTCGATAGCGTGGCTTCCAGCCACTTCCAGGGGCCTAGCCTCCTTTGGGTTAGCAGATGCATTGCTTTTGGCCTAGGGGACTTCTGCACTCCAGGAGGTCTTGCGCAGGGTTACAGATGGATTTCATCTAACACACAGGACGTTAGCCAGGGTAACCTCACCTAAAGAGGTCTTTGGGCCGCAACCATCAGTGACTTGTTAGACATAAAGGTAGAGCCAGAAAAGACCTTAGAGACCACCTCTCTATTTTATTGAAAATGTGAGCCATCTTTCCGAGAGTCATTTAGAGAGACATTTGTTCATGTCACTGGAACCACCCCAGGCGAGCTGGAAGCAGACCCTGGTTCTGGACTCCGGGTCAGCACACTTCCACTGCCCCGGGAGCTATCAAGATACCAGGATGACAAGGTGTCAGCTCCGCAGTCCAACAGGTTTCCTGGATTAACCGAAAGGGACACAGCAGCTACACCAGCTCGGCTGGGTGCTTGCCAAGTGCGGCCCAGTGGTTTTTACAAAAAGCAGGATTGTCTTGGCCGCCAACCTTTCCACATCTCCTCCCACCCCCCAAAACCCCCCTGTGAAATCTGAGCTGCTGCTCTGCCGCGGACTCAGAACGGAAAGGATGAGAGACATGAGGAAACCCCGAAGAGCAGAGCCAGGAATCTGTCTGCAGGAGGGAGCCAGGGGGAGCACCGGGCAGATGGGCCTGCATCAGATACCACGCGTCTGCTGCCATCAGCGCCGGCCCCCCTTCCTGGCACCGCCTGCCGGCCCGTCAGAGGCAGGATTCAGCCAGAGGGCACACCAGAACCTGTTAGGCATGGGACACCAAGTAAACAGCCCCAAGGAACGTCTGACTTGAGTTTCAGCCCCTTCGCTTGGGAGCATCTGTCCTGTCCTCTGGCCTGGGCGGCGGGGCGGAGGGTGGGGAAGGCTAGGATTACAGCGTCCTTCTGCTCGAGGCAGATGATGCGGTAGGCCGCAGCGGATGTCAGGATGTTTGGTGCAGACCCTGCAGGGACAGGGAGGGGGAGGGGGAAATGAGGGAGGAAATCCATCTCCCGTGCCCCCACATCCCCTCACCCCAGCTTTTCAGCTTTTACTGGCTGTGAAACGTGGACTTTCACCTAAATGTTGCTTCAAGGGACGTCTCTGTGGCTGAAATTTTTGAGAAGCGCTGATCTACAGTGGACACTCAGGAGAGCAGCAAGTGAGGCGTTCAGGTCACAGCCGTGCCTGGCCTCTGGGTGAGCTTCACCAGGGTGCTGCCCTGCGAGCCAGCTTCTCCTGCCCACTGAGAGGAAGCTTCGCCCGGGCTCTGTCCTCTCCCCTCTTGTGGTGGGACAGCAGGGCAGCCACGTGGGCAGCCACCTTTCCTGTGTGCTGTCCTCATCTGCAAGGCCGTCTGGCTGCCCCGGGGCTCCTTCCGCATGAACTCTCACCGCACCCCCAAGCCCCACCCTTAAAGTCCTTTCTCGTAGGAGCTCCGATGTGTGATGCTAGGAGATGAGAAAGAGGAACAAGTAGAGAGAGATCAGGGCGTTATTACCGCATACACTGGCAGAGAAGAAGATAGGACAGGAGGAGGGGCATGGTCAGGGCGGGGGAGAGTTCTGAATCTGTAAACATTTTGTGAGCTGCATTCAGCAATGACCAGCCGCTGCCTGGGCAAACAAGCTTCTTAGATTGAGTGGAGGGCTGCGGAGGGGAGGGCTTCAGGCGGTCCCTGCTGGCTCTGGTGGGGTAAGTAGGCTAATCAGAATGGGGTGGGAAGCCAGAAGAGCCATAATTACTCATCTGATTCCAAGTGAGACTCAGCGAGCCAATGGGAAGCCTGCCACTCTAACACGCCCTGCTGGAAAGGTCAAAGCTACCACGCGAAACTGCAGGCATATCAGGGGTGTAAGGTGACATTCGGCGGAGGGGTGACACGTCTCCAAAAAAAGGACCCGGCACCTTTGCTGACTGCTGAATTCCCAAACACAAGCCTGCTCTCCAGATTCCATGACGAGCATAATACTCCCCCTCCCCCACGGCCTCCTTGCTGTTCTGCACAGTTATCTATTAAAGGAAAGATGATTTTTAAAAACCACATTCCCTAGGTAGGAGGTGTGCAGGTGGGGGGCGGGGAGACTGAAGTGATCCGGGGGGCGAAGATGGTGATGGAGAAGATGGCGCTAAAGCGGGGAAAACCCCAAGATCATTCATAAGTCAGCAAACCCAGGTTATGGAAAGGCAGTCCCAGGCATGCATACCTGTTCCTCAGTGACAGAGGCTTTTGTGGAAGGAGAACCAGGTGTAACTTTTCCATGAAAATTCTTAGGAGCAGATGGATTTCAGCCCCAGGGGATAATCGCAGAGTAATTCAACTCGCTTGTCCCTCAACTAAAAATAAGGATGATTAAAGAATGAAATCCTAGTTCTCTGACGGCCCAGATAGCAGGCCTTGTCCCTGGACTTGTAGACTGAGTAAGATGAACATGCCGAAAAGAAGAATCGTTTGACTGTTTTCTACCCGTTTTCTCTCTCTCTCTCTTTTTTTTTGTCTTTTTGAGACAGGGTCTCCCAGTGCAGTTCAGGCTGGCCTTGAGCTCACTTTGTAGCCCAGGCTGGTCTCAAACTCGCAACGATCCTCCTGCCTCAGCCTCCTGAGTGCTGGGATTACAGGCATGCACCACCACGCCTGGCTTTCCACCCATTCCCAAGGCAGTAACATTGAGGACCACAGGCTGCTATTGGATCCCCCTGGGACCTCCTTGGGATGACTTCTTCCTAGGTGGGCAGAGCACACATTTAACTCCAAAGCCTTCTGTCCCCTCTCAGCCCATCCGTCCTCGTGACTCTGGCCCCTTAGCTGACATAGCAGTCGAGATCTTCGCATCTTCCAGCATCTCCGGGGCTGGATCTCCGAGTGCCCTCTGTGCTGTTTGGGATGTCATTCTCTTTTCACAGTCTCTTGTGTCCAACCGGGAACACCTGCCACCGCATTCTCTGCATTTCCAGTAGGTGCCCACATCGCCAGGCCTGTACAGAGGAGACAGAGCGAAGCTGTCACTTTAACAACTCCTCAGGCATGGCAAAACGATTCCTGCAAGGGACAGAACCCCGCATGTTTCCTTTCTAGAGGCCAGTCAGCAGGAGAGGAGAAGACAGATTTCACCCCATATCCTGGGTGTGTGCTCTGACTTTGTATTTAATGCATTAAGCTATCTGAGACTTTGAAATGACAGCAATGGAATACAGAGCAAGCTGTATTCCATTTGCCTACCATTTGCCTACTATTAGAGGTATGTGGTTATGATAGTCTTTGACCCATGTGGGTTGGCTATAACCAAACCGCACAGAATTCCGCAAAAGGTTACAACATTTAAACTTTTTAACTGAAATGTCGCATAAGCATCTCTCTCTGTCTCTCCACAGACACACACGCACACACACACACATGCCCTACCATAGGATTTTATTATTACTTGTGCCGAGCCACTGTTTCTTCTATTGTAGGAAAACGGAGAATAGGTCATTACGTTAGCTGTACTTACACGATTAAGTATGTGTTTTTCCCCAGGATTTGCCTCTGACATTTAAAGTGGGAAATAAATCAAAGTTAAAAAGAGAAAGTCACCCCGCTGTCTAGAAATCTTAGGCTGGAAGATGGTGAAAAGTGAATTTGCATCATCGGTCACCTCAAGGAAGTGGCCTCTTCCTCCTCCTTCTCTCTCTGTTCCTTCTTCTTGTCCTCCTCTTCCTGTTTTTTTCTCCTTCTCCTCCCTCTCTCTTCTTCTTCCTTCTTCCTCTTTTCTGTACTGGGGATCAAACCCGGAGGCACTGAGCTATGTCCCCAGCCCTTCTCAATTTTATTCTGAGAGAATCTCACTAAGTTGCCCAGCCTTGCGGTCCTCTTGCCTCACACTCCAAAGCAGCTGGGGCCACAGAAGAGGCGAGGCTTCGTGACTCTGGTCATCCTCCGGTGCACCTCTGCCCTCCTGGAAAGTACTTCTGGAGGGTAGTGTGAAATGGGCTGGGGAGTGGGAAGGTACCAGGGAATAAAGGAAAATTGTATGAGGCCCCCAGGGGCGCCATGAAGGTGATGATGAAGGTAAGAGTCTTTCAGAGGGCGGGGGATACAGCTCAGCAGGACAGCACCTGCCTGGCAAGCACAAGGTCTTGAGTTTGATCCGTGGTCCCTCCCCGCAAAAAAGTTTCAGCCTTTCAGAGAAGAGCCAACAGGATTTTGTGATCCTTACATGGCAGGGAGGGTGACATTTGGGGAAGGCATGGAAAGCATAACGAAAAGCAAAGCATGCTCAGTAGACATCACTTTGTTTTTGCTTTCTGCCCCTTCAGGGAACAGAGGTCCCCATGGGGAACCTCTTGAAGAAAGGGCTGATCGAGTGGTTTGGAGAAACCAATCTGGAGACCTCACTCTTTGGTGGTAGATGCTGCTGTTGGACCCCTCACCTGGTGTGAGACGCCACCCCCGCCTCCCCACACCTGTCCCTATCGAGTTCCTACCCATACCCTTGGCCTCCTTGTTAAAAGAGAATACAATGACCATTATGGAACCTGATAACACTGATCTAAAGAAGAGCCTGTTCTTCAGAAGAAGAGAATCAACTGGGTGGAACATGGACCTGAGTTTTGTCTGCCACAAACCTGCCTCTAATCGAGGTAACTTTGTGTTTTTTTTTTTTTTTTTTTTGAGGTTGGACCTGCTGAGTGAGTACGAAGGGTGGAGAAGATGCAGGGCAGGCAGGGACAGGTTTGGCACTGCTGGGAAAAGGTCTCATCATGTACACACGCGGAGACGTCTGTAACACCGTCTCCAGGGAGCGGTGAGGTATTAGTGCTCCTATTTTGCAGCCCAGGAAACTGCACCTCTGAGATTAAATAAGTGAGCGGCTTTCAGTCTGACACAGAAAGGCGCCTGCCTGAGATGCATGGCTGGGATGCACCCGGGGCCAGGAAGTGGTCCTGCTGTGATCCCAAAGGAGGTTACTAGATGCTGCCCTTGTGAGGATCCCATGAGCCCTTGTACCCAAACCAGTGAGTTCTTGGATCAACCATCCTCATTAGAGTCACTGCTAAGATAATATGAGTTGAAATAAGATGGTTTCAAACAATCTCCATTAAATCAAAATAAGTGGCAGCACAGTTTCCATCCAGCAGGGGTAGAGGAAGCAGGCAGCCCCTGAACCAGCCGGGTGCACTTTGGCTTATGTGTGGGTTTCGGCTTTCTCACCAGTAGCACTTTGCCAGTTTCTGATCTCAACGATTATGTCTGAACACATGTCAGAGCCCAGCAGCTCTCAGGCTGCGTCCAGCCTGCAAGCGTGTATTTTTAGGCCTGGAAAGTGGCTTTAATTTTTTCTTTGTTTTAAAGTTGAGAGCATTGCCAATGATGAACTACATATTAAAAGATTTCATCCAAGAGATTGTATTCTGGCTTCTCTGTAAAATTCAGAAGTTCTGACAACCCAAGTCCTCTTTCTCAGATAGCAGCGAGTGGCCGGATCCTTGTAGCAGCAGCGGTGACCTGCCAGCTCTCCCGGCCAGCAGGCCCAGTCTTGGGAGGCTGGCTTCATCCCCAGGTGCCCACCTGCCTGAGTGCCCGTCCTAGTCTATGAGCACTGCGTCACTGGAGAAGCGCCTACCCCAGGACGTGGGCTCTGTGGCTCTGTGTGTGGTGGTGGAAGGGACAGTGGCCACGAACGAAGAGAGGCTGCAGACGTGGAAAACGTGCAGGTTCGTGCATCCTCGTGCTCTGCAGCCAGCCTGGCGGGCTCTGAGTTCTGTCTGAAGAGAGCGTTTTGTGGTTTCCTGAGGTTCCTCCTCTACCAACCCATCCCCATCCCCAGCCTTCCTGGGGCTCAGCCCTTCTCTCTGCCTCAAAGGGGCCTGCTCCAGGCTTGCCCTCCTCAGGATCTGCAGCTGCCACATGAAATGACCACAGTCCTGGGTCACTGTACTTATCTGAAGCCAACTTGGACTTTCCCAGAAAGCCTTGCTGGGGACTCTTCTGGTGACTCTGCAGCCCTGGTGACTGGCTCTGGGTCCAGGAGAAGCATGGTTGATCTTGTCACATCTATCAGTTCTTATTTCTTTCTTTATATCTTCAAATGTATACAGCCCTTTGGAATTTGTCCCAGAGTAAACAATTATAATAAGTATTTATTTTTTAAAAAAGAGCTTCATTGCTGGGCGTGGTGGTGCATGTCTGTAATCCCAGCACTCGGGAGGCTGAGGCAGGAGGATCTATGTGAGTTCAAGGCCAGCCTGGGCTGCAAAGTAAACTCAAGGCCAGCCTGAACTGCATAGTGTGACCCTGTCTCCAAAAGACCAAAAGAAAAAGAAGAACTTTATTGAGATGTAATTCACACAGCAAACAACTCATTCAGAGTAGAATTAAATGGTTTTTGATATATTGTAATATTAACTTTTAAAAATTGTGGACTGGGTGCGGCACACGTGCCTATAATCCCAGCACTCAGGAGGCTGAGGCAGGAGGATTGCTATGAGTTCAGGGTCAGCATGGGGTACAAAGTGAGTTCAGTGCCAGCCTGAACTATATAATGAGGGAGATTCTATCTCAAAAAGAGAAAAAAAATTAAATATACACATATATAATGATAATATACATATGACAAAATTGCCATTATAATCATTTTTAAGTGTCCAATTTAGTGGCATCAGCTATATAAAACATGTTTGTCTAATTTCACAGGTTTTTCCTCTTTCCCAAAAGAAACTCTGTAACCATGAAGCAATAAATTCCTCGTTCTCACTCTCTTCCAGGCCCTGTAACCTCTAATCCACTGTTTGTCTCCGTGAATCTGACTATTGGGTATTTCACATAAATGAAATCATACAACACTCATCCTTTTATGTCTTATTTCACAGCATAACTCTCGTGAGCTTCCCCCAGGTTGTAGCACGTATCAGAACTTCTTTACGGACTGGGTCACATTCTCCTGTGGGGACGTGCGACCCTCTGTTCAATCGTTCATCTGCTCATGGGCACATGAGGCGCTTCCACCTTCTCTCTCTGGTGAATCAGGCTGCAACAAACATGGGTGTCCAAGTATCTGCTCTCCTCTCTCTTTTCAGTTCTTTTGGGTTTCTACTTACAGTGAAACACTATCTACTTTTAACCGCCTCGCCCATGCTGACTGCTCACATCAAGCCAGAAAATTAACTCTAATCCTAAAAATAGGCAGAGATTTCAGTGTTCTAGGGCAAGCTGACTGCAGCACGCCCGCTACGGAGTACCTGTGTGACTCCTTCCTTTCGCCAAAGGCACGAACAATGCTGCTCCTCTTCACAAACAGCCAAGCTCCCATAGAGGGCGGTGTGTGAAGTCAGACACCAAGGAGGCACAGATGTCCCCACCGGCTCTTGCTACTGCCCCCTCCCTGAAAGGGCAGAGAAATCCCACTGTTCCTGAGCAGAATGGCCCTGGGGGAGGCTGGAGAGAGGCACTTAGCTTGTCCTGGGGCCTAGAGCTGGGGTGGGCGCTGTTTATCTGTTTGCGTCATTCCCCTTGCGTAGCTCAGGGAACCAGCTCCAAGCACGTACCTCACTGACGTAGGGCTCAGTGGCAGAAATTGAAAATGCAAAAATGAGAAAACACCAGCGCATGATGCATCCTAAAAAAGGGACACAAAAATGCTGTGGGAGTTCAGGACGGGAAGAGGCCGCCGCGACCTGTGGGGTGAGGAGAGTTTTTTTGAGAAGGTGGACCATGGAGCTGACTGTGTTGGTTTCTTCCCTGCTGCTTGGACACAATGCCTGACAAACTCAGTTTCAAGGAGAAGAGGTTTCACTGGGCTCATGATTTCAGGGTATTAAGTCCATGGTCAGATGGCTCCAAGGTGGAAGGATGCAGTGGAGCAAAGCCGCTCCGTTCATGGTGGCTAGCTAGGAAGCAGAGCAGGCAAACAGTGCCAAAGAAGCGCATGTGGTGTGCCAGATACAGGACCCAAGGCCATGCCTCCATGACCTGCGCAGACATACCCAGAAGTGGGCTCCACCAATACCCTTGTGGATCCCAGGGCCAATCAGGTCGACATTCCCCCTAACTTCTACACTGGTCTTATAGAATAATTTTATTTTCTCAAGGAGGTGGCATAGGTGGGGAGACAGCGGGTACAGACAGAATTAGCAATCTGTAAGTTACTCTGGAATCCTTTTCTGTTACACCTGGTTAAATCCTGAAGCCCAGGAACTACTATCTTGTATGTCACTGCAGAAGTTCGGTGCGGAGGTTCCTGAGAAATAGACAGTGTGATGGAGACTGGAAAGTAGGGTGCCGCCAGGAGACGCCTTCAGGATTAAGGCCTGTGGCTGCGAGGGGAAGGGATGCAGTACCTGCCTCATAAAGGCTGTGACCATCCCCTGGGGAGCTCTGGTTTTGCATGGACCCTTTACTTGTCCCATTGGGGTGAGAGAGCCTGGCCTTCTCCAGCGTTGGTCAGTCCCTGAGAAGGACTGCCAGTGGCAAGAGGCACAACTGTGGGTGCGGTCATTAAATTTAGCTACGAAAATCCCTAAAGCGATTGACAGCTGTGGTGGATTGACAATTGGCGGTCAATTTGTAACACCCGGCTGAACTTAATAAGCGTGGCGCTGGGTGTGGGAGGTCCACTGGAGGGTTGTTGCCAGCAGCATAAGAGGCAGAACTGGAGGAGAAGAAATGCTGTTGGGAGGTGGTGGAAGTGTTGGGAGCCTGTTGGAAGCTGACAGAAGCTGTGAGGAACTGTTGGTTCTCTTGGA
>NW_004955441.1:6119394-6163508 GCF_000276665.1 Chinchilla lanigera | reverse complement strand
ATAAATAATCTTATAAATTTGTGTGGTGTTTTAAATTGTTCCCCTGGCAATAACCCCACAACCAACACAACAGCTGAGACTTAGCAGCAGACAACTTCCCACGCGTCTGGAGAGCTTGGCTCTCCAATTCCAAGGGAAAATCTGGGCAGCACATAGCAGGGTTCACCGAGCACAACTCGTCAGGGTCCCTGCCCTGCTCTGCTCTCCAGGCTCAGCACATACCCCTCCTTGGGACACTTGTCTCTCCTCGCCCAGGCTAGGGTTTAAAAAAATCTACTTTAATGTGTTGAGTAACTTGTGTGATACCTTTCATATTAGGAATATAAATGTATCAGTTCTTATTAATTAGTTTATTGAACTGATTAAAAAGAATGTTTGGAGTCAGGTGTGGTGGTACATGTCTGTAATCCCAGCATTTGGGAGACTGAGGCAGGAGGACTGCTACAAGTTCTAGGCCAGCCTGGTCTACCTAGTGAGTTCAAGTCCAGCCTGAACTACACAGCAAGACCCTGTCTCAAAACAAAACAAAACAAATATTTAGGCTGGGGATGTAGGTCATGGTAGTGCACTTGCCTAGTATGCATGGGGCGCTGGGTTGCATTTCCAACACACACATACACACACACACACACACACACACGAATATGTTTATTAATCCAAAACGTAAAATTTTAAATGCACATTTTAAAAATGCATCTGAAAGCTGGGTGTGGTGGCGCACGCCTGTAATCCCAGCACTCGGGAGGCTGAGGCAGAAGAATTGTTGTGAGTTTGAGACCAGCCTGGGCTACAAAGTGAGCACAAGGCCAGCCTGAACTGCATAGTGAGACCCTGTCTCAAAAAGACAAAAAACAAACAAACAAATAAAATATATCTGAAAGCCTGGCATGGTGGTGCATGCCTGTAATCCCAGCACTCAAGAGGCTGAGGCAGGAGGGTCCCTGTGAGTTCAAGGCCAGCCTAGGCTACATGCACAAGTTCAAGGCTAGGCTGAACTACATAGTGAGACCTTGCCTCAAAAACAAAAAAAAAAACCCCAAAAATCCTGAAAATATAACACATTCTGATATTTTTATTACTTTTCAGTAGGATCCCCAAAAGAATTGTTAAGATTCCTTTAACTTTCAGAGTAAGTATAACAAATATGGCCAGGGATATAGCTCAGCGGCACAAGCACTTGCCTGATAAGCACAAGGTTCTGAGTTCAATTCCTAGTACAGAAAAAAAAAAGGCTCTTATCTCTTAGCTGGGCATGGTGGCACATGCCTGTAATCCCAGCACTCAAGAGGCTGAAGCAGGAGGATCTTTGTGAGTTCGAGGCCAGCCTGGGCTACAAAGTGAGTTCAAGGCCAGCCCGAAGTGCATAATGAGATCCTGTCTCAAAAAGACAAAGGAAAAAAAAAACAAAAAAAAAAGAATACCCAGGCTACCAGCAATTCAGAGGGAAGAGCGCTTTTTACAATTTTTTTGAGACATGGTCTCGCTAAATAGTTCAAGCTGGCTTGAACTCACTAGATGGCCCAGGCTGGCTTCAAACTTTCGGCAATCCTCTTTCTTCAGTCTCCTGAGTGCTGGGATTACAGGCATGCACCACCATGCCTGGTTTAAAATGTTTTCTTTTATCAATAGAGAAAAGTAGAGTCTGCAGATGTCTGAGCTATAGCACCAGCTCCAGGTGCTCACATTTCCCCCTGGTCTCTGGACTGCGTCACTTCGCTATGAGTCATTTGCTCTGACAGAGCTGGGAGACTGATCTCTATAAACCAGTCATCATTTCCTGCATGTTCAGGGAAACGACCAAAATGAGTCTTTGATAATGTTAGTGTATCTTTTTTTTTTTTCCTAGTAAGTGACAATTCAAAATGACTTGAACATAAAGAAAAGATTCTGGCTCAGGTACCTAAAAATCCCAGGAGCTTCAGGAATGGCTAGATCCAGAGGTTCAGGATGTCAGCAGACCCCAGCTCCTCCCTGTCTCTCTGTTTTGCAGACTCTTTTGCAGTAGATATAGTAGCTCCAGATTTTCTGAGGTTCCTGGTCAGCTGCAAAGAGCAAGCCTGTCTTCCAGGAACTTGAGCATGAGTCTTGAGGTTTGACCAGCTTGAGTAGATCTAAGTCACAAGTCATCCTGAGCCAGTTACTGTGGCCAGGAAAATAAGATATGCTGATCGTCATGGGCTACAGACCCAGAATCAGGGATAAATCTCCTTACACTTGGATCGACCCAAATTGAAGTTAAAAACTGTGGAGGGAAGCGTGACAGACACAGTGGATGGCTGTGGCAGGGTTGCTGAGGCTGGGACGCGTCGCTCTGCACACTTCTCCTAGTGTACACTGGGAAACACAAGGGCGGAAAGCTAACGTTTCCCAGATCTCTTTGCGGACATGAACACTACCGTGCTTCGGTTCCGCCCTCTAGATCGCTTCTGCGAGGCTCGGAGACTGAGCTGAGCGGGCCCGAGGCTGTCCCGCTGAATTTGGTGGAGGAGGTTTTTGAACTTTCTGCAGGAACCGAGGGGAAGCCTGTGTTCAGGCCCTGGTGGGTGCCCCGGGCAGGCCACGTCTTGAGCTAGTGTGGACTGCGGAAGGCACCGTGGACGTAGGAGCTGTGTGTCCTGTGTGTGGCCGCGGCAGCTTGGTTCTGGAGCCCTTGGCTTTCAGAACACAGACCCAGCAGCCACTTCCAGGTGGCCCAGGTCTGCACCCAGACTAAAGGGCGACTTTTGACTTTCCTTAGCCCCACGGTGATCTTGGAGGCCAATTAATACTCCGAAACAAATTCCTTCTTTCTTTACCAAGAGGGAATTCTACCTTGCTTCCTGGTCACTCTCGGCCGCCAGACGCTCTCACCGGCCCCACCGTGTCTCCTCCGGGGCGGCCCCTCTCCCGCCCCTCTCCCTTGCTGGCGGTCGCTCTCCGGAGAGGCACGAACTCTTCCCAAGACTCTGATGCTGCTGGATCCCTGTGGCGTGAGAGTGTGGCCGGGAGAGCGTTTTTAGACATTTTCTGCACTTGGATAAGAGACAGCGGAGAAGAGCTTTCCGTGCGGTTTCTGCGCGGATTGCGCGGAGGTGCTGCGCGGCCCTGGGGCAGCCTTATGCGGCCGCGACAACGGGCCTGCGGACTCGGCTGATGCGGGCAGAGCGCAGAGCAGGAACCTGGAGTCCCCAGCGCTCAGGACACTGACGGCCACCACATGAACAAACTGTTCAACGGAGCTTGTACTGGAATTTTTCTATTGCTTAAGCCTCTTCTAGGTGGGTTATGTGGCTACCTGCAGCTAGAGGTGTCCTGATATCTACCTCTGTCTCCCTCTCCATCTCCATCTCCATCTCCACCTCCACCTCCACCTCCACCTCCATCTCCATCTCCACCTCCATCTCTATCTATATCTATCTGTATCTCTATCATCTATCTATATCTATATAATGTCCATCTTATTTCCAGAGAACGGAGCTGGGGTGGGGCAGGAGGTACAGGAGAGCACAAACTGCAATCCTGCTAATGTCTCAGGCAGATTTAATAGCAAATTTGGTGTAGTCAGGATTCCACAAAAACCCACACGCTTTTGTGTATGTGTGTGTGAGTGTGTGTGTGAGAGAGAGAGAGACAGAGAGATAGAGAGCAGGGCCGACTGACACATTTGTCGTTTGCCTTCCTTAGCACTGAGGGCAGCCGTGGACGGTGCCTCCCTCACGCCTCCTGTTCTCACTCGCCTCGCAGTAGACTGTGTGGCTCTTGCTTTTCCCGGGCTTCTTATGCCCACCTCCCCTTCTGACCCTCATACACAATCTTCAAGGCGGGGAGGGTGAATGTCATTTGTCCTGTATTTCTGATGAGAAAACTAGGACGCAGACTTAAATTACTTGGCTAATCTCGCACAGCTAATTAAGGTTGTGTGACCCTGCTCTAGTTTAATTTCTCCTGTACCACATTGGTGCCTCTTAACTTTGGGAAATGGATTTGTTAAAGGGAAAAATAAAGAAAGAATGCAAGAAAGAAAGGGAGAATGTGTAAGAGCTTCTCAGGGAAAGAGCGATGCTAAGTGTGCTCCAAAAGGAGCAAGGGGCCCCAGAAAGCTGCGCCCTCTTGGCCCTCACTGGGCGGCCTCCTGGGCCTCCTTGAGACTCACCGTGCCTGGGGCATCTGTGCTTGGCAAGGGCTCTCCCAAAGCTGCCCTTTGACTTCTCCATTTTTTAAGGAGATTTTTTTTCCCTAAGTCTGGAAACGCTCCCTGTGAAGCAGCGTGGAACATCTCACAGATCCGTGCGACAGGAGCCAGATGGTATCTGGTCTCGCAGAGGAGAGGGCCTGTCTGGCTCTGGGGACGCAGGGAGACCTCAGCAGCCTTCCTCCCAGGCTCCTCTGCGGGCTGTGGTGGAGTCCGCCCTGGCTATCTTGCCACGGGGTCTCCCCTGTGACCACCCTGTTCCTTCCCCTAGACGCTTCCTCTTGCCTTTGACTACTCCTGGCCCGCCTGGCTTCCAGCTAAGTCGCCAGCAGAAAGGGATAGTCAAAGCACCGGCGGGGGAGCCGGGGTAAAACATGATACCGTGTTGTGGTAACTAACGTCCCAGAGGGTAAGAAGATTCACAGACTGTCCTCACCGCCTTGGAAGAGAGGCCGGGTGGCTCCTCTGTCACACAGGACCCGCGGGCCTAGGTCGCGGGCCAGGCTGATGTTGCCGCTCCAGTTGTGGAGGTGGGTGGGAGGGTAAGAGCCCAGGGTCAGTGGAATACAACTGAGGGTCCTGGGCCCAGCCCTGTGGGAAGGGCTGTCGAGGGCCGCAGCCACAAAACTGGCCTAGCGCAATCTGCCACCTGGGCCCCGATTCCCATCTCTCCCCACGGTAGCAGTGCCTTTGCCGGCTCAAGGATGAGCTTAGAAGGTGGAGCTGGCTTCTCAGGACTGTTGGCCTAAGTCACTCCCAAAGCCTGTTCAGCTCTCAATAGCTCCAGGGTCAGCATTTCCTCCCCGATCTGTGGGGCGCCCAGGTTCTCTGGCTCAGCTTGGGGGAGGGGCCAGTACAGGGCTGAATGGAAAGACGGTGGAGGACACCCTCTCCCCTCACAGTCCTGTCCCCACGAAGCCAAAGGAGGCTGCACTTACATTGTGAACTCAGATGAATGCGAAACCTAATAGGGTTTGGCCACTGGGTGGAATTACACTATTTTTAGACGAAGTATTTTAATAGCATGCCCACCTGTTTTGCATTAGTAGTTTAATGCTCCTCCGAACCTTCCAGCTGTCAATATTCTGTTCCATTTAACTCCGCGCTGCTGCTGGCGGTGTGAGGTGAAGGTGCCGCCTGCCCTCTGAATGGCTGTGGGACCAGACGCTGACCCCAGGCAACCCTCTTGCTGCTGATGTACTTTGAGCGTCCTTGTGGCTGGGTAATCAACTCTCACAGACTTCCTGTTTCCTGCGGCTAGGCTGAGCACAGGATTAGAATTACGACGTGCATTTTGGAGTTCAATCAATGCTTTTCTGAATGAGCATATAAATTGATAAAAATGAGGAAGCAGCTGTAGGTTAGGCCTCTGGAGCTCTGTCTCCCCTCTCTGTTCTCCCTTCCCTTAGGAGAATTTGCCCCTTGGATACAAGGTCCTTGCATTGCCTCTGGGACACCTTCTTTGGCTGGATCTAAGCCTACCCTCCAAGTTCCTATTTGTAAGGGAGTCTGGTAGAAAGAAATGTTTAACCCAAAAGGAAGGAGAAAGGTATCCTCTTTTTTTTTGTCTTTCTAAGACAGGGTCTTGCTATGCAATTCAGGCTGGCCTTGAGCTCACTTTGTAGCCCAGGCTGGCCTCGAACTTGCAACGATCCTCCTGCCTCAGCCTCCCGCCTCAGCCTCCCGAGTGCTGGGATTACAGGCGTGTGCCACCACTCCCGGCTTCCTCTTATGATAGACTGCCAGACATTTGCAAACTGGTCAGTCAGGACAATAATTTTGGAGGGGTAAGGAGAGTGCAAAGAAATCGTGAGATTCCAGCCCTGTGCGACTGGCCCTGGGAATCTGAAACCCAAACCTTGGTCAGTGGAAGCAGTGACGCTTGTTCTTATCCAATCCTTCATCCAGATGAGCTAAGCAAAGGCAAAAATACATTTCCAGATGGGGAAACCCGAGCCTCAATTTTCACCAGTGGACACTTTCTAAAAGGCAAACCTGATTCTATCGCTCCTCTGCTGCAAATATTAAAGTACGTGACTTTATGACATGCTGCTGTCTATCTCAGCAGAGCTTCTCCCCATGGAGAAGCCCCCACCTCACCCCGTGTTCTTGACTGCAGCAAGGAAGCATTTTTAAAGTGTTATGGAGGATGCAGCAAGGTCCACATTTTTGCCCAATCCTATCTTCATTTCCTGATGCTCATGTTCTAACCAGATCGTACACCTTGAGGACCCTGGATGTACCTTCCCCTCTCCTAGATCTGTGATTTCCTGCTTGTGCTTATCTTTGCTTGAGATCCCCCCTCTTCTTCTTCCAGGCAGGTTCATGTGCTGCTACTTCCCTCCCTCGCAGTGTGTGTCTCACTCATAGCCCTGACCAGCGTGGACAGTCTTGTTTTGGAGGGCAGGGATCATTTTGTGTCTTTCATCTCAGAACCTGGGCATTAGCACACATGCTGGCTGATGGGATGGAGGAAAGCAGTGTGTCTCATCCCTAAATCAGCATCTAACAACCTCTAAGACTGCAGCACGGGTACGGAGGACTCAACAAGCCAGAAATCACTGGAACTGGATGGTAGATGCATGTAACCAGAAAGAGCGCTGGTCACCTCCTCTGCCAGGAGCTCTCTTCTCTCAGACAGTGATGTCCTCACTCCCCCACCTTCTTCAAGTTTCTCTTGTGGCCAGCAAAGCCTTCCCTGACCACCGCATTGAAATGGTAACCACCTAGCCTGGCGTCCGCTGCCCTCCTCTGACTGTTTTCCCCTCTTCTTTGGCTTTCTTGCCACGTGACATTCTATATATTTCCTTGCATGCTGTGTGCGTGTTTGTGACTCCTAGAACACAAGCTATGTAAGGTCAGGGATTTTTCTGTTTTGTTCTCTCTGCGTCCTGGTGCCCGGCGAGGTGCGCGGCACATAGTAGGTGCTGGTCTCTGTGCTGAGTGAATCAATGTGTGCAGAGCGGCACATGCTCCTGGAGGCCGATGCTGTGTCTTTTTGTTTCCTGGGATTTGTTCTCAACATGATAGAACTCATAATAGCTCCTAGGCAAGAACTAGAGCCCACGGAGGTGACAGGCATGGTTTAGAGTTCTAGGCATGAGGACAACCTCTCTCAGCCTCAGACAATAGCTACCAACGGTTCTCACCCTGTGCCTGGAATACCAATCCGGTATGTGAAGCAACAAGGTCAGAGCAAGCACGAAAAATGAATTCTAGTAAATCAGAGAGACACACACAGAGAGACTCATTGTTCATGCCAATCTTTTGTTTTGTTTTGTTTCGTTTCGTTTTTTCCGGTACCGGGAATCGAACTCACGACCTTGGGCTTGCCAGGCAGACACTGTGCCGCTGAGCTAAATCCCCAGCCACATGCCAGTCTTTTGATGCTACCCCACCTTTGATGTCTGCTCTAAATTCTATAAAACCAACTGCACTGAGCTACAAGAAAAGGCAAATGGCAAGAGACAAGCTGAAAACTAGGCTTTTATTTTAAGAAGCAACCCCAAGGGTTATGAATGACTTCCTGAGAGTCGTCCCAAGTAGCACAGGAGATACAAGCAGGCAATTTGTGGGCCTGGGACTTGGCTCGAACCCGCAACTGACCCCAGAGTCCAGGGTCAGCCACTTCTCCCTGGCCATGGCTCCACCCACAGAACAGCGAGGGTGTCACTGAAATTGACGTCTAAGGTCTCTTCCACCCCTGAAGTTCTGCAACTGTGCACCCCGGTTCACTTTGTCCTCCTTAATGAAGACATTGACTTCCTGGAGTGTTCTGGATAATTGGATCTTCACTAAAATAGCCCCCCCATTTTGTTTACTACATTAAAAGGGGTGTTTTTGCATTAATTTACACCTGTAAGGGGTCTAAAAGTATTTAATTGTAACAGCTAGCAGTTTGGCTAAAAGATATGCCCTAATGAAGAGATTCCAAAACATTAACAGTGACTTGTAGCTTTTTAAAAGTGAGCTTTTTACATCATATGCATATGCATACGATAACAAAGATTTTGAGAAATAATCCTTAACTTTGGCCTACAATGAAGTGTACTATTTTCTCTTCGGAAACATTATTCAGCCCACTAGTTGAGTTCGTGACCTACGCGGACAGCATGGGCCTGATTTTGTCACGTGGGGGTCTCCGGGCAAGAAAATGCCTGAGGTGTCCGCAGCTGTCATTCTGATAGCTGTCCTCCAGCAGCGACACCGAGGCACTGGGGTGACTTCATGGCTTTATGTCTTTGACGTTAGTGGGAAGTGATTTCAGCAGCACAGTGGATGGAAAACAGCACGAGGCTCAGCGGCAGAATTCTGACATCTCTTCTGGCCTCTGTTCTGGCTGTGATACTTCGGAGAATTCCCTTACCTTTCTTGAGCCTTGCCTACCTTCTGTGAGAAGTCCTGCCCTACCGACCCCACAGGGCGGCTGTGAAAACCGAAAGCAATAAAACGTGTGGAAAAGTTTGAAGTGTAGTATGAATAAAATGAATTATTCATAATAGCCAAACTTTTAGATTTTAGGTGAGGATTTTAAGTGCGCCCGAAATAAATGAAAGATGTATTCAATGATTTATTTGTTAGGGGTGAAGCTGGATGCTTTGGGAAAGATTTGGGGAGCTAGTATATGAAATTTTATTGCATATCAAGTTAAGGCTGTCTTCATTTGTTTCTATTTTGGTGCTGGAAATTGCAGGGCCTTAAGTATTGTAAACACAAGCTCTATCACTGAGCTACACACTCCCCAAGCCCTTATTAGCCTTTTTTTTTCTTTTTTTTTTTTTGAGACAGGGTCTCACTATGCGGATCAGGCTGGCCTTGAACTCACTTTGTAGCCCAGGCTGGTCTTGAACTCGCAATGATCATCCTGCCTCAGCCTCCTGAGTGCTGGGATTATAGGCGTCGCCACCAGGTCCGGCTCTTACTAGCCTTTTGTGATGTTTATTTTCTCATCATGCTGATTTCCTGTTGCATTTTAGATTTCTTTCCTTCTCTCCTCCTTTCCTCCTTCCCTTACTTCTTATCTTCAGTTTGTGAAAAGTGTCTTGATAGTCTTAAAAACCAATTTATCCTTTCTTGAAAAAAGCAAATCAAGAAGAGCACCTAGGGTATTATTCTTTTATAAAGACCAAATTTTGGGATTCCTTAAAACTTGTGTGTGGCTGAGAGAAACTGAGCAGATGGCTCATGGATTGGTGTATCAAAGCTCCTTGGGGTGGGCACCTTAATCCTTGTGCCCAAGAAGAAGGGGACAGCCGGGAGTGGTGGAGCACACCTGTAATCCCAGCACTCGGGAGGCTGAGGCAGGAGGATCACTGTGAGTTTGAGACCAGCCTGCGCTACAAAGTGAGCTCAAGGCCAGCCTGAGCTGCATAGTGAAACCCTGTCTCAAAAAGGAAAAAAGAAAGAAGAAGGCGACAGAGTTTTGATAGAGACTTCTTGGAATCGCCACTCTGTTAGGGTCAACATCTTGGCCAGAGAAGGCTGTCTTCATGGGGAGCTGTCCGAACTTCTGCTGAGTCAAATTAACATCATCCACATGGATTCCTTCCTTTTCAATTGGTGACACAGGAGGAGACAAGTGATGTAGAATTCCAGAGTTTTTAAAAAGCTCCCTAAATTATACTCATTCTGATCCAGCAATTCCATTACTGGGCATATATCCAAGGAAATTAGATCAGTATGGGGAAGAGCTGTCCATACCACTATTCACAATAGCCAAGATATTGCAATCAACATAAATGTTCGTCAGTCGATGAATGGATCTGGGAAATGTGGTACAGACACAAGCTAGAATATTTTTCAGCCTTGAAATGAAGGCGGTCCTGTCATCTGCAGCGATGTGGGTGACCTGGGAGGAATTATGTTAAGTAAAATAAGTCTGGCACAGAAAGACGAATAACATGTGATCCTCTCTTACAAGGGGAAAACTGGAAAAGTTGATCTCACAGAAGCAGAGAGAATGGTGGCTACCAGAGATGGGGGTGAGGACCAGAGAAAATATTGGTCAAAGGATACAAAGTTTTATTTAGGTAGGAGAAATAAATTCAAGAGATCTATTGTACAACATGGTTATTATAGTTGGTAATACCTACAACATGGTTATTGCCATTGCTAATAACGATGTATTGTATTCTTAAAAATTGTTAAGAAAGTAGACTTTTTAAAGTTTTTTTGAAACAGGGTTTCATTATGCAGTTCAGGCTGGCCTTGAACTCACTTTGTAGCGCAGGGTGGTCTCGAGCTCTTGGCAATCTTCCTACCTCAGCCTCCCCAGTGCTGGGATTACAGGTGTGTGCCACCATGCCCAGCAAGACAGTAGATTTTAAGTGATCTCAACTCACAAAAAGATGACATGTGAGGCAATGTATAGTTAATTAGTTTAACTGAGCCATTCCACAGGTACACATATTTCAAAAGAACATATTGCACATAATACTTTCATCAATTAAAAAAATAAAGTAAAAAATTAAATACACAAATTAAGAAGAGAGGGCCGGGGAATATAGCTCAATAGCACAAGTGCTTGCCTGGCAAGCTCAAGGTCCTGAGTTCAGATTCCTGGTACCAAACAAAAAAAGAAAAGGAGAGATGCAATTAGGTCTTTCAAATGAACAACTATGGGCAAACCTCTTACATTCTGAAAAGTTTTAAACATAAGCGCTTTAGTTATATGTTAAATTGGGAATAGTGACAGCCGTCTGAATTCATATGCTCACATCTGTGAAAATCCCTGGCGCTTACCAGTGGTAAATATAGTGGGGCTTGACACTGACTCTTGTTTTTAGGTACCTTAACCTTTGCATTAGACAATAATGAAGAGAACTCAGAAAATAACAAGAATAGATTTCAGCCTTGGAATTGGTTTGACCTTCTACTTCTGTGAAGAGAAGACAGATCTGAGAATACAGTGATTTACCTAAAATGCCTCATTTGTGCAAACCTGGGACTAGACGCTTCATTCTCAGTGTTTTTTCTACTACTAAGCCTCCTTCTGGAAGTTAAGCCTGGCAGGGTCGGCCTCTCACACACCAAAGAGGCCGACTGCGATTTAACCGTGGGAAAGCACACCCAGTCTCGAATCCAGGCATTCAGACTCCAAGTCCAGCGCTCTTTGTATGGAGTCTTTGCTTTTAAACATCATATCCCTGAGACACATTTGCTGTTCTCAGCTGGAGTCTGAGGCAGGGAGTGAGTCCTGCTCTTCTTCAATTCGTCTCTCTCTCTACGCTGCATGATATGCTCCCACAGCTATTCTTGGTTCTTCTTTTGACGGAAGGAGAAAGGGAAAGAAGGAAGATATAATGTGGTATGCTGTTTAGCGGGAGGTGGGAGCTAAAACTTTCAAAAGAAGTCCAGCTCTCCCTTCTAAACTCCTTCCAGCTCCCGCACTGTTCGTCTTTACCTGAGATGACGTCTCCTGAGCCCGTGCTCAAGAAAAACCATTCGTTTTTCAGTACTGATGTCTGGTAACCATCGTGCATACCAGGCACCGTAGCTGTGGGATTGCTAAGGGCCAGAAGCGTGAGAAAATGTAGAGGGAAAGAAAACAACAAAAGTACAGTGGATGAGGTCCCTCACTCTCCCGGAGCATTAGAAGTTGCCTTTTCTACCCTTGGGGTTGGAACTGAAGATTTACCCTGTAGCTCTCTGTCTGTGCCCACACATTGAGTTTAGGTGGGGAGACACTGGAGGAAAAAAAAATAGCAAATTTGCCTCCAGGTTTTTTTTTTTTTCCGGTACCGGGAATCAAACTCACGACCTTGCGCTTGCCAGCCAGGCGCTGTGCCGCTGAGCTAAATCCCCAGCCCCCTTGCCTCTAGCTTGGTGGTACTTTGAATTCTAGTCTTTCCATCAGTTCTCTGATTTTTTTTTTTTTTTTGGTCTTTTTTTTTTATTTATTTATTTTATTTATTTTATTTTTTTGGTTTTTCTCCGGTACCGGGAACCGAACTCACGACCTTGCGCTTGCCAGGCAGGCGCTTTTGCCGCTGAGCTAAATCCCCAGCCCCTTTTTTTTGGTCTTTTTGAGGTAGGGTCTCACTATGTAGTTCAGGCTGGACTTGAGCTCACTTTGTAGCCCAGGCTGGTCTCAAACTCTCAATGATCCTCCTGCCTCAGCCTTTTGAGTGCTGGGATTACAGGCGTGCACCTATTTACTTTTCTGAGTCCTTAAGTAATTGCTCCACTATTCAGTGGGAGAGAGAGCATCATCAAGAGACTGAGGGCTTTTCAGGAATGGGGTGACGCTATGAGGTAGGAGGCTAAATAGTCAGGCGCTAAATTTTGAGCTCTTCTAGTTCCAGGCAAGGTGGGTTTGGCAACCGAACAGCAATCCTACACAGCACGGACAAACACACCAGCAGGAGGGCGCAGGGCCCATAAAGGGAACCTGACTGCGTCAACAGGATGGTCTGCCACAAGAAGCACGCCCAAGTTGGGCAGCTCTTAAAACAGGTGTGGAGCAGGGTGTGGTGGCGCACTCCTGTAATCCCAGCACTCAGGAGGCTGAGGCAGGAGGATTGTTGCAAGTTCAAAACCAGCCTGGGCTATGAAGTGAGTTCAAGTCCAGCCTGAACTGCATAGTAAGACCCTGTCTCAAAAAGACAAAAAAGACAAAAAAAAAACACAACAGATGAGGCCAGGTGACCCACAAACACTTGCTGTCCTCATGTGGACAGATGGGGAGAAATGGCCCACTGCTCTGTCCTGACAGATGGAACACCCACAAAGGCTATTTGGTACCAGGAAATGGTTTTAAAGCCCTCCCAGCTTTTATTTATTTATTTATTTATTTATTTAATCTTTCTTTTAAGACAGGGTCTCACTATGCTGGTTTTGAACTCACTTTGTAGCCCAGGCTGGCCTCGAACTCACAATGATCCTCCTGCCTCAGCCTCTCAAGTGCTGGGATTATAGGCGGGCGCCACCACACCCTGCTCCTTCCAGGTTTTAAAAGAATTGTTTCAGGACTGACTCTTCCTTGGGAGACTCTACTATTTTCAGAGCCTTTGACATAAGGCAGCTTTCTACCTCCCTTTCCCCAACCATATGCCTCGTTGTCTCTGCTAATCTAGAAATTCTGCTTGGAATTTTGTGGTTCAGGTCTTTATCCCTCCATGTTTACACGGGTTTGGATATAGAGGAAGAACCTTCCTGGGGGTGACCAGTGGCACCCTGAGGGGTGCGCTGCGTGGAAACCCCTGTCGGAAGGCCTTGGCAGCCAGGAGTGAGAGCGGAGCTGAAGCCTGTGCAGCAGCCCCAGGGTGTGTGTGCACCAACAGGACCATCAGGGTGAACCTGAGCCGAGACGGGGGTGGGGGGATTGTCCTCAGTACAATATGGCGGCCTCTGACCTCCTACTGCTGCTGAGTTTGGTTTGGTTCTGGTTTTACCCTGCTGTTTGCACTGACACAAATGTAAAGATGGACAATTATTCTTCCAAGACATCCCCAAGAGGGTGACCTGGATTTCGGCTTTCTGCGGTTTACCTGGGCAAACCTGTGGTTTGCTCATTTTCTCTCCAGACATGGAAACACAATTCCAGCAAGCCTGGGGAAAAGGGTCCGGCTGGAAGGGTGGGACCCCGCAGGGCCCAGGAGCCAGGGACAGGGACCGAGGAGCCGCAGCTCTTGCTCTCACTGGTGCTTCTGCTGTTTGTCCCTGGGCCTCACTTCACCCTCGGTCACGGCAGCCAGCTTCCTCCCACGGTGTTAAATAAGGTTGCTACAGCCCTGAGGAGTGGCATCCTGGTCTTTGCGCTGGAGAGATTCTGCCCCTTCCTTGGTTTTAGGGTGAAAAAGGCTGGGAAGGACTTTGACTCTTGCCCACCCCTTGGACAAGCCCACTGGCGGTGGTGGTGGGGCCTCCGGAAGAGCTGGGCAGCTCCTGGGGTAGATGTGCAGGTGGGGAAGGGCATTCATTTGGCGTGTGTGTGTGTCTGTGTGTGTGTGTGTGTGTGTGTGTGTGTGTGTGTTGCTAGAAATCAAACCCAGGATTCACGATTGCTAGGCATGCACTCTGCTAGACAGCTATGTCCTCAGCCCATTCAACATATTTTTTATTGAGCAAGAAGGGGCTGAGTGAGGGCCAGAGTTCTCCCTGATGGAGAGGTGACTCAGAGACTGGGGGAGGAAGGTGGAAAGGCAGAAAGTGCAAAATGCTCCCCAAAGTACCCGCTGCGGGAGGGACTGAGGCGGCTGTGCTAGAATGTAAATCAGCTGCTCCTCAGAAGGGAGCCCTGCTGGGAAGAAATGCCAACTGAAGTAAACAGTGTATTTAATGATGTGGTTGCTTCACCTTCTAATTCTAGCTCCTTATTTTATTATACATGGTAAAGGTTTGGGCAGCAGCTGCAGATCTGCAGACCACATTTTGAGTAACTCTGCCCTAGGGAAATTCTTGCATATTCTGTACAAGAGATATGTACAAGAGTGCTCATAGGGCTGGAGATACAGCTCTGTGGCTCAAGCACAAGGTCTTGAGTTCAATTCCTGCTACCAGAACAACAACATAAAACAAAAAACCCCCAATGCTCATAATAGTTTATTTAAAATGGCTAAAAACGAAATGACCCAGGTGTCCATAAATAATAGCATAATGATCATGGTGTAATCATACAGCGAAACCCTAGTATATAGTAGAGAAAGTGAATAAATTACAGTAGCACCCATCAAGATACACAATTTTCAAAAATACCCTTAAGCAAAGAGAACATATTGACAAGAGTACAATTAGTGTGGTTTCATCATCACTAAATAATATACCCATGGGCTGGGGATGTGGCTCAGTGGGAGAGCTCTTGCCTTGCATGTCCAAGGTCTTGAGTTTGATCCCAAGCACCACAAAAAAAAACCCAAAAAAACCCTGAGTCTTTAAACTAATAAAAAGGTACCTGTGTCTAAATTTCTAGTTTGCATAGAAATGTTTAAAAAAAAATACCCATTAGGGGTCCATAACACGTGGATTAAAGCTGTACAGGCAAGCAAAGGAATGACTGATAACAGCGTCAGGTTGGTGGTTTGCCCCAGGGTGGGGAAGGACAGCAAGACATGTGGGGAGGACCTAGCACGGAGGTAACTTCAAAGAATCCAAAATATTCCATTCTCAGCTTAAGCTGGGTGGTTTGCACACGGGCATTCAGGTGCATACAGTACTATGTGGTCTACTATATTCTTCCGTGTGATTTATTTCACAATGAAATGAAACTTAGAAACGTGTGTAGCTGAAGCTGATGCTCCTCCAGACCCCCACGGTGGAGAGTTCGGTGTGGTTGAACAGCCCGGCCTCAAAGAAAGTAGAACTTTTCCTGACACGGTGACCTCGTGGTCTGGGATGGTGTCAGGGAGAAAGGAGACCGGCAACTCCCCACCACCTCACTCCCTGGGCAACAGTGTGAACTTCTGCCTGTGTGGCCTTGGGGTCATCGCTCTTCCTCCCTGCCGCAGGGTGCTCGGGATGTAGCCTGCTTCTCTGAGTTACCACCCCATACTCCATCTCCTCCAGCTTCCCACGGTGCCTCGTGGGCAGGAGGCAGTAAATAACGTCCACTTTTCAAGCGTTTGATCCTCCAAGCACATGTACCAGCCAGTTTGGAGTTAAAGCTGTGGAAGCACTGTGGACAGTGTAGCAATCTTTACTAATGTCACTTCCAGTGTTTGGTCGCTCACCATTTGTTGACCTTTTAAGGGAAAGTTTATCATTTGCCTGCTGAGGTTTACTTGAAATTCCCACTGGTTTGCAAACACATTCTTTGGTGACAGCTGTAGTTTGAAATGTTTGGCCTCACTCTGCTCTGGATAAACACACTGCCAAGAATTTTTTAACCCCTCCTGTTAGATGGGTTTTCTTGCCCCCAATTTGGTGTCTCTCTATCAGCTTTACAGCCATAAGAACTTAGAGTTAGAAAGGACCTTGTTCGTATGTCACAAATCTAATCCCTCACCCAGTTAAAGAATTTTTCTGACATGTGTCTTATAACTGATCTCTGACATTCGGCTTTCTAAGGACACTGCTGTAGGGCCAATGTGTGCCACAGTTTATAAATTCCCTGTAAAAATGTTCATCAGTTTTCATTTTGTCTTGGGCAATCAGAAATCAGTGAGAGCAAATCCAAGTTTGCTTGCTAAGTGAATTAAAATGAACACAGACTCCTGTAAAACTGGTTCTGGAGGTTCAGAAGCCTTTACATGGTCAAAGACAATTTTCATCTATTTATTACAGTCGTATTCTGGGTTGGGGGAACAGAAGGAGTCGGACACATCCGCATACGTGGAATAGAAGCAAAGCAGACAGGAGGTTTGGCCAGTTGTTTAAGAGTCCTGTGCACAGTTTCTTCTGATCTTTTGTGTCTGCTTTCTTGCCTCCTTATAAGTACAGAAATGAAGACACAGAAGTGCTCTGCGGAAGGCAACAGTACTGGCCTGTAATTCCCCCACTTCGCCCTTTGTTTTTCCTACCTTTGGTCATTGGCTGCCTTTTTCCATTAGGCTAGTGTCGCCCCAGTTTATGAGGTCCCTGCGAGATGGAGTGATTGTTTGCCCCTTCCATCTATCTCCCCACCTTGTGCTCTGCCTTGGTAGAGCTCAGAAGCAAGCTGGGACCCCAGGTTTTGGGTTTAAGCCATGCTGGTAACTTCGTGGCACAGGTCACCCAGGGTGAGGAGAGGAAGTCAGCCTGGAAAAGCTACTGGAGCAGCGGGGCTGGTCTGCACAAAACCCCCTCTCTCCTGCAAGCTGGAGATAGATTTTAGGCTAAAGTGAGTGATTTTTTCCCTTTCATTTGGAAGCAGGAAACTCAACCATGGGGTGAAGGGGGAAGAGTGAAAGGTGCCAGTCCAGCCTGGACCCGCAGTGTGAAAGATCCAGTGGGCACACGGAGTTCATCTGAGGTTTAGTAGTGAACATGATAAGGCTTGGATGGGGGGCAGGACCTGGTGGCAGGACACGCACAGAACTGAGGAACTGGAGCCTTCACAGCAGGACATTCCAGACCTCAGGGGTCTGCTTCCAGGGACACTGAGTGGAGGACAGGGCATCGTCTTCATGCCCTACGCAGCGCAGCATCTCTGAGCACGAGGATAGCGGGAACATGGCTCCACACCGGCCGCTGCTCCTCAAACACGGTTGGAACCTGAGAGAGACTGGAAGGCAGGAGCCAGTGGTGTTCTGGACACACCTGTCCTCTTCACCTCGTCTGTGACAGCAGCCCAGGGAGGACTGGAAACACTCCCGGTATGGGAGGTAACCGAGAGCTTTCTCTAGATATTTTGAAACATTCCACCCTTCCCCTTTTAATCTTGTAGAACATTTTTGAGTCTGTAATTTTCTTGTGGGCTAGAAGGTCTCTGCTACAACTGCTTGCCTCTAACATTATAGCTTGGAAGTAACCATTGACAGTGCAGAAACCGGTGAAGATGGCTAAATTCCAGTACAATTTTATTTATGGTACCAAAATCAGAATTTTGTGTAGGTTTTTTAAAAGGTACAAAAATGGGTTAGGGGTGTGGCTCAGTGGTAGAGCTCTTGCCTTGCATGTACAAGACCCTGGGTTCAATCCCCAGCACCACGAAAAGAAGAAGGAGAAGGAGAAGTAGTTAAAAGGATGAAAATACAATCCACAGAGTATGAAAAAAACTTACAGAAATGTCGCTCATTTGATGTTTTCCATGAATTCAAAAGTGAGGGTTTTTTTGTTTTTTAATCGGAAATTAAACTCATGACCCTCACGCTTGCCAGGCAGGCACTGTGCTGCTGAGCTGTATCCCCGGCCTTAACTTGCGGGACATAAAGACAATCTGTGGTGGACTGACAACCGGTGATCAGCTTGTAACACTCAGCTGAACTGAACCAGCGTGGTGCTGGGTGTGGGAGGCCCACCTGAGGATTGCTGCCGGCAACATAAGAGGCCAAACTGGAGAGGAAGAAGTTTAGAAGCTGTTGGGAGCTGTTGGAGCTATTGGTTTTCTTAGGGCTGTTGTTGGTTCTCTTGGAGGAAGGTAGTAACTACTTTGACAAACCTCTACTCCATTAAATTGGAGAATCCAGAAGAAATGGATAGATTCCTAATACATATGAATTACCAAAATTATATCAAGAAGGTATAAAAACCCTAAAATCCAAAAACAGGTGATGAAATGGAAGCAATAATAAAAAACCTACCAACTAATAAAAGCCCAGGACCTGATGGATTCTCTGAGGAATTCTACACGAACTTCAGGGAAGCGCTAATGCCAATACTCCTTACACTCACAAATGAAATTGAAGGGAAGGAGTTTTCCCAAGTCATTCCTGGAAGCTACTATTACTCTGATTCCAAAACCAGACGAGGGGGCTGGGGTTTTAGCTCAGCGGCACAGCACCTGCCTGGCAAGCACAAGGTCGTGAGTTTGATTCTCGGTACCAGAAAAAAAACAAACAAACAAACAAACAAAAAACAAAACCAGATGAGGATCCAACTAAAAAAAAAAACTACAGTAGAGGCCAATATTTTTAATGAACATGAACACAAACATCCTCAATGAGATACCAGCAAAGAGAATCAATAAATCATCGAAAAGATCATATATCATGATGAAGTAGGCTTCATCCCAGGGATGTAAGAATGGTTCAACATAGGCAAATCAATAAATGTAATACACTACATAAAGAGAAGAAAGGACAAAAATCATATATCATCTCAGTAGATGCAGAAAAAGCCTGTGATAAAATCCACTCATGATTTTAAAAACACCCTGAAGAAAATAGGTTTGGAAGGACATTATCTCAATTTGATTAAAGCCATTTATGACAAACCTACTGCCAACTTCATATTAAAGGTGGAAGAGCTGAAAGCTTTCCCTCTAAAATCAGGAACAAGACAAGATGTTCAGTACCACCACTCCTGTCTGATAGAGTACTTGAAACATGAGCCAGAGAAATCAGGCAAGAGGAGAAATAAAAGCGACATGTATAGGAAAGGAAAGCAGGGCCGGGGATATAGCTCAGTGGCACAAGCACCTGCCTGGTAAGCACAAGGTCCTGAGTTTGATTCCTGGTACCCCCCCCCAAAAAAGAAAGGAAAGCAGTCAAATTATCATTGTATGCAAATGACATGTCCTCTACACAGAAGACCCAAAGAATTCCACCAAAAGATTCCTAGAATTAATAACCAAATTCAGTAGCATGGCAGGTTACAAAATCATTAGCATTCCCTTGCACTAGGAATGAACCCACTGAGAAAGAAATGTGGAAAAAAATCATTCATTATAGTATTAAAAAATTACTTACAGATTAATGTAACAAAAAAGTGCAAGACATCTACAGTGAAAACCACAGTACTCTGAAAAAGGAGGTGGAGAGGACATCAGAAAATGGAAAGACATTCCCTGTTCTGGACAGGTAGAATGAATATTGTTAAAACTGTCATACTTTCAACATTGATTTATATAGATTTAATGTAATGTATATAGATTTATATAGATTTAATGTAAAATAATCAAAATACCAAAAGCATTTGTCAGAGAACTAGAGAAAACACTCCTAAAACTTATGTGGATCCAGAAGAGACCCAGAATAACTAAAACAATCCTGAACAACAAGAGCAAAGCAACAGGCATCACAAATCTGGACTTCAAGTTATATTACAAAGCTGCAGTGATAAAAACAGCATAGTAACGGGACAAGAACAGATGTAAGGATCAATGGAACAGAACAAAGCCTGCAGAAACAAGCCCTGGAACATTCAGCTATCTGATCTTTGACAAAGAGGCCAAAACCTCCCAGTGGAGGAAAGATAAATAGTAAATAGTGCTGGGAAAACTGACAGGAGACTCACTCTAGGCCCATATATCTCACCATGTGCAAAACTAAAGTCAAAATGAATCAAAGATCTAAATATAAAAACCAGAAACATTTAAGCTCCTGGAAGACAAAATGGGTAGAACTTTTGAAGAGATAGAGATAGGTGAGGACTTTCTGAGCAGAACCCTAATTGCACAACACGGAGGACCAAGAATCAACAAGCGGGATTATATAAAATTAAAAAGCTTCTGCACAGCAAAGGAAACAACCAACAGAGTGAAGAGACAACCCATAGAATGAGAGAAAATTTTTGCTAGCTACTCCTGGGAGAGAGGCCTAACATTTAGAGTACGTAAAAAATCTGAAAACAAAAACAAAAACAAAAACAAAACCCCACAAAATAAAAGACCCAATCAAAAAATGTGTAACAGAAATGGATATACATTTCTCAGAAAAAGTACAAATAGTCAGTACATGAAAAACTACATTCTCTGGCCATTAGAGAAAAGCAAATTAAAATGACACTAAGATTTTGTCTTAATTCAGAAAGAATGCCCACCATTAAGAAATCAATTTGTGTGTGGTAGTTCATTCCTGTAATCTCAGCACTCAGGAGGCTGAGGCAGGAGGATCGTTGCAAGTTTGAGACCAGCCTGGGCTGCAAAGTGAGCTCAAGGCCAGCCTGAACTGCATAGTGAGACCTTGTCTCAAAACAAACAAACAAACAAACAAACAAAAAAAAATCAAATAATAACAAATGCTGGTGAGGCTGCAGGAAAAAAGAAGGCTTCTCATTGTTGATGGGAATGTAAGCTAGTACAACCACTATGGAAATCAGTGTAGAGATTCCCATAGTGGAGAGTAGAGATTTCCAGTGCAAAAAACCAAAACTAGAAATTCCATTTGATCCAGGTGTTCTTCTTCTAGTCATCTTCCCAAAAGAGTTAAAGACATCACGCCTATCCGTGTTTATAGCAGCACAACTCATAATAGCGAAATCTTGGAAGCAGACCATGTCCACCCACAGACGAATGCACAAAGAAAGTACGATGTGTACACACAGTGGGGTACTACTCTGCCCTACAGATTAAATTGGAGTCATTTGTAGGAAAATGGACACACTTCAAGACCATACTGTTAAGTGAAATAAATCAAACAAGCATAAATATCACATGGTTTCTCTTATCTGAGAAATGCAAAGTATAAGTAAATTAAGCAGCAAAACAAAAGCTTGATCATAGGGGGCTGGGGATTTAGCTCAGCGGCACAGCACCTACCTGGCAAGCGCAAGGTCGTGAGTTCGATTCCCGGTACTGGAAAAAACAAAACAAAAAAGATCGATCATAGTGAACAGGGAGACGGACCTTTTGCAAAAGGGAAGGGGACCAAGGGATGAGGGAGGGGTGAGGAAGAGTATGAAAAAAAATTAAGATGTGCCATGTACATGTATCAACTTCCCGTGATGAATGTAATCATTATGTACTGCAAACACGTACTAATAAAAAATTTTACAAATAAAAAAGTAAACTGGGAAATAGGAGAGAAAACCATCATTAGTTTAAAAGGACAAAAAGCTGTAGGTGTGCTGGCACAATGTAGGAGGGATCTTTGGCCAGAAAAACCTGGTGCTTCTTGAAAGCGGGTCTGTATCTCCGTCCCCATCTCTGTCAACGCCTTCCCTGGTTTCACCGGAAGTCTCTGCCCCCATTGCCACACTTCCGGTCCAATCCGGGCGAGTCGTTCCCACGCTGTCTTCTCACCCGCCTAGAGCCTACCCGGCTCCTCGGGCTGTGCGGTTAGCCAGAGCCACCCCACACCCCAGGAACCCAGCTCGGAACTTGCATTCCCTTGGCAGTCGCCCTCAGCCTCCAGCGGGAGGATTCTTCCAGTGATTGTCCTACTGAGGGTGGGCTGGCCCTGGGCCGGGCACCTCGACTGTCTCCTCCGAGCCCTGCGGTGCTGTCCTGACAGGCAGCAGCCCAACTGGAGAGGCAGGTGAGAAGCCTTCGCCCCCACACTTCCCACCACCGGGACAAGCATAATGAAGACGACATCTACCTGTGATCATTCTATTTAGGCATAAGCACTATTAAGCATTTTGGAATATGTCCTTTGAGTAATTTTATATTCATAAGTTTGTAAACATTTAACAACATATTGCAGTGCTGTTTTGTCACCTGTTGTGTTTTAATTTAACACATCATGAGCATATTCCCGTGTCAGTAAGTACATTTTTTTTGAGACAGAGTCTTGCTATGTAGTTCAGGGTGGCTTTGAACTCACTATGTAGCCTAGGCTGGCCTCAAACTTGCAGCGATCCTCCTGCCTCAGCCTCCTGAGTGCTGGGATTACAGGCTTGCGCCACCATGTCCAGGTCCCCTACCTTTTAAAAAATATAATTGTTAAATTTATATCTGATTTCCATGATGATATGGACATAGTATATTCAATAGACACTGATTGTGGACATTTAGCTTAGTTCTGTTTTTTCATGCCAAGAGGAACATCCTTAAATTTGAATGACATCATGCACATGTTGTTGTTCCTTAGGAAACACTGCAAGAAGTGGAATTAATTAGGTTAAAGGCTTTTCACATTTTTAAAGGTCCAGTTGCTTGCTAGAGAAGATCTGATTTTTGTTTCTACTATGAGCGCATACAGTCCTTATCTTCCAAACCTTTGCCAGCGTATTATTAGATGTTTAATAACTTTTAACTTGACTGGTAAGAACATTGTTTGAAAGCTGGCAAGGTTGAATTTTTCAATGTGCTTTTTTAGCCATACGTATTTCTTTGGTGAGTTACCCTTTGTGAGCATAAGTAATACTTTGCCTCTTTCTTCCCCAAATGCATTTTTAAGGCTGCACTTAGATCCAAGTTTTGCTCACCTTACAGACAAGATTGCCTGAGAAGAGTTTTAGGAGAGCAAAGCATGAAGTATAAGGCCAAGGGGCAGACAGTGGTGGAGCCAGGCAGGTGAGGGCAGAGGAATGTGAGGTGTTAGGGTACCCCAAGGCAGTCAGGAAGTCAGGTGAGGAAAGCCCAAGGGAGATACACAGTAGAGGCCAGAGAAGTAAGGCCAAGAAGAATAGGCGCTGGAACTCATGGGTAGATGGGGAGGAGGACTAGAATCATGGGCGCCAGGCATTCAGGCATGTATGTGCACTGAGCAATGTGGGGCACAAACACACACATCTGCACCCAAGTGGGTGTGTCTTCAGGGCAGCAGGTGTGGCAGCCATCTTGTTCTCACAGAAGCTACATTCTGTTTCTTTTCTTTTTCTTTTCTTTTTTTTTGTCTTTTTGAGACAGCGTCTCGCTATGCAGTTCAGGCTGGCCTTGAGCTCACTTTGTAGCCCAGGCTGGTCTCAAACTCGCAACAATCCTCCTGCCTCAGCCTCCTGAGTGCTGGGACTACAGGCGTGCGCCTCCACGCCCAGCCCCTGCAGGAATTTATAACAGGTAAGATAAGACTGAAAAGGAAATGTACATGAGGGTATAGATAATAAAGAATAGGAACGCAAATACAACCAGTAGAAGAAGGCAGCACACTGCAGTGGAGTAAGTGTGGGCTGGGAGTTTGAACACCTAACTTGGGTATTTAGCTGTGTGAACTTGGGCAGATTTGTTCATCTCTGAGGCTACTCCTCCTGTCAAATGGGGACTGTGAGAGTTTACCACTAGAAATTAATTACCAGTCTAGTAATTCCTCATATAGTTAAATATAGAGTTACCATTCACCCATAGGTATCTATTCAAGAGAAATGACTACATATGTCTATACAAAAACTTAATGCAAATGCTCGTAGCAGCATTATTCCTAATTGCTCTAAAGTCCATCAGCTGATGAATGGGTAAATAAACGTGGTGTGTCCATACCATGGAGAACTATTTGTCTGTAAAAAAAAAAAAAAAAAAGAAGTACCATTATATGCTGTAGTGTAGATGAACCTTGAAAATGCTGAGGGAAAACAGTCAGTCACATACTGTATGCCTCCACTTATGTCAAATGTCCAGAATAGGCAAATCTGTACAGAGACAGAAAGCAGACCAGTGGTTAGCTAGGGTTGGGAAGAACAGCGGAATAGCATGGTGACAGCCACAGGGCATGGGATTTCTTTTTAGAATAATGAAAACATTCTAAAATTCATTGTGGTGGTGGTGCACAGCTTTACATATACTAAAAATCATTGAATTATACACTTTTGGTGGATAAGTCTATGGTATGTGAATTATGTCCCAGTAAAGCTGTTTGAAATGACTGACTAAATGAATATTGGTGCAAGGTGCTAGTAGAGGGTATTTGGCCAAGACACCCCAGTCTGTCTATGAGGCGGACATTTGTCGTGCCCTTTTGTGTGTGTGTGTGGTACCGGGAATCGAACTCAGGACCTTGTACTTGCCAGGCAGGCGCTGTACTACTGAGCTTATCGCCGGCTGTCATGCTTTGATGAGGGTTCAGCATTTGGCGAGTGGTCTGCCCCACCTCGGAGGACTCATTTCCCATGGAGGAGATAGACACTGGCTTTCCGAGCCTCCCTCGTGGCCGAGGAGGCAGCAGTGGAGCCGGGCTTGCAGGACACACCAGCTGAAACTGCAGCGGGTTTCAGAAAGGGTAGGCACCGTGTGAGCCGCCTGAAGTGGGGCGATGTTCCCATGGTAGCACTCAGTGCCCCACTCTGGGGGACTAATAGGGTGAGTTGTAGCATCTGAAGCTGACAGTGGTGAAAATGCTGCTCCCCAGGCCCGTATCTATGGTGTGGTTTGGGCCGTTTTTCTACCAGCCTGCCTGCTAGGCCTGTTTCTGGGGCCCTCCCAGAGATTCTGTAAACTGCCTAACATTCTGCAATTATCCTGTCTCCTCCTTCAACAGGCCAGTTTGGGTTTCTGCTGTCCAACTAAGAGCCGTGCCGATACATTTGTACCCTTTCCGCCTTGAGCTGCCAGTGAAACAAGAAAAGGGGGTTGTGCCAGGCATAGTGGCACACACCTGTAATTTCTGCATTCTGGGAGGCTGAGACAGGAAGATTACAAGTTCAAACCCAGCCTGGGGATCTTAGTGAAACCCTGACTCAAAATAAAAAATTAATAGAAGGGCTGAGGGATGCAGCTCCGTGTTAAGGCCCTGGGTTCTACCCCTAGTACTACAAAACAAATAAACAAACAAACAAAGCACAGGACAGGGTGGTGCCAGGGTTTTTTTCCAGGGAAATCAAGCTGCAGGCCCAAACTGACTTCTTTCCGCAGATTTCCTGACAGAAGTGAGGCCCACAGAGAGAAAAGAGGAGGAAGAGAGCAGGGTGGACCTAACAATTTGGACTTAAGACAGAAGCAGAGGTCCCAGAGGGATCCACGCACTCCTGGGAGGACGCTTGGGCTCCCGCAGAGGCACGTTCACTTGCAGGGGTGTTGGAGGTTGTTACCCACGCAGCACGCTTGGCATCAATTCCAAAAACAGGTTCACTGCGTCCTCACTGTGTCCCACGCAGCTGCAGGGACTGGAAGGTGATGAAGGAGATAGACAAAAATCTCTGCCTTTTTGAACCTTGTAGTCCAGGGGCAAGAGATGATAAATGCACGAATACAAGATAAATTGCGGGGCTGGGGATTTAGCTCGGCGGCAAAGCTCCTGCCTGGCAAGCGCAAGGTCGTGAGTTCGGTTCCCAGTACCAGAGAAAAACCAAAAAACCAAAACAAACAAACAAACAAACAAACAAGATAAATTGCGTCAAAGGTAATTTCTGTGGAGAAAAATAAAGCAGGGATAGAAGACTCGGGGGGTCGGAGCTCACTCCCAAGAAGGCCTCCCCGGAAAGGTGGCCACGAGCAGGTAAGGGGGTGGTGGCAGGCGTCGGTTATCACTAGAGATGTTTCCACCTGTTCTTCCCAACCTTCCTCCTCCTCCTCCTCCCTGAAAACACCTGCCAGACACAAGCCTTAATTGTGGAGTCGGTGAGCGAGCCATTTGGAGGGAAACAGACTTGGGCCACCAGGTTGGGTGGGTCAGCGCTGCTGGGCTTCCCGGAGGAAATGACTGTTGAAGATGGGAGGTTAACCAGCCGGCCATGCCCACTGCTCTTGCAAAGCCTCCTCCACAGCCTTGGGAGCCTTAGCAGGATAACAAAAACCTGTAATAGTCCCTCGCTCAGGAGTGGGGAAGTTCCACTGCAGCCTCGGAGCCCCTGCCCCGCCAACAGTGTCTGCACAAGGCACCAAGGAATCTCCCTTGTCTTATAGCAAAATAAATACAGATCAACCCCCACTCTGGGCTCTGTGTCTGGGACCCTGACTCCCTCCGAGCCATTATGAGCCAGGCTGAACCTTTGCTTCCTTTTCAACCTGACTCCTCTTTCAAAGAATCCACCGTGGTCTATAATAACGCACTCCTATTCATTGCCACCAGCCTTCGCCACAGGCTCATTATCACTGCGATTCCTGAGAGATCAGGAGAAGTCCGCAGACGTTCCCTGGAATGCTGATGAAAGAAATAAAACTAACTCCTGGGTTACTTGCTGGTTTGTATGGCTGAGGGGGCTCTGAGCCTTAAAAACTCTGTATTACAGGTTTTTGTTATCAGGAGCAATGCCTTATCCACACCACTGTACCCGGGGACATGGTCTGACCCATAGCATAATGAAATCCGAAGTACTGAGCAGCAGTTTATACCCAAATTTAAATGTGACTCCTCTCATCCAAGAGGAACCTCCATTTGAGGACATGTTCAGCTCAGAGCCTGTGGCTCGGAGCCAGAAGGAAATCCAGGGGAAGAATATCCCTTGGATATGTCTTTTATTACATCCCAGAGACTCATTTAATATCTGCTCAGCTAAGGTTCTTAATTTCCTTGCCTTGCCTGTGATTATTGCTGGGGGAATTTGCAGCCTGAAAGCCATTTGAGAGGAACAGAAAATGAGAGGCAAATTGGTATGATGTATCTTTTTTGCTTTGCAAAATTCTTACATGCAATCTAACCCAGTCATGCAAAGCAGCAAGATCTGAAGACCGGATTTACTATCCCATGAGGCTCAGGCAGCAGGTAAGGGGAACTATTAGTAAACATTAAACTCATGTCTCCTATTTATCTGGCGTTTATATGGACTATATATTTCCTGGGCACTGATACCCATAAAGTTCAGAACTCATATTCAACTAGTCAGTTGAAAAAAACATCCATACGTCCATCCACAATATTTATTGACTATCTGTTATACATAAAATCTCTGCTGACCTCTGGATGTTAATCTGTGTCCTCAGTGGGCTTTGCATTATGGTGGGAGAAGCCAATCAAGAAAGAGTGCTGTTGGAAAGAAGGAAAAATTTTGTAGGAAAGAAAGAGTGCTGTCGATACCAAGTAAAAGGGGAAAGGGTGAGGGACTTCAATAGGCAGAATTGGTCAGTAGACTATGGCTGTCAAAGGGATGTGACCAGGTTCCCACCCAAGACCCACAATGCACTGGTCAGCCATATGTTGAGCACCAGTTATGGTCTACATGTTGTGCTACACACTTACATTTGCTTTCCAAAAGAATTGCCACATCAATTCTATGAAGTATATATTAATATTAACTTCATTTTACAGTTGAAACCGAGTCTCAGAAAAATTAAGCAATTTGTCTAAGATCACATTGCTAGCAGTTGCAGAAGTGAAATTTATAACTAAGTTCAAGCTCTTGGGATTAGTACCCCTCACTACTGCAAACTAGTTGCTAAGAAGAGCAGTAGAGAGCAATGTGTAGCTCAGATCCCACTGCTGGGTGGCTGCTGTCGGTGTCTGGAACTGCCCAGAACAGCGCTCCATGCCAGGGCCCAAGACTGAGGATTGCTTCCAGCTCTAAAGGAAAACGCCTATTTATTATTCTTGCTCTGAATATAATGACTCTTTAAGACTTGGGTGTTTGTTCAGCCTCTTTTTGTTCTCCCAGGTGGAGAGGCAGGTGAGCTATTTTGCAATAATTCCTCCACGTCTTCAGATTCCAGCAGCATAAGAAAAATATTAGGAAGCACAGACCACACCTTCTCCAGGGCAAGCTCAGAGCTCAGCGAGCTCAGCGAAAGATGAGCTCAGCTGCCTGCATCCTTCTCTTAAAGGCACAGGGGCAGGATAGCCTCAGCTGCACCGGCAGAGGAGCAGAGATCTAGGCTCTCAGGCAGGTTTCGGCACAGTTGCTATTCTTGACCCCTCTCTGCAGGGAAAGAGCAGATCACAGAGTGTACAAGTGTAGGCTTTGGACAGAGGAGCAAACCGAGAGATGGTGTGTAGTGTGGCTTAGATTCCCCTGCTGTCTAGGTCCCCCCTTTGCACACCTCTGCCAGGCTCAGAGGGGCATATTTGTGCCAGGAGGAACAAAGTTTAACCCTGTTGTCATGGGGCAACACCCAGAAGACCAACTGCAGTGAAGATAAGAAGTGAGGCCTAGAAAAATCTGAGGATAGAAGCAACTTGAGAGCTTTTGGTTAAACCTGTCTCCGCAGGGCAACGTCACATTTCAGTCAGCGCTCCAGTCCCAACAGGGAGAGATGTTTACACTTACTATTTCCCCGCTGGTCTTCCTCACTGTGTATTCCCACTGCTCAGCAGAGTGTGTGGCACATGATGGGTGCTTAGGGTTATGGCTTGCCAAATCCATCTGTATTTCTTTTTTGGTTTTTTTTTGAGACAGGGTCTCACCGTGCAGTTCAGGCTGGCCTTGAGCTCACTTTGGAGTCCAGCTGGCCTCGAACTCACAGTGATCCCCCTGCCTCAGCCTCCCAAGTGCTGCGATTACAGGCGTGCGCCACCATGCCTGGTTGCCAAATCCATCTTGAAGGAGGCACTTAGGGGGAAGTGTTAAGGCATTTGCAAAATGGCCCCTTTGTCTGATGGGTCATGTCTAGAAAGGGCAGGAATCACAGGATGAGGCCTGGGATTCACCTAAAGCCTCCTGAGACAGTCTCCCACTCGTGGACACTGAGTATTCCGGGGCTAGAGACTGCAAGGACCTTGTGCCAGGGCGCGGGAATTCTATAGCTAGGTCTGGAGAGGCAGAGGTAGGACACCCTTCCCAAATCCCAGCTGAAGAAGGGCAATCTGGAGACCCAGCAGTGCTTTCCATTGAAAACTCTAATGGCCGGTACGGAGGCTCAGTCCAGTAATGTGGCCACGTAAAGTTTACATCTAAGGCACAAAGAATCTGGCCTTTGAGACTAGAATCAGAGGAGGCAGCTGGATGGAGAAAGTTCTGGAGAGAACAGGTTGACCCAGCTGGCATTTTCATTCTGGCTGACTTCTTTTCAACTTGCCCTCAGAGTGATTTTTTTTTTGCACCTTCCTCACAGGTACAAGCTGGGCCTCCACCCCAGAATGCTTCTATTTAATTGACTTAAAGCGGACAGACAGGAAGAGCAGCTTTCTTGCCTGGAGCTACCCTCAGACACCATGCCCTGCCCGGTAGTGTGACAGGCCTGAAGTCTGGACTTGCCTGGGGAGAAGGGCCTCACACACCCCCCTGTGGACCTCCTGCTGAGGCAGGTGCCTTTCCTGGAGTGGGAGCTGGCTTGGGAGAAGGGGTGTGATGGGGGAGGAGGTGGGGCAGCAGCCTCGGGAGGCGTTTCCTTGTGCGGCTGTATTTCCGGTTCCTCAGGAGGAACGCAACTACTGCTTTCTGCAGAGCCCCTGGTCCAACCCTGAGGTGCATCTGTGTTCAGGAAGGCCTTGTCTTTATCTCACTCTCTCCCGCCGCACTCCCCTGCTTCGCTCACCCCACATGTACAGAACTTGAACCTGAACTTTCAGCAGCTGCAGGGGAAGGAGAAAGTACAGATATTGGTCCAAACACAATTATTGCCTTTGGTTTTAGCAACACTGCCCTCCGGCAGAATTCTGACCTCTGTGCCAGTTCTAGGTCTTATCATTCGGTTTGCGACTTAGACACAAGTTCCGGACTTCCTGGCCTGGGTATTTGGCTCACAGGGAGCTGGGAGGAGTCTCAGGCTTGTCTCCTTCACGGCCGGGGAGACAGTGGGTGCTGCTGAGGCCTGCATTTCCCCCTCCAATAGCGCCTGAGATGGCCATTGGTCCTGCAGCGCTTGAACAGAGCTGTCTCCAGGGAAAATTAAGATGGCAAGCGCCAATGCCTATCTTAAAGGCATCAACTCACCAGATCCTTCTTCCTATCAGCCAGCTAAGACCCAAGGTTCCCAGAGGAAAAGGGAGGCTGAGGAGAAGGCCCAGCCCCAGGGAGACGTTCCCAGGCGACAGCGACAAACTCCTTTCTCCTGGACAGAGACTAATTTCCACCGTCCGCCCCCGCCTCCCGCAGAGGGTCCTCTGAGACCATGTCCCGAAGCAGAGCTCAAAGTGCAGCCCCCAGCCTTGTGATGCGGCCTTGCAGGCTAGATCGCACCGCTTGGGTGCGGCTCTCCAGGACAGCGCTCGGGCTGACGCCAGACGGCTGGATCTGAGGTGCCCGGATGTAGAGGAGGGATTGCAGGTCCTGGGAAACATCAGTGTCATCATTATTACAGAACGTTTCCCTGCAGGTCATGAACTCGACCTTCCACGTTCACTTATTCAGTGAACTTTTATCAAACATCTCATGTGCAAAGTGTTAGGCCAGGAACAGAATCAATGTTCTTGTCTTTTGAAATCTCCGGGGAGATAGACTCAGGTCACCCCTGGTGGTTGCTAACTTTAATCATCATAGGAGATTTCCTTTTTGTTTATTTGGGTTTTTTTTTTTGTATTTTGTTTTCTCAAAACAGGATCTCACTATGTAGCCCAGACTGGCCTCTAACTCCAGGCAATCCTCCTGCCTCAGCTTCTTGAGTGCTGGGATTATAGGTGTCCATCACCACATCTAGCAGAGATTACCTTTTTAAAGTGCTGGAAGATTAATGGGAATTTCAACAGTTTACCTCAGAAAGGTGGGGATAAAGCAACAAGTGCTGACCACATGGCACAAGTCTCTAAACACCAACAGAGGAATCCAAAAGCGCTATGCGGACACAGACTGGGTCTGTAGGTGCCAAGCACGTGTATAGAAAGCCGGCGGTTTTCAGCAGAATTTTGAAGGAATAGTAATTCCCCTGAAAATACAGAGGAAGACTACATGCACGAAGTAGTCTTACTCGTGAGAATGAGGACCGTGAACTCGCTGAACTTTATTTTCCTTCAATGAAAAAACCAGATTTTTGAAGGAGTTGTTCAGTTCAAAGGGTAGACAAGAAGGGAACAGGCAGAAGAAACGGGCACCGGGCTTCCCCACCCCTTGGTCAGTCAGCCCGTTCTGTCTCATCAACTCCACTGCTAACTCGGTGACCCAGTGGCAGAGCTCAGATTTCGGGTCTTTCTTCCCTCAGCTCTCAGCCCGCCCGTGCTGCCCTGCGCCTGCCCCTTTTAGGCCAGGTCCTCATCGTTTCTACCTTCCCTCTCACCTGCTCTCCCTGCCTCTGGCCTCATCCCCTTCCAGGCCATTACCCATACCAGCGTTGGTTATTTTCCAAGATTACAGGTTTCGCTTTGTCATTTTCCTGCATTTTCTCAGCGGTTTGCCACCATGCTGGGATAATTCCCATCCCCTAGAATGGCTTCTGTAAAAGGCTCTTTGCCGTCCTGTCCTTGCCCACCTCCTGAGTCCCTGCTTCGCCTCCTGGCACCCTGCTTTGGGTACACCAAGCCACAAATGTGTCTGGTGACCTCATGCCTCAGGCCTTTGCACATGCTTCTCCCCTCTCTCCAGAAAGCCTTGCGCACCGGGTCCTCTTAGCTGACTCGTATTTGCCCTTTGAACGTGGGCTCTGATATCACCTCCATCAACCTTCCTATACAATCACTGCCATTATTTTTTTGTTTTGTTTTTCTCCGGTACCGGGAACCGAACTCACGACCTTGCGCTTGCCAGGCAGACACTTTGCCACTGAGCTAAATCCCCGGCCCCCACTGCCATTATTATCATGTATATTGTGACTCTATCTCTGCCGTTGTAATGAACTCTAAATAGTATGTGCTTCGGCCAGGTGCTGCGCAGCTTTGGGGCAAGAAGCGAGATGATTGATTTCCACAGCTCCAGCCCTTAGCACAGGGCTCAGCTCGTTATGGAGAGAAGCAGAACAGACTCCAAGTCAAGCCTCCTCTGCCGGGTGCGGCGGCGCCCAGTCCTGGCTGCACGTGATGATCCCCCGGGCATCTGTGAAAACCCTGCGGACGAGCTCACCCAGAATCTCCAGGGAGGGGCTGGACGTGGGTTGGTGTGGGATAGTTGCCTGGGAAATTCTAATGGGAAGCCCAGGTTGAGAACTTCTAGGCTTGCAAAACTGATGGCTCTGAAGACTGGGAGTCCTGAATTCTAAACATCCCCTTGATTCATTTTGCAGTGTTGTGCAAATAACTTATTCCCAAGCATGATGCCATGAGTTTGATTCCCAGTACCAGAAGAAAAAGAGAAAATTGGGCTGGGGATATAGCTCAGTGGTGCAAGTGCCTGCCTGGCAAATAACTTATTCCTCTGGATGCCTTTTCTTACCTGTGAATTTGAGGTTCTGAACCAGAAGATCTGTAAGCCCATTTCACATCACGGACCCTTCTCCGAGGGTCACTCGGCATTCCCGGGTGGTGGCAGAGCAGCACTTTACAGAGACTTGGTTCTGGTCTTTTCCTCTTTCGGGGGGTGGGACGGGTGGGAATGACTTGGTATTGTTTCGGCCTTTCTTGCTCTGCCTTGGCTGGGCTCCTTGTCTCCCTTCCTTTCTCACAGGCTGAGAGTTTCTGGAAACCAGCCTTGCCAGGAGTCAGAAGCAGTTCTGGCAGCGTCAAATTCCCATTGATGGTTGGCTCAGGATTCCACAGTGCTGAGTTGGAGAGGGGTTGCCAGGGCCTTGGACTGGGTCTGCTTCGCATCCCTAGAGGTGACGTCTTCCAGGAATGAACGGGTGGTCCTTATTGCATTTATCCCCCAAAATGTCACACTACTACACTTTTGAAACTGCACATAGGAATGTATAACGAAAGTGCAAACAGTAAAAAATAAATATAAATGGATCGCTGGAGCAGGATGCTGGTGGGAACCTTGACAGCTGTGACATCCTGACTTCCTGGTTGGGCCTTTGGAGATGTTCCGACAGTCCCTGAGAACGGGAGCAGCCTCTTGCAGCTCCTGTAGTTTCTGCCAGTGCCCGTGCAGTAAGTCCTGAGGACAGGCAAGGAGGTCTTATGATAATCAGCAAAGACGGAGCCTGAATGCCTCCGGATCCATTTGGAATAAATCATATCAGCCTGTCCCCACCGTCAGTATGAGTATGGTGTCTTGCAAATAAAAGCAGCTTCGACTTGAGCAGACCCAATCCGTTATCTTGCCATCTGCTGCCCGGCTTCCATTTAAGGATGACAAAAAGATAAGGTTTTCTTGCAAGCTTGGCACTTTGGGAGCAGAGGAAAACACCCTGCTTTGAAAGATAATTAAACGGGGCTCTCTCAGACTGAACGGCATGAAATCCAGCTGTGGGTCTTTATAATCCTCAAACTGGTGAGATTTATACACTTGCATGTTGTATTCTCCACGAGGATTAAGGCAAAGCAGCGGAACCCCTTCTTCCTTCTCAGTTTTCTGCCATTTTTGATTTGTTTTTGTTTTTTTTTGGTTTTTCTCCAGTACCGGGAACCGAACTCACGACCTTGCGCTTGCCAGGCAGGCGCTTTTGCCGCTGAGCTAAATCCCCAGCCCCTTTTCTGCCATTTTTGAGATCATCAGATCCTTGGCCAGGTCGCCCATGAGACTCTTTAGGGAAGCTTTGGAAATCAGCCGATGTCGGGACATCCCTCTCCTTCCAAGGCGCTGTTGTAGTTGGCCTAGCATGAGGCCGAAGCTCCTATGCCCTAGAAAAGCTCTCGGGGCAATTTTAATGCACAGTCAAGATTGCGAACCTCTGAGCAACGCCTTGCACCATTGAGCTGCCCTGTTTTATGAAAGTCTTTCATGGAGGTTGAATGTGCTCTTGCAATGCTAATCACAACTTGCACCGTTAAGCCAGGTGTGGTTGTGCATGCCTGTAATTCCAGCACTCAGGAGGCTGAGACAGGAGGATCATTGTGAGTTCGAGAACCAGCCTGGGCTACAAAGTGAACTCAAGGCCATTCTGAACTGTGTAGCAAGACCCTGTCTCAAAAAGACAAAAAAAACAAACAAACAAACAAAAAACCAAAAACAAAAAAAAGACACAAATTGTACCATTAGTAGCAGCACAAAATTTAGAAATGTGCAAACCCTAATGAGAATGTGATTCTTTTTTCTTAGGCAAGGCTGTTTCAATCTCTTAGGTACATTTATTACCTTGCTACTTATGATTACCTTATTATTTTATGCACTGCTCACTTTGACATTCCTAGACAAATCACCTGACCTTAGGAACGAGTTGATACTCCTCTCGCTGAGAAGTATTCCCAGGTGATAATTACCCTGGGTCCCGCTGCAACTTGTTAACAATTATAAACGGGCGGAAGCTTGGCAATGTTTAGGGTATGCATCCTTAAAACCTAATCCACGCTCCTCACAGGTGAGCACTGTGACCCTTCTTCTCACAGTTAGTTTCTGCTTTCCCTTTTTGTTCCCCGTCTCACAGAGCCTGACCTGGGAGCGCACAGACACCTGTGCAGGGACAGGCCAGATCTTACTGTAGGATTATTTGTTGCTCACTCTGCCAGGAAGAGCTCATTATAGGAGTCTTGCGCACAAGTAAACCTAGTGATAATAGCAAACCTAGTCCCACAGCGTGGCCTCCAAGGACAGGGCTGGGCTGTAGCTGGGCTCCAGTGAATACGATACAAAGTCATGAGGGGTATAAAATGCATACAGAAGATCCAGTTCTCTGCTTGAGATGCAGTCCCCAAACACCAGGGAAATAGAAACCACGACCAATATTCTCTTTTAACAATGGCTTGATATTCAGGAGCAAAGACTAACTTTGGCTTAGAGATCAGAATATTTGCCATCTTCTCAGCGGTAACCATGACAATGCCACACAGAAGGAATTTTAATGATACTTTGTGTTCTATAGGCATTATTATAAACTCTGTTTACAGGCAAAGAAAACAACTTTAAGAATTTTGACTAAGATCACAAGAAGGAGGGAATTTGCAGGTAGACATCAAGATTTAAAATCTAGTATTTTAGCTGGGAATGGCGGCACACACCTGTAATCCCAGCACTCAGGAGGCTGAGGCAGGAGGATTGTTGCAAGTTTGAGACCAGCCTGGGCTATGAAGTGAGCTCAAGGCCAGCCTGAACTGCATAGCGAGACCCTGTCTCAAAAAAGACAAAAAAGAGCCAGGTGTGGTGACACACACCTGTAATCCCAGCACTCGGGAGGCTGAGGCAGGAGGGTTGCTGCAAGTTTGAGGCTACCCTGGGCTATAAACTGAGTTCAAGACTAGCCTGAACTGCACAGTGAGGCCCTATCTCAAAAAGACAAAGAAACAAACAAACAAAAAAAATCCAGTGTTTATTTATTTATTTTAGTACCAGAAATCGAACTCAGGACCTCATGCTTGCCAAGCAGGCACTGTGCCGCTGAGCTGTATCCTCAGCCCAAATCTGGCATTTCATATGCAGTATTGAATTTTGTTACCTGTGGGTTAGCTTGGATGGTTTAACCAGGGAGGACATGGGTTGTAGGTACAGCTGGTTCACTTAGCCGCAAAGAGAAAGGTCTGTTATGTTTCGTCTCCTTCCTTAGTAGCACACATGGTTTCACAAATGCCTGCTGTCAGTGTTCTAGGCAATTAAACTTCGTTGAACATCTCTTGTATTATGGGCTCTGTGCTTGGTACGGAAAATGTAGTCTCGACCTCAATGAACTCAGAATGCAATAGCACAAGCAAATACGTAGAAACTGTGACAAGGACGGTGATAGAGCCACACATGCATGTCAACGGAGCCATGTCTAACTCAGAATGAGGACTGGCGCAAACAAATGCTTCCAGAAATCTCCCGACCACATAAATCCTGGAAACGGAAGCAGCATGTGCAGACGGCATGACGTCCAAAAGCATTGACTGAGCTGAGCGAGACCCTACCGGAGTCAGTGACCCGTATGTTGAGGTATCTATTTAGATTCAGTCAGTGGTTACAGGGAGACAGTTCCAGGCTCAGGTTACCTAACCTCCACTGCACAGCTCTGGGTGGATCTGCTGCCCTCACGTAGAGGCAAAGAGGAGCACAGCAGGTCAAGAAAACGGATTCTCACACAGTTCCATCCCAGGAGGTCTTCCTCTTCCTGTCCTGTTGGTCATGAAATGAGACACAACCCACTAGGGTTCCATTCCATGTCAATTTGTGTTCCAGCAACAGACAGGGGATTTCGTATGCCATCTTTATTTATCCAAACATTTGGCGAGTGTGCGTGAAGATAACAAGCACTATCTGGGCTCTCTGTGGAGGCTCACCATGACATAAATAGCCGTAGTTGCCCAAAAGCGTGATTTCTGTTCTAATAGCTGTCTGGAATTCACTAATCAAGCCAGTGGGATAAACAGTGCTTCTCTCTAACACTCACTGTCAGGCATAGTGTCTACGTGTCTGTCTCTTCTCACATACGTTTTTTTTTCTTGATCTAAGTATAGTATGACATTTTTCTTTTTGTCGCTGTAGGGATTGAACCCAGGGCACCATTCTGTCACTAGAAATGGTTGTTCAATCAACAAACCCACGGGTTCTGTGCTGCTTTCTTGTGAAGAAACAGCAGCAAGGGAGCAGCGGGTTGACCCACACAGTGCCTTGGATCATGCTGGGCTGGGAGTTAAAGAAAGGGCCGTCAAAAGAAGGTCCAGGCTGGGCGTGGTGGTGCACACCTGTAATCTCAGCACTCAGGAGGCTGAGGCAGGAGGATCGTTGCGAGTTCAAGCCCAGCCTGGGCTACAAAGTGAGCTCAAGGCCAGCCTGAACTATATAGGGAGACCCTGTCTCAAAAAAGACCAAAAAAAAAAGAAGAAGGTCCAAGTGAGTTTGTGCAGGGTAGAGGAGGAACTCACTCCGGGAACCCTCATGTCCCATCCGGAAATCAGACCCTTGCAGTTCAAATCTCGGCTCTTTGTTTTTTACTCTGGACTGTAGGGATTTCTGTTTTATAAGGTGTGTCCAAGAGAAGCTTAGGTCCTATTTTGCAGGCAGGTTTTGCACTGCCTGGATGTGGAAAACTGTCCCTCTGTCTTTATGGATGTGAACAGAGGAGAACGCAGTAGAGCCCACGGCCAGCTTCTTCCCTGGCCGCTGCGGAGAAGCAGTGAGTGGCGGGGATTCAGCAGAAACCCACCCCTCTCCCTTCCTCCCAAAGCAGGGTGTGGTGCAGGCGGCAGGGAGAGATGCTTGATCTCCTCAGGCTTTGCCCTGCCTGGCAACTGCCTGCCACACAGCTGCTGCACAGATCTTCTCACCCACCCGATCATGTCCCTGTCCTGACTTCAGTTCTTTGGGGCTTGTCATCTGCTACAAGACAAGGTCTGCACCTCGGAGAGGATGTTTGCAGCTCTCCCCAGTAGGCTGTCAAGTCTTAACCCCCCAGGCTCAGATCCTCGGTCCAGGCTGCAGACTGTTCCCAGATCCCCGAAATCTCCTGCCCTACACCCCTGTGCACATTCCCTGTAGCTGGATTGCTTCTCTCAGTCTACTTGACTGAGATCCATTTGTCTTAGTCTGTTTCTGCTGCCATAGCTGAATACAACAGACCTGGTAATTTATAAAGAAGAGTGCTTGCCATGTGGTGGCGCACACCTGTAATCCCAGCACCTGGGAGGCTGAGGGAGGAGGATCGTTGGGAGTTCAAAGCCAGCCTGGGCTACATAAGTGAGTTCAAGGCCAGCCTAAACTGCACAGTGAGACCCTGTCCCAAAAAAAGAGGAGAAAAGTAAAGAATAGGGCTTGTTCAGCTTGCAGTTCTAGAGGCTGGGAATGTCAAAGTCGAGAACCACACCTGGTGAGGGCCTTCTTGCTGGTGGGGACTCTCTGCAGAGTCCTGAGGGGACACAGGGCATCAGATGGGTCTTTCTTTTTTTATAAAGCCACTAATGCACTCACAGATGCCCACCCTTATGATATATACTCTGTTACACCAGAACATATCTGTGAGTCTGTCTCCCTTCTAGGCTTTTTCCTCCCTGAGGACAAAAACTGGGTTTTTATTTATTTTTACATCTGTAAAACATACCAGCATTGATTACTGGGGTGAGGGGATGAATGGGTGAGTGAGACTTGATAATGGCGTTCACTTTGAATGGCATCAGTAAGTAATTTCTGAAAACACGTCCCGTTTCCAGGTCTCGGCCTTGTTCCCATCTCCTCTTGCTCTCCTCAGAATCCCTGGCGTGGCCCGCAGCCCAGTCTGTCTCCCCACCTCTTTGCATGGACAGGAATGGCTTAGTCGGACACTGGATTGCTACAGATCTACTAATGCGTGCACCCTGCTCCAGACCAGCTAAACCCGGTGTGCAGCCCGGGCCGAGGCCCTCCACCCCTTGGCCGCAGAAAGTGCCACATCACAGATTCTGGCGCAGCAGGCTCCTCAAAGGCCGTTCGTGCTTAAAGCTCTCAGAATCCACAGTGTACATGGAAAAGTTCAGAAGACAGTCATAAAAAACAGAGAGGGAATAAAAAAAAAATCTTTATGTCCAGATAAAGCCTGCTGTGTTGTAATGCCCGGGGTATCTGTACTGGGAACATCTGCTGTGTGGTACTAGGTGTACTTCTGCCCTGGGACTTCGGTCTTGTAACCAGGTATTGCCCAACCATCCATAAGCCTTTCAGGTGCCGGGCTTGGTCTGTGACCAGCTTGCCTAGGCTGGTACTTACCGCTTGGTGAAGTCCAGGTTGGCCGCCATTCTTGTCAAACCCTGGTGACCTTTAGTTTAATTGGCATTGGTGTCCTTCCAGGAGGTCGAGCTGAGGTTGGCAGCTGATGACCCCGGGGCCCGCACCCACTGGGAGGTGGGCTGGATAATTGCTTGCATGAGGGTGAGGACAACACAGCCATGCCGGGGGGCTGAGCCCGCCATGTTCTGGGTTCTCATAACAACTCCGTTTTGACCTTTTTCTGCCCCTGTGAGAGTCTGATGCAGTTTCTACTTGAAAATTTACTCTGTAGCCCTGTCATCATCTCCAGCTATCTTTTTTCAAACTTCCTTCTGCCAGGGAAGAAGAGACTTCATTAAAAGCCTTAACCTTCCTTTAAACTTTTGGTCATTTTAATAGGAATGCTTGAATTGGGTTCTTCCCAAAGCTAAGTAAAACACACACACACACACACACACACACACACACACACATACACACACACACACACAGACACACACAAAATCAGTTATTTATTATTTCTCAGGGTTGCAGAAAGTGAAAGAGGGAGTCAGACCTCACCTGTCACAAGCTTTTAAGTCTGGCTACGTATTTGAACCACCTGCAGAGCCTTAAAAAGAAATGATGTCTGGGGGTTGGGGTGAGGGTGCGACTCATTCCATGTCATCTCCGCAGGTGGGGTCAGGCACTGCACTTAAAAAGCTCCCCGATCAGGCTATGTGTGGTCAGGGTTGTGAACCATTCACTGGTTGACATTCCTTTATTTTTATCTGAGCTGAACGTGGTGGCACATGCCTGTAATCCCAGCACTCGGGAGGCTGAGGCAGGAGCATCGTTGTGAGTTTGAGCCCAGCCTGGGCTACAAAGTGAGCGCAAGGCCAGCCTGAACTGCTTAGCGAGACCCTGTCTCAAGAAGACAAGAAAAAGAGTTTTTTATATGAGAAAATTAGGACTCGGGTATTTAGGAGCAATTCTGAGTTGTTACTCTACTTGAATGTCTAGGACAGTGATGGCGAACCTTTTAGAGGTTTCAATGAGACAAACAGCCTTGCTGCAGCACACATGCCATAATGTCACCACCGCAGGTCTAGGATGTCTGAGGAGCCAGAACTGATGTAGGAAATAGTGGCCAGTTAAGTTTGCTCTAATTCTGTCCAACACACCTCTCCGGACTGCTTCCTTATTCTCCCTCCGTCTTCCCATGCCTTGGTTTCAAACTCCTAAGTCAGAAATCTAAGGGGATCCAGCATTCTCTTCCTTCGAAACTCTTAAACTCTTTAATTTACCATTCAACAGGTGAGCTAGAGCAGAGGGCATCTTGCCCCAGGCCACTCTGCAAGTGGCTGTGTCCGGAGTTCTGTTTTCCTCCCTCAGGGCTGCTACCTGCTGAACTTGGGCTCTCACCGGGGGAGTGCAAGGGGAGTTGTTCAGACCCGGTTCTGCGTTAGAGCTGGAAGTTGGGACCCGGCTGTGCAGCAAGTGTAACTAGGGGCAAGGTAGACATTTGGAGGGTTGCTTGGCCCCTATTCATCTTGAGTTGCTAAATCACTGTGGTGCTATCGTGGGGGCGGAGCAGTGGATGAGGAAGACGGACCCGGGCCAGGATTGAGGCAAGCGGAGGCTCCAGGTGTCCAAGGTTCAGGAGGCGGGCGCTGCTGCCCAAGGTCACACGAGGGCCTGCCTCACCTGGGTCTGGCTCCGAGGCAGGATGAAGGAAGGAGAAGGGGAAAAATTCTATCTTTGCTGAAGAGCTAACTCTGGAGTTTATTCCAAGTTAAATATAGTTGGAAGGCTGCACACCGCTCGTCACCTTTTTTGGGCAACAAGTCCAGTTCAAAGACCGGTGATTTTGCAAGGGCAGAAAGCCGTAGCTGGGAGTCCCCCAGCGGTATCAAGGCATTGCAGAGAAACCTTCGGCTCTTTTCCCTCCCGCTTCACCAGCCTCCTGGAGCCTCAGGCGAGGGGGCCCCTTGAGAGGCAAAGAACTGGGATGCGTCAATATTTAATTTGTTGGTTTCCTTTCCCTGTTGGGCTTGAGAACTGCTCTAGAAATAAGCGTGAGTTCTGAGTTTGTGTTCTTCCCACAGTACCGAGCCAGGAGTGCGGCTCCAGGCGCAAAGGAGACTATCCTCTGAGAGCTTTATGCCCTTTGTCTCGGGTAAACTGCAAAATACCTCATGCAGTTAGCAAGCGCTGAGCGGCACGGGGGAGTTGGGAGTGTCGCTGTTGACCTCATAACCTCCCAGCCCACCTCAGGGTCCTTCTGTTCTGAGAAGCACGTCCAGACCTCTGACCCAAGGAGGACACTGCTTACACTGCCTGTGTCTGATGATGAACTGTCCTATGTTATCTGTGACACTTCTTTTATGGTTCCAATAAAATGTGTTAATATTCAGTGTGATGTGGGATCCTGGAATGCAGGACATTAGCTGAAACGTTGGTGAAATCTGAATGAAGTCTGTAATTTAGTTAATAGTACTATACCACTGTTCATTTCTTGACTTGGACAAATATATCCTGGTTGAATAAGATGTTAACGTTAGGGAAAGCTGGGGGAATCTGTGCTATTTCTGCTACTTATCTTTTCTAACATTATTTGAAGCTGGGCATGGTGGTGCACTCCTAGAATCCCAGCACTTAGGAGGCTGAGGCAGGAGGATCCTTGTGAGTTTGAGACCAGCCTGGACTACAAAGAGAGCCCAGCTCCAGCCTGAACTGCACAGCAAGACCCTGTCTCAAAAAAGAAAAACAAATCATTTAAAAATTGTTTCAAGCTGGGTGTGGTGGGAGGCTGAGGCAGGATTGCTGTGAGTTTGAGGCTAACTTGGGCTACATAATCTCAGCAAGACTTGATCTCAAAACAGCAAAAACAAAAACAAAACAAAAAACTCAACAACAACAACCACCGGTATTTTAACACATGGTTAATCCAAAACTTTATTTGGCCACATTTTTTAAACCATGAAGTGTTTTTCCTTTTTACATTTACTTAAATAAATGGATAGCTTTGACCAAAATGCCTTTATAAGCTTCTCTCCGTGATGTGAATGTATGTGTGTGAGTATCCTTCAGATAACAAGGTTTGTTTTCACAGATAGCAGAAAATCAGCTCATGTGTATTGTTTAGGAAAGTCACCCATTTCCTCCTATTCATTGCACATATTTTGGTCCAAAGATTTCATAATTTCACCTCCACCCTGGCTATTCCCTCGGGTTACAAAAGAAAAAGAAAAATATTTTTCATAGCCCAGGAATTGTATTCCTTTCTTGGCATGTGTCCCCTCCCCATCACTCTATGTACTTAACCCTCTATATAAAGAAGTCGCACAGATATGGATCATATGGGAGAAGGTTCCTGTCTGCTGTTTCTCTGGGGCCCGATACAACAGTTTTGCTCAGATGTTTATGAATTGAACCTGGCTTGTGCTTTAAATAGAACCAGGTAGAGATATCCGACCCTCGCATGTTGATTTTCATACATGACCCTTTAGGGAATCTGAGGAAGAAGAAGATGAAAAGTGAATTGGAAAAGGGAAAAAAAAATAGAAGGAGATGAGGTCACTGCTTCCTAAAGAAAAACGAAGGCTCTATCTCACATGCATCTAACTCCCCACAAATCCTGCTGAAATGTACAGTCAGATCCTGTAGGTCTGAGGGAGGGACCGAGATTCTGCATTTCAACCAGCTCTGGGTTTGTTGGTGCTACTGTTCTTTGGTGCTCATTGGAGAAGCGAGACCCCAGCGTGGATGCGTCTTTTCAGCGATAGTTGGAGGGTACAACTGTCCCTGGGCCTGCCCCCTTACATTGATTCACTACACAGTACCACTTACCTCTTGGATCACGGACAGTGCCTTTGTGCCCTTGTCAAAAGCCAGGAAGTTTTTGCAAAGCTTCCGTCAACATTGCACAGGAGTCATCTCTCCCAAATTCCCTCCAGCAGCTCCTCCTTCTACTGTGACTTTTTTTTTTTTGGTGCCAGGATCAAACTCAGGCTTTCACGGTTGCTAGGCAGGTGCTGCACCACTGAGCTAGATCCCTGGCCCCTATTGTGATTTTTGACTTCTTGATTTTTTTTGTGTGTGTGTTTTTGAGACAGGGTCTCATTATGCAGTTCAGGCTGGCCTGGAGCTCACTTTGTAGCCCAGACTGGCCTCGAACTCGTAGCAATCCTCCTGCCTCAGCCTCCCGGGTGCTGGGATTATAGGTGTGCATCACCACACCAGGCCGATTTCTTGATTTTATCTTCAGCCTTTTCAAGGCTTAGATCAACTCATTCAATCAATTTTTGGTCCTGCTTACTCTATCCAAACCAAATTTATTTCTTTAGCGATTGCAAGGCACTGTTCTTGCACCAAAAGCAGCCTTCTGCAAGCTTTTCTTTCTGGTCCCACCTAAGAACAGAATTACCAGCAGGATCTCCTTGTGGTGAAGGAGTTCCAAGAAGACTCATCTTACTTACCTCTTTCATTCAGTATCAGACAACAATGTGTGGTTTCCAGACAGTCTGCAGGAGCACTGATCTTTTTCCTAGAATGCAGTTTGTACAACACTGTGGGAAGCAGGAATTTTCAGGCTGGCAATGAAAGCGTTTAAAATTCTCTTCCAGAGAGTAATCTCCCAGACTGCCCAACCTCTTAGGGATCTTACAAGACTTGTCCAAATGTTTGGATCCCTGGCTTGAAAACAATGATTTGGGTGTGAATCACTGACCACACATCGTAATGTTTATCATCATCCCTCCAAATCTGCTGGGAACCAGTAAGCAGTGATTAAGCCAACAGAGCTAGAACAAATCTTTCTAGCTCTAGGTACCCATTTTACTCACAAACTCTCAAAGCTGGCTTGGTAGTAACCTTCTTAGGTTATTCTCTAGTATGCCAAGTAAAAAACGACACAAAGAGATTGCCTAGCATGTTAAATCTTCAGCACAGAAAAAAATTTAAAAACGTTATTCAAAAGCTGGTGTATGTACCATCCAATCAAATGAAATGTTTTACTAACTGGCATTTGCACGGATTTATGATATGATGGTAAACGATGCTTGTCATGATGATCCTGAGGCATCTGCTCAAGAGTCTTCTGAAATATCACAAAGAAAACTAAGTTTTGCTTCATATCTCTTGGTGTTAAATACATTTGAGTTTGTTCTTGGGAAATTGGTCTTCTGCGCCTACTGATACCTTACATTTCCAGTTTATCTAGCATTTTATTGTATTTTTCTGTATGTATTTGAGGCTGGGTCTCACTATGTAGTCCAGTTGGGCCTTAAATTCATTGTATAGTCCAGGCTGGCCTCAAATTTACAACCTCCTATCTCAGCCCCTGAGTGCTGGGATTACAGGCATATGCCCCAGG
>NW_004955441.1:6104715-6118949 GCF_000276665.1 Chinchilla lanigera | reverse complement strand
ATTAGAAATGATACAGAGCTTCACTAAACAAGACAGTAGGAATTCACCAATAGTTGTTATATTGCATATTGTTGTCTTCAAATTTGTTTTTGGATAAAAGCCTCGAGATTACTCAGCTATAAAAAAAGATAAACTCGAGGCTTTTATCCAACATTTTTAAACAGAAAACTTTTAAAAAATGAAAGAGAAGGAGGTGAGTATTCATTATTCATTTTTCTCCTTGTGTTACATGAATCTACTACGAACATGGAAACGCGTGTTGCTTTAGAGTCACAGCCAATGTCAATACAAGTTGACTCAACAAATATTGGTTAAGCACATTTTTATGGGCATGTCTAGTGCTGGGCTGATAAGACAGGATCCTGGTCCTCTCTCCATAGAGATATTTGCATTCTTTTCACATAGGTGCTAAGGGGGCTGGGGTGGCCCCCGGAAGTGGTCAACTGGAGGAGGCAGGTTAGTGGGGGCCGGCTGATTCTTAAGGATGAGGAGGTAACTTCCAGGGATGTGAGGGTGGGGATTGTTCCAGAGCTAGGAAAGCTGAAGAGTGGCTAAATAGGCTGCCTGAGGGTGAGAGTCAGGAGGTCACGTCAGGAGACAGGGCTGGGCTAAGAGCTGTTTATCACAGTAAGTGACAGTGGTAATTGGAGTTTACCCATTAACAAACGGGAAGCCAAAGATGATCATTATGTAGGAATATAACTGCGGTCATAGTGTGTGGTGATTCCAGCTTTTGATCCCTCGTCCTCTTCTCTCATTGGTTACTTTGCCCTCAGACAAAATGTCTTTTAAGCTCTTCAGGTTAATAACCGGCCAGTTCCAGCAAATCCTCCCAAATTACCCCAATTTGGAGCCCACATGCTCCTACTTTTGTGATTTGGGGGTCCCACAGCATATCATGAATGTTATGGCATGCTTTTTAAAACACTTAATCTAAATAGTCAATCACATTATTTGGTAGTCAAGATTAAAGTAATGGAGGGGCTGGGGATTTAGCTCAGCGGCACAGCACCTGCCTGGCAAGCACAAGGTCTTGAGTTTGATTCCTGGTACTGGAAAACAACAACAACAAAAAAAAAACAAACAAAAAAAGATTAAAGTACTGGAGACTTCCTCCTAATCAAAACAAAGTGCAACTCTCTGTTCTGGAAGCTTAGGTGTTCTAAGTTTTGGGCTGTGCTCTTTTGAGTACTACAAGAAGGGTGGCTAGAGATCAGTAGATGTTGTTAGGATCGCAAGACAAAGTCCTTGCCTACTTTCTGATCCGCAGGTGAACCTGCATTAAAATACAAAATGTACCCACACTTGGGGTCCTGGTCTTCTTATAGGGGCTGTTGGAGGAGGAGAAATAGACACACCCTCTTGATGCCATAATGGATTACTTCCTGACCGTGCAAGGCCACAGGGGCTTTAGGTAAAGCTGCTCTGGGATAATTTCCCATCTCTGTCCCCACTTTTACCTTCACCTTTGGCTTTCCAAGTGTCCAGTCCAAACCTCTGAAGCTGCTTTTCACAATGCCATTTGGTTTCCAATTAGCCTAGTTTGGTGTGGGTATCCCAGATGAAGCCTGAGGGTAACTCTCTTCCCTGGGCACAATACTTTTAGGCCAAAGGGCACTCGGAGCTTACTTAGCCACTCAGTTTACACCTGCCTGGCCCAGCAGAGAAATCATGGTATGACATATTTGCAAACTACTGTGCGTAACAAAATCATCTTACTGTGTTTGGTCCAGCACCTTACTATCTGCTCTGTGCTTATTTGAAGACAACCTAGTGTATTAGTCAGAGTTCTCCAGATAAACAAAACCAATAAGATTGTGTGTGTGTGTGTGTGTGTGTGTGTGTGTGTGTGTGTGTAAAGAGGTTAAAGGAATAAGCACATGTGATTATGGAGGTCAACAAGTGCTAAGATTTGCAGGGTGATTCAACAAACTGATGACCTGGGAGAACTGGGACAGCTGATGGCGTATTTCCAGTCTGCCTAAAGGCCAGTACATTTGAAATACAAGGACCCATATTCCGGGTCTCCGTTTGAGAAGGTTTCTCACTACATTAGGGAGGGGCATTTGCTTTGCCCAGTCTATCAGTTTAAATGTTAATCCTCTCCAAATAAACCTCTCACTTTAAGGACTAGCCTCTACATGCAGTCCAATTAAATTGACACATAAAATTAACCATCATACCGATCACATCAACTGTATCTGAATACTATCAAACATCAATGATATACATAGTGCACACAATGTATATTTACAGGGATTCAGGGTTCTGCAAACCTTATTATTTCTATCAGCTAAGTTTTTCAAGTAGACAGTTGGTTTTCTTTTAGTAGCAATGCATTAATTTATAATTTTTAAAAATATTACTTTTGGTTTATTAGTACACATGTGTAGTATATGAAGTTTACATTCTTTGGTGCAGCTGGTCCACGTACATAATGCATCTTAATTCCTTTTCTCATCCCCTTTCCTTTCCCTTTATCCCCTCCACCCATCTCTTGATCATTCCCTTCCCCTTTAATATGTAAATATAATTGTTTTCTAACTGTATCTTCATTAATCCTTTAATTATCTTTGATTCTTCCCTTGAAGGATGAAAATTTTAGAAGGACACGTTTCCTACTTCTTCTAAACTTTTTATCTTGTGCCTTTTTTGTCTTGTCTTTCTTGTCTTATACCTTTCTTGTTTTTAGAAAATAGTATTAAGAAGGGCCCTTATCAGGACTAGGGCTCCCTAAAGGAGGAGAGAGCTAGCAAATTATGTTGAATTAGGGGTGGAAGGGAGATAGCTGGAGGGGAATGGCTACAAATCCTCTCTGCAGGACAGGCAGCCATTGTCCAAATCACTAAGCTAAAGTAGAGGTGAACCTGATCAGACCAGGCTAGTCTGGTCGGTGAGGAATGGTCTGTGTGCTAAGTAGATGGGACACAGGCTGGGGTTTCTAAGGAGAGTTTGGGTGCTCTGTTTATAGTCAACATCTTTATTCAAGGGTTTGTCTACCCTGGGGAAAAGACTGGAACAGAGGGGCTGGGGATTTAACTCAGCGGCACAGCGCCTGCCTGGCAAGCGCAAGGTCGTGAGTTCGATCCCCAGTACCGGAAAAAAAACAAAACCAAAAAAAAAAAAAAAAAAGACCGGAACAGATAGGGCTATAGTCAATTGTACCGGGACTCATGGATGGCCCTTGGTTCCAACAGAAAGCTGGGAAGGGGATCAGAACCACTGGAAGTCATGGCAGAACAGTAAGAGAGATGGCCCAAGTGCTGTAGTTTACCACAGGGAGACTACAGCCCTGTGCTCCTGTAGACACAGATGCATTCTTTCTGCAGCTGTTCAGCTCCTACTTCATAGTAGGGAAGGCTCCATATGCACCATGAGCATTGTCTTGTGTTGGCTCAAGGGCCAGGAAGAATGAGCTCACAGAGCTTGGGGCTCCTTTCTTCCTGCTCTGAAGAGCTTTCCTCTCCGCAACCTATCTACCTATAGATACCATTGTCCTCCATTTACATTTAATTTCTAATTTACATAAGAGCAGTTTCATGTGGACTAGCTCTGACTAAATCAGACACTAGCTAGAAAGAAACGCAAAGCGTGTACAGATGAGGAGGGTCACGTTCAGGTAGTCCTATTTTCTCCCCACTCAAGTTCAGGGCTTCCTAGATTCTGGGATTGGGCCCAAGAAGCCTCTGAGGCTGAAGCTTCTGAAAATCAGTGGCTCTGAATAAAGACATCCGGGTCTCTGCTCGGGTCCACGCTGGGCCCCGAATGTCTCACAGGGGCAAGGTCCACGGGCTTCTGCTGCTTTGGTTCCCGGTCACCCGGGCAGCCACGTGTAGCCGGATTCTGGGATGTGCCTGCCTTTTATCAAACCCACCTGCTCTTCCTTTGCCTGAATGACCCTCCTGGGCTGGGGCTGAAAATCCCTTACCCAACCCTGCTCTGGAAGGAGACAGTGAATTAGTTTTCTCTAGATCCCTTGGGGCTAAGGTTTTTCAGGGGAGCAATCTCTTATTTATGTAATGAATATTCTCTTTCTGACCTACATTTTGTTCTCTTTCGTGAGAAGCATTAAGGTGTGAAAGGACACGCTTTCTTGTGTGTCCTTCTAAATGATTTAAGAATTATGTCTCTTTCATGGGTATATGGGTAGTCTTGCCCTTATAATGATCCTTCTCAGAAAGTCTGCTGTTTGTGAGACGTGGAAGTAAATCTCCAGGCCACACATGGGAGTGCTAAAGGGGGATGATTAATTCATTTAAAGCCACACTCAGAGTCAGAGGCGAGACCAGAAAGGGCTCTCTTTCTCTTTACTCCTAAATTCGGTATCTTTTAAAAATGACAGACAACACTGGAGAGCCTGTGTTCGTCTCCCACCCACCAGGACAGGAAACTAGTTATAAATCTCCTGCAGGTAGAAGGTGCCAGGAAAATGATCAAAAGAGACATGACGCTACTGTTCATCCTTTCCCCCTTTTATTCAACCCAGCACTTTCACACTGAGCTACATCCCCAAATCCCTTTTTAATTTTTAATTTTGAGATAGGATCTCACGAAGTTACCCAGGCTGGGCTTGAACTTGCAATCCTCCTGCTTTCGCCTTCCAAATTCCTGAGACTGCAGGTGTGTGCCACCGCAGCCAGCTTCTTTTCCCTCCCTTTGGCATCTTTCTCAGTGTCCAAAGTGAAAGATTCTGAGAAGACAGGAGGATGGCTGGTCACAGTGTGGGCTTTTATAAAATAACATCTTCATTTTAACTCTCCCAAAGGTGATTATAACTTATTCCAAAGGCACTTTAACTCTTGTTTATTTATGTTTTTCTGAGGGTGCTGGGTATTGAACCCAGGGCCTAGCACATGCTGCGCATGGATTCTTCCATTGAGCTCTACCCCCAGCCCCCACGGATAATTCTTAACCTGTAGACCTTTTGTGGAGCGCAGGATGGATCTCACACCAGTTGCTGGTCACAAGATGACTTTCTGCACCGCCTACCTCAGCAGCCGGTCTTGGACGCTCAAGGCTTTCTCACTGTGTCCACAAGTGCACCAGACAGGTTTTGACACGGCAGATAAGTGGCGCTCCTCATCTCACTTTGTGTCTTAGGTTGGGTGCCCTAAAAGCTGAGCCCCAGGTGGAGAGTCAGGTGCTCACTGCAGGGAGCCAGTGAGGCAGGGGAAAGGCATGGGAAGAGCAGGATGGGACAAGAGAAGGAGCCGAGCAAGGCTGTGTTTCCAGCTGGGTTCTAGCTTTGATCTAGTGTGAATTGTACCATGGGGCTGCTCCCACCTCCAGGCAGGGATGCAGCCTTTTGTGCAGGGGGCCGCTCTCCATCACCTGGGCCCTGGTTGGCTGTATTAGATGGGGATGAGGTAAACCCCGGAATGAGGGGCTCCTGTACAACCAAGGGCAATCCTCTGGAGAAAGCTACCTGTGAGGCCTTCACAGGCCCCCAAGAGGGGCACTGGCAGGGTCTGTCCACACACAGGAGGAATAGTGATTCCTAAGGAGTACAAAGCTGGGCGTGCTAGTGCACACCTGTAAGCCCAGCACTCGGGAGGCTGAGGCAGGAGGATCATTGTGAGTTCGAGACCAGCCCAAGCTACAAAGTGAGCTCAAGGCCAGCCTAACTGCATAGCGAGACCCTGTCTCAAAAAGACAAAAAAACTCCCCCAAAAACAAACAAACAAACAAACAAACAAACAAAACTATGGATACAGACACAGAAATGCCTATCATACTCTAGCTTCTTGGAATTAAGATGATCAGGAATTGGAAGACTGATACATGTTTTCTGGGTCCTGAAGCTTATTTCAATCTGAGGAACCCTTTGTAAGGAAAAGGACACAGAACTGTGGATTCAAAATTAGTTTCATAGCCTATGCAATATCTTCTAGCTGAAGCATGGTTTGCTTATCCAGCTGTGGGTGTTGTAGCTCTCTTAAGCAGCAGAAAAAAGTGTGTTCAGAGCTGAAGTTGCCCAAGAACATCAATCAAGGAAGTGGCTAGAGATAGAGCCCTCTGCTTCTGGCTCATAGTCCAGCGCCTGCTGTGCAATGTCACCAGCCATACCAGCCGCAGCAGACTGCAGAGAGAGTCAGGAGATAACAGACCTGCTTTGTAAGGCTGCCTGAAATGCCACATGGCTATAAGACGTTATGATTGAACAGGCAATTGATCTGTGAGATGAAATTTTGCCACCTTGAATGATTTGTCAAGGAAGTATATATTTTTTCCTTACCTGAATTTTCTACACTGGCTTGTTAGTTTTTTTTTTATTTTTTCCTTACCTGAATTTTCCACACTGGCTTGTTAGGTTTTTTTTTTGTTTTGTTTTGTTTTTTTGGTTTTTTTTTTGGTTTTTCTCCGGTACTGGGAACCGAACTCACGACCTTGCGCTTGCCAGGCAGGCGCTTTTAGCCACTGAGCTAAATCCCCAGCCCTGGCTTGTTAGGTTTGTGCACTGATTTTTTTTTTTTTTTTTTTTCAGCATCCCTGGCCTGAGTCAAAGGTGTAAGCTTCCAAAATTGGAATGAGTAATACAATGATAAATCTCCCAGACTTGCAGCTATCTGCCTCAGAACAAAAACAGAAAATGGAGGTTTTGTCACAGAAAACAAGAGCTTCCTCTTTATGTAGCAGAATGAATAGCTGATACACAACAGTTCTTAAGCAGTAAAGCTGGGCCGGGGATATAGCTCAGTGGCACAAGCGCCTGCCTGGCAAGTGCTGGGTCCTGAGTTCGATTCCCAGTACCAAAAAAAAAAGCAGTAAAGCTGAGGAGGTAAGAGAAGAAAGGGTGGTCTCCTGAATTTATGGTACAGGGAAGTTATATAGACTAGGTTCCTGAAAACATTCTGCATAAAAAATGTGACCAAATGACACAGCTAACTCTAAGCCCCAGGTGCTACCGTTTATACCCAAGGAGTCTTCTGTCATCCAAAGTTGCATCAGCCATAGGTTGGAGAGGCTCTTCATAACCGGAACATCAGTGGGTGTCATTCCTTGGGGTGTTTTTGTTGTTTTTTTTTTTTTTTTGGTTTTTCTCCGGTACCAGGAACTGAACTCACGACCTTGCGCTTGCCAGGCAGGCACTTTGCCGCTGAGCTAAATCCCCAGCCCCTTCCTTGGGGTGTTTTTGATGCCTTTGCCTTCCTTTTCTGCAGACCGAGCAGCTCGGATGGACGTGAAACTGTAGCCCACTGACAGAGCTGAGCGGCTTGCTGGAAAAGGCTCTTCTTTCAGAAAGTTCTTCTTCCCTCGGCTGAAGGTGGGATCCAAGGCTGCTGGGCTTCAGGGTCAGAACCAGCACATCAGAACCGAGGGGTTCAGCTGACCTCCGACCGTGGAGGGGGAGTCTCCTGGGAAATGTTCTGGCAGGAGGTCAGCAAGCCCTCCCAACACCAGCGATTCCCTTCCTCGTGATACCTGCCTCATTCACTGTTGGGAGCTCAGCACAATTTTTCTTACTTTGTCCTGTTATCAGCCTCCTTTTTACTTCCACCCCTCGATACTTCTACCCATAAAGACTCATTTTGTTTTTTTCATTTTTTGGGTTGTTTTTTTTTCTTTTGGTCTTTTTGAGACAGGGTCTCGCTATGCAGTTCAGGCTGGCCTTGAGCTCACTTTGTAGCCCAGGCTGGCCTTGAACTCATAACGGTCCTCCTGCCTCAGCTTCCTGAGTGCTGGGATTGCAGGTGTGCCCTGTAAAAACTCATTTTGTAACCTCAGAAGTAAGACTCCAGATCATTACACCTGCAGTGATGTTTTAGGTCTTCCCTTCTTATTGTAGGCACCTCTCACTAACTTTCCCAGCACCTACCTCAGCATCCAGCACGTGGTTGTGTGTGAGAAATGTTGGTTTGATGAGCGAATTAGTGAATGAATGGAATCCAATTCTTCTTTTATGTTACAGCTTTTTAAATATTAAAAAATAGTTATTGCCTGGTGTGGTGACACACGCCTGTAATTCCAGCACTCGGGAGGCTGAGGCAGGAGGATCACCACAAGTTTGATTTTAAGGTCAGCCTAGACCACATAGTGAGTTTAAGGCTGGCCTGAACTATGTAGTGAGACTTTGCCTTAAAAAAAAAAAGTTTCTAGGCTCTGTCTTCTATTTCTCATCTTGCTTGGTTTTCTAACAAGCTAGCTACTCTTCAATAGACCCTTGCAATTCAGATTCACCTGGCCTTAGGAACTTCCTTCCCTTTAACATTCCTATTAAACGATTGGTTTTTGTTGCTTTGTTTTTCCCGGTACCGGGAATCAAACTCACAACCTTGCGCTTGCCAGGCAGGCGCTGTGCCACTGAGTTAAATCCCCAAGCCCCTAACATTCCTATTAAACTGTGGTTTTTACAGGCATTCAGAACACTGCAGAAAAGGTCTCAGTTGTGTGGAGTAAAGTGCGATTGTCTCGTGGACACTGCGTGCCTTTTTCTGAAAGAAAGATCCATGGGTTCCTTCCAGTATTTTACTGGAGAAAGTGAGGTACAAAGAGTTTCTGTTGAATAAGTTCTTGCTCAGTCAAAGGAATGTGTTGTATGGCTGGATTTGGAGAGAAACATCTGAGTTTGCACCACATGCTACCACACTCTTGGGTAAATTACTGATTCTTTTTGCATATTGAATTCAGCACCTGAAAACTGGAGATAATTCTGTAAGCTGTGGAGAAATAAAATACTATACACAACATTTCTGGAATGTTTCTGACTTGTCCATAGTAGACAACAGATAGAAACTATAGTTGTTTTTCATGATCTCTAATGGGGTAATATGCCAGGAATTGTGGCACACACCTGTAATCCCAGCACTCAGGAGGCTGAGGCAGGAGGATCGCTGAGAGTTCAAGGCCAGCCTGAACTGCATAGCAAGACTCTGTTTCAAAAAAAGACAATAGTAATAATAATAATAATAATAATGGGGTAATGATGTGCACCACCACACCCTTCAATGTGAGGCAGATATATGCCAGATTCACAGTAGTTAGACTACATGATAGTTAAAGTATGGTGATAAGTAGAAAACTCTCAGAGCTTTGGATATGAAAAATATATTCTGTGTTCAAAAGCAATGTCTACAGCAGTTATAAGATTACTTAGGACAGGACAGTAATACTCTGAGATTCCTGAGTTTTTAGACTACCATCTGCAGAGCCCAGGTGAGCTTGGGTTCACCCACAGTGACACACGGGCAGAACAACATGTAAGCAATAAAGCCAGACGTGGTGGCACACACCTGTAATCTCAGCACTCAGGAGGCTGAGGCAGGAGAATCATTGGGAGTTCGAGACCAGCCTGTGCTACAGAGTGAGCTCAAGACCAGCCTGAACTGCATAGTGAGACCCTGTCTCAAAAAGACCAAAAAAAAAAATGTGGCTTTCCATCCTGGGCTGCACAGTGAGTGTGGGGCCACTGAGAGTGAGACCCTGTCTTAAAAAAAAAAAAGAAAACGGCCTTCATTGCCTGTCTCTATACATTTAAGATCAGTCCCTTGAAACTGAAGTGAGGCATTCACTGATGCTGAAATGTGAAGTTAAAAGGAAGCACGCCTGCGGAGTATCTCAACTTTTATTTTTCTAGTCAGGGCCTCGCTATGTAGCTCAGGCTGGTCTTGGACTCACCATGCAGCCCAGGCTGGACACAAACTCACAGCAATCCTGGGCCCCAGCCTCCCAGCCGGTGGGACTACAGGTGTGCGCCACCAGCCTGATCCCAATTTTGCTTTTTTTTTTCTTCTTTTTGGTCATCACAGGATTCTAGGTTGTGACTTGCAGCTGACAGTCACTGATGTTATATTTAATGAGGCATCTGACTAAAGACTTCAGAGAATAACTAACTCCAAAGCTGGATGCGATCAGCTCCAAGGTTACAAGATGTGCTGTTTGCACTTTTGTCTGCAGCATGTGACACTGCTTGCTATAGCCAAAGGAAAAAACCAAATGGATTCTTTTCCTTCCTTCAAAACAAAAGAATCTGGGAAACGAGTAAGAAGGTTTGGAGCTTCTGTCTATGCTCAGTCTCTTACACTGGCCAAGATACAAACCCCTCTCACATAAAATGGAAAAAACACAGGCAGTTACCCTCTCACTTAGATAGCGGGTGAATGTGAGGACTGTGGATAGAAACTATTGAGATGGAAGAGAAGAAAGAAGGCAGTTCAGATATTATCATTGATTTGGGCTGGATGTGGTGATCCACGTCTATAATCCCAGCACTGGGGAGGCTGAGGCAGGAGGATTGTTTGAGTTCAAGACCAGCCTGGGCTACAAAGTGAGCTCAAGGCCAGGCTGAACTGCATAGCGAGACCCTGTCTCAAAAAGACCAAAAAAAAAAAAAAAAAGAAAAAAAATTCTCTAACCAGTTCTTCCACTTTTAAAAAATGTCTTTCTCAGCCAGCCGTGGTAGCACACACCTGTAATCCCAGCACTCAGGAGACTGAGGGAGGAGGATCACCATTAGTTTGAGGGCAGCCTAGGCTACCTATATAGCTTAGGAGTTCAAGGCCAGCCTGAACCACATAGTGAGACCCTGTCTCAAAAAGACAACAAAAAAAAAAAAAAAAAAGAAAAGAAAGAAACATACAATAATTTTGTTGTTGTTGTTGCTGTTGTTTTTGTCTTTTTGAGACAGGGTTTCACTATGCAGTTCAGGCTGGCCTTGAGCTCACTTTGTAGCCCAGGCTGGTCTCGAACTTACAGCGATCCTCCTGCCTCAGCCTCGCAAGTGCTGGGATTACAGGCGTGCACCACCACGCCTGGCCATACAATAATTTTGTCAGGCATAGCTGTCCTACTAAAACAGTTTCATTTTTATAGGTCGTTTTGATCTTCTGCTCTTTTTCTATGGTTTCCAGTTTAGCTATCTAATTACACTAGTGTATCCACAAATGCAAGTGCATGCAGAGCCATACATCCCAGTAGAGTGCAAGCTCTGAGAATAAGGATCTTTGCCTCTCATATTCATGGCTGTGTCCCTTGTCACATAATAGATGCTTTACATGTATTTCTCATATGAAAAATTTACCCTTGAGTGAAACATGTGTTGACAGAAACTCTGATGGAGGGACATGCTTCTGGGTTGTGATCAGGTCTCTTGAAGCTCTGGGTTGCCCATGGGAGATGTCTCCTAGGATTTAGGGGTAGGGCACCAGTTTCCCCTAGGTCACCCCTGACAGAGCTACAGACACTGAATCCATCCAGAATATGTGGCTTGATTCTTTTTTTTTTTTTTTTTTTTTTTTGAGACAGCATCTCACTATGCAGTTCAGGCTGGCCTTGAGCTCACTTTGTAGCCCAGGCTGGTCTGGAACTCTCAACGATCCTCCTGCCTCAGTCTCCCGAGTGCTGGGATTACAGGCCTGCGGCACCACACCCGGCTTCAATTCTTAAGACCACTTGCAAGAATACATAAAACCCCAATGTCTCCGAAGGGATGGTTCCTTACCTTTTTAACTATCCCTCCCCGTCCTCATTTACCACGTAGGATGCCCTCTGGGAGCAGGTGGACACCCTGGGGGAACTTCATGCTTGGTTAGAAACAGCGCTAGAAGTGAAACACACACACACACTCTGTGCTTTCTCTCTGGCCTACGCCAGTTCTAAAAGATCATTCCACCCAGAGGGAACCCAAAGGGATGAAAAAATTCATTCTTACTTTCTAAAACAAGAGGATGGAAAAATGCAAAACAACCCAAGAGCCGCCATCCATCTTGATGCTGGTGCCCTTTATTTCCGTGCACATTTAAGACATCCCTGGCCCAATAAAATGAAGCGTCCATACAGAAAGCACACAAAAGCACAGCTTCTCATTCTCTCTGCCATGTTTTGCTTTTTCAGTACAGTACTGAAAAAGTCACTGCTGTAACTCAGAATGAACACTTCTAAAATTCTTGGGCCCATGGGGCACCTCAAAACTTTCTTTGGGGTGGCAAAATTAATTTCAGACCTATCATTTTGTCATTTAAAGTCCCCAAATCTAGAGCCAGAATAATTAGGGATGCTGGCAGGGTAGCAGGGGAAAAAAAAAATCTCTTCCAAGGCTTTGTCCTGCTCCTGTGAGACTGGCAGTTCTGCTCAGGGTCCAGCGAGAGATTGTGTAATCCTGACACCGCTGGGAGCACACCAACCTTGAAAGAGCTTGCTTCCTCCTTCGACCTGGCCTGGCAGGTCCTGCAAACAAAGGACCATTTCATTGTCCACAGAACCAGCTCCGAGCACATTCTGCTGGATTTAAAGCTATAATCTACTCACCTACCTGACCCGGTGGCTAAGAAGTGGCTGTTTATTCATCGGTATAAGTAGGATTTCTGAGTTATGTTTGGGTTTTATGTTTTCCTTCCTCTCACTGTAACAAAGACATAAAGGGTGTGACCGGTGTTGCATGTCCCCATGAGGTTGGCGGCACAGGCTGTGACCGGACTTCAGCAGCACTAAGCGTGGGTTACATTAAAGGAAAAGTTTCTGGCCAGGGCAAGTGATGGACCCTAGGGACAGAAGCCATTCCCTGACCCTGGCGGGTAGGAAACCTCTAATTTCCCCTCTGGCCACATCAAATAGACTTGGCTCTCTCAATTATGATCTAAAGGAATTAGGAAGATCCTGTCCCTCCTTCTTTATCTTTTAAATATCTTCACTGTTAGGTCTTTGTTTCTTACTAAAAGCTATTTTAAGAGTACCCTATTAAAATAAGTTTATTTCATGGAGGTTTTTGCCTGAAACATGACCAGTTTTCTAGTAGGGACAATGTGTAGGGGGAGGACAAAACTCTTGGAGAAGGACCACCAGGTGGGCTGGAAGAGAGGAAGACTAGGAGGTCGAAGGAGAAGGAAATATTTTGTCTGCAGGTGGTCCTGACTCTTAAAGCCACTAGCAAGACAAAACAAAGCGTTAGGTCCCTCACATTTTACCCCGCCCAACTTGAAGAGAAAAGCTCCAACAGACAATCAGTCTGTCCAAACAGAGAGCCCCTCACTCAGCTCGAGAGATGAAAGTAAATCTGTTTATCAGGATGGCTCCCAGGCCTAGTTCCCAGGCTTACAGGAAACCTCGTAAGTCTACAGCCAGGCTGTAAATCAGCAACATGCTGATGTCCTCCTGCGTTTCCTTCCCCCAGAGGCACTAGACCCACCAATCACTCCTGAGAAACTTAAATTTTCCACCTTCCTCGGTGGAATTCCCCCCTCCCATACCTAAATTAGTCTATACGGTAGGCTCCTTCCTTTGTTCGGGGCCAACGGCTTTTTCGCCCTTGGCCCAGTCTGCACCCAGCCTGAAGTAAAGATACGTTGTTTGCTTCAATCCTGTCTGTCCTGGGGGTCTCAGTCGCTACTCGGGGTCTAGCCTGACACCAGGCTACTGTGCCACCACTGGGTTGAGGACATGCAGGCTGGGGGAGGGAGGAGGGGACAAAGAAGAGAGGAAGAGAAGAGAAAGGAGAGGGTCTAGCCTTACAGAGTTTTTTAACAGGGCCGTGCCCAGTTGTCCCCAGTGAAGGCTGCTGACCACTGGTCCATGACAGTGGTGAGGTGGAATTCACCCTGGCCTGGATCACAGGGGTTCAGTCCCCGTCCTGTCACAAGAGCCTGATGACCTCTGGAGTTTCTTATCCATAACAAGACGGAGTTGGCCACCTAGTCCAAAGGTTGCTTCCAACTCTAACAGTTGCTGTGTTGTGAAATGGTGACTGTTTTAAATGCCCAGGACTCCACAACCAGTAGGCAGCCGTGCCTTCACCAGAGGATATTCTAGTTAAGCCAAGGGAGTGATTAGCCAGGGAGGCCACTGTACCCCTCCTTCCCAGTGATGAGTCTCTTTGTTGGCAGAAAGTTCAGAGGAAAAGTGCTTGGAAATTGCTGCTCAGCTCGATTCCTTTCCTGAACCTCGAGATAAGAAAGTCTTTGTTTGCATCTCAAGCGTGTCTCAAGTTACATAACTCACTTTTATTAACACTCTCCCTGGCTGCTTTATATTCAGTTTTTTAGTTGCCCTGGTTTGCTGGCTTTAATTAAATAGGTGGCCTTGAATTTATGCTAATTTTTTTGCCTTTCTCTCTTCAGATCTTGACAGAATAATTGAACTAGTTTGTTTAGTAAACACTGAGACCAGCTCCGCCATCCACGGCCTGACTAGTGGCCTGGGACAACTCTGGGAAAGTTTTGTGCCTGGTTCAGGAAGGGTTTTCTTTTTCTTTTTCTCTTTCTTTCTTTTTTTTTTTTTTTTTTTTGGTTTTTCTCTGGTACCGG
>NW_004955441.1:6101940-6104615 GCF_000276665.1 Chinchilla lanigera | reverse complement strand
CCAGGCAGGCGCTTTGCCACTGAGCTAAATCCCCAGCCCTGTCTTTCTTTCTTTCTTTCCTTTTTTTTTTTTGTCTTTTTGAGACAAGGTTTCACTATGCAGTTCAGGCTGGCCTGGAACTCACTTAGTAGCCCAGGCTGGTCTGCAACTTGCAAGGATCCTCCTGCCTCAGCCTCCCGAGTGCTGGGATTACAGGCATGTGCCACCATGCCCAGCACAAACAATGACTTCTAAGGAAAACAGAGGTTAAGGGTAGGAAAAATTTATTGAGAAATAGCTCCTAATGTTATAGGCAGCCGAGTTAGATAGAAATATTATAGGCAGTCAGACAGGGCCAGGCCCTTGAAGGAGCCAACATGGAAGATACGTATTTGTTGTGGGCCAGACCTCAAGACAAAGGACTAAACAAATGCACCCACATACCTCCCTAGGGATGGACCTCAGGGATTGATATTCTAAATAGGTAGCGATAACCTTGAAGAGTCCCTGACCCAACCCCTTACAGGAAAAACCTCTGTTCTGTATTCATGCCCGCTTGGTACGTGACTCGCTTCCCCATTTGATCCTGGTTTAATCAATTTTACCTCAACAATTCTTATTGGCTGACCATAGTTTTATCCATTTTTTTTCCCCTACCTTGGACCCGCCTCACCTCGTGGTTTTGTTCTATAAAAGTCCCTAGAAAAGACACAGTTAGGGGCAACCCACTCTGGCCACCCTTTTGTCCCTCTCTTGGACAGAAGCTTTCTTTTCTTTCCCTCAATAAATATATTCTGCTCCTAACCTCTATTGTTCCTAAAATTCATTCTTCGATTTTAGAGAACACGAACTCGTCCCAGGTATCATTCAGGTTAGGAGTTTTTATTTTTCTGTATCACTAAGAGACAGGAAGGGGTCCCTAAAATGGGATGCCACAGAGGTCATTTCTCCAGGAATATTTTATAGGCCAAAATCATGGCATGAGAACAATGTGGGTCCAACTAAAATCAATCAGTACGATTACAAGTATAGTTGCTTAGCTGATATGGAAGCGGGGCATGGGGCACATAGCAGGGGTATATGGCTGATGTCGTTAACCTTGGGTTGTCTGTGGCTTCTGAAACAGGAACATTTTGGAGAAGAGATGGGTCTAGGTGTCCTGGTAACCCATGGGGTATCTGATGCATATCTGGACTTAATGGCTGGGGTGGTATCAGTGACAGTGTAATCTAAATTTCCATTGATCCCTTGGGGAAGTATGCGGGTCCGGCCATCATGACTTTATCTGGAGGTCTTGCCTTCTTCCGGACGTGCCTCCAGCCACCCTTTTGATGTGCTCTCATCTTCTGCACTCACTTCCCCATCTGACTGTCCATTAATTTCTACCTAACTTAGCTGACTGTAACAGTATCACAGAAAAAGAACTTTCAGGATGGGTCAGTAAGAGGTATTTACAAAGTACACACTTAAAGAAATAGAGTGTGGGTCCTCAAAAGGTGAGAGGCACGTTATGGACTGGAGCCGGTATGGTTTTGTGTAGTGGAAATTTATGGAATTTGTGAATTTACGAAAGTTTGGGTTGACCCGCCCATAAGTAGAAAGATAATAGCTCATTTTACACGTGGAAGGAAGGCCCATCTTACAGGAGAAAGGCAAGGCCCAGTTTATTTTACTTTTTTAAAGATAGGTGGTACTGGGGCTGGAGATTTAGCTCAGTGGTGCAGGATCTCCCTGGCAAGCATGAGGTCCTGAGTTGATTCCCGATACCCTCCCTGCCCAAAAAATAGGTGTTATTTTGCCTTGAAACATTTTTTGAAACTTTTGAATTTGTTTCTCTTAAGGTCAGGTTTCTGCACCCCCCCCCCCTTTTTTTTTTTTTTTTTTTTTTTGGTACTGGGTATTGAACTCACAACCTCAGGCTTGCCAGGCAAGCACTTATGCTGCTGAGCTATGTCCCCGCCCCTCAAATGTCAGAGTAATATTTTTGGGACAGGATGCCCTGAACACTGCAAAAGTGAAGTGGTGTTTTTATTTCTATTGTGCCCCGAGTCACCAACTCTATTCACCTCCCCCCCCAGACAGCATCCTGAAGGCACCCGGATCCATGAGAGAACTGGGGTGGATGATTCCGCCAGAGGCAAACACCACGTGTCAATCAATCGATGAAACCCACAGTTGTTCACAGCATGGCAGGCAGAGGTCATCTTAAGGGTATTTTGGGATCTTCTTTCAGGGTCGGGTTGCCTTGCCTAGCGGCCCTCCGTTAAACGCAAGCAAGGATGAGAAGAGGGACAAACAAAGGCACAAGAAGAAATCTGAAAAACAGAACAAACCTCTAATATCTCACTGTAAATGACTATCGACCAATTTCCTCCCCATGTGGAAGGGGTCGGCACCGAGCGGTGGGCGTGAGGTGGGTGGGCAAACACAAGCCAGGGAGCCATGCTGAGGAGGAGCAGAAGATGGGGTTTAAGGACCTGGATGACCCTCAGCCAGCTCTGCCCCTCAGCATTCAGCCTCTCCCCACTTGGACCTGTCTCCCTGAACTGTACCATGTGAGAGCCGGGGGGAACGTGGTGGAAAGGACGCAGTTTCTGAGTCAGGGTCCTGGCAGTAGCCTTCCTGTTCCCATTACTCATGCACTGTGTGGCACTCCAAGGGCGCTTCACACTTGGAGACCTCAATCTTCTCACTGC
>NW_004955441.1:6095549-6099505 GCF_000276665.1 Chinchilla lanigera | reverse complement strand
CTCGAACTTGCAACAATCCTCCTGCCTCAGCCTCCCGGGTGCTGGGATTACAGGAGTGTGTTACCACGCTCGGCTCTTATTTTAATTCTTAACAGTATGGCTGGTCACCCAACTCTGTCTCAGCCTTTCCCTAGCTAGCTGCCTTACTCTTAAGCTGCCTCACTTATGTGCTAACTAAATAAGCTATTCTTTACATTTGGGAGGTCACCATCCCTTGACTCACTACTTGACACTGCACAGAGTACTGGGATAGGGGCAAAAGAATGCAGGAAACGGACAAGACCCATTTTGGAGAAATCTACTGGTCTAGTGTGGAGTGGACCACAGACAAGTAAAGGAAATAAACCTGACATGACGAGATTAGTGCCTGAGCAGAGCGATGAGCACAGTGCTCCAGGTTCGGTCATCAGAGGAGGTTGAGAGATTTTAGCTTTATACAGTATAAGGTTCATCAAGCGTTTGACAGGCGAAGAGGAGCAAGTTTCTGAGGCAAAAGGAACAGCATGCAGGGCCAGGTATATAGCTCAGCAGCACAAGAGTTTGATTTCCAGTACCAAAAAAAAAAAAAAAGGAACAGCATGCAGATGCAACAGTATGGCGCCACGAGAGGACCTTGTGTGGCCTGGTTGGGGACAAATAGGCGAAGCTTTGCACAGCTGCGGCAAAGGTAGTACAGTAGAGAGAGGAAAGGGAGAAGGTGGGGCTGGAGGCTGGAAAGGGGTGGACTGTGGAAAGCTGGGCTCAAACCCTTTGTAAGAGAAGCAAGCAGCGGAGCGCATGGAGATGTCAATGCCAGACTTCTTGGACTGGATGGGAAGACTCAGAGTTTAGGGAGGGAGATTTACAAGCCTCCAGGCCCTGGCTTGTTGGTAAATCTCTGACACAAGACGTTGGCCGTGCCATTAGGCTACATTTAGGGGTAGGGAGAGGTTTAAGGATAGTTCTCTTAAAGTAAAAATATAAAATTTGATGATAATTTTAAGATGCCTCTTATGGCCTCATACAAGGAAGATACTCTGCAGCTTATACTTCATTAGATTATAGACAGCTAAATTAGGTAGGGACGGAGTAGGCAGTCAGAGAGGGCTGGGCCCTCGAGGGCTGCGGCTGGAGGCACATCTGAAAAAGTCACGGGGGCTAGGTTCACATACCTCCCTAAGGGACGAACGGAGGTTTGGGATTTTTGGTATCTCCCGTTTGAGATTTCCCATTACTCATTGCAGGTGGGCCATCCTCTCCCATCTTCTAGGACCACTAAGGCTAAGACTAAAGACAAGACTAAGACTATAGATTAGTGACCTAGATTAATGATGTCCCCCATGCACCCTTGCTACCACTGGATCAATATTACCTAAGCGGCTATACTTACAACCTTATTGGTTCATCATAGTTTTGACCCACATTGTACCTACCTGGTGATTTTGCTCTATAAAACTTCCTTTGAGGGCTCGTGGGCTCGTGGGCAACCCATTCGGGATCCCGCCTGTCTCTCAGGAGCTATTCCTATTCTTGCTCCCCCACTCTTATTCCCCATTCCTTTTCTCCAATACATTTTCCCACTCTTAACCTCCGTTGTTCCTTAGAATTCCTTCTTCAACTTTGGGGGACACGAACTCAGTGTATCTGACATATATTTAGATTGGCAGTGAAATCATCTCGGAAAACAGAGCACAGTGTTTGTGCAGTCTGGCCCGGTTTTATGATCTCACAGAGAGTTCTCTAGGAGGAAAGTCTTTTGCTGCCAATTCTGCCCCTGCTCTGAGCAAGTCTTGGTCCTGTGCCTTCATTTCTCTCTATGCCTTCTCCCCTATCCTGATGTGTGAGATCCTTTGCAATGTAGCCCTTGCCTGTCTTTTTATCTCCTGTCTCACCTCTCTCTCTCTCTGCTCCAGAGACAGCAGACTCAGGCCAGGGCTCAGGAGGTCAAGCTGCCTCCCATCTCATCGCCTTTGGGATTACAGGCATGCACCACCACACGTGAACAACAGAGGTTAAGGGTAGGAAATATTTATTGAGGGAAAGATGGTTTCTGCCTAAGAGAGACAGAAGGGGGCCTGGAAAGCGGGTTGCCCACGAGCTCACTTCTCAGGGGAAGTTTTACAGAGCAAAATCATGCGGTAGGTATAAGGCAGGACAAAGCTATGATCAACCAATAAGATTACAAGTATAGTAGCTTGGTTACATAATATTGATCCAATGGGGAAGCAGGTCACATAGCAAGTGTACCTGGAAAGAACAAGGACCTTCCCTGGAAGGGGTGGGTCAAGGTCTGGTCCCCCACCCGGTGACTGATGCCTATAGAATATCAATCATTGTGGTTTATCCCTGGGGAAGTAGGTGTAGTCACTTCATCTTGGTCTTGAGGCCCGGCCTTCAAAGAATGTGCCTCTAACCACAGTTGTGCTGTGTTTTCATCTACACTGACTCTTTCGAGGGCCCAGCCCTGTCCGACTGCCTGTGATATTTCTACCTAACTCAGCTGTCTATGACAGTTACTCTTATGTTGCTTTGTTTCATTTTCTTCTTAGCACTTTTCCCCAATCAAAGCCATCTTAGTTTTTGTTTTCCTTCCTACTGACTTCTACCAGATCCGCTGCTTGTCAGCAGGGACCGACTTTCTCACACCCTGTGCCAAATCTTCTCCACCTGGAATGGTGCGCATGAATGCTTACTTGGAAAGGAACCCGGCAGAGCACACTGGTCGCATTCTTACATAATTATAATCCTGTGCATTTGTACTTTTCCACTCTCTACTTTTCAAAACAGTTTTACAAGACATACTCTCATTTCTACCGCAAAATAACCCAATGAGGCAAACAGAAGAGGGGTTGTCACCCTCCCTTTGTCAAGATGAGCGGACTGGGGCCGGGGATACATGGCTCAGCGGCACAGTGCCTTGCTTGGCAAGTGCAAGGTCCTGAGTTTGATACCTGCCCCCCGCCCAAAAAAGGATGAGTAGACCGAGCTAAGTAGGTTGAGAAGTGAAATGACTTACCTAAGCTGTTCCAGCAACTGAGTGAGGGCACAGGTCTTCTGCCATTAAGGTCAACTCTTTCCCCAGCCTGTCGTATTCTTTTTTTTTTGGTTTTGTTTTTTTTCCAGTACCGGGAATCGAACTCATAACCTTGTGCTTGCCAGGCAGACGCTGTGCCGCTGAGCTATATCCCCAGCCCCTATATCATATTCTTAAATTCTTTGAATCCTCTGACTCCTCAGAACTAAAGAATTCACCCCTATAAAGAATGAGAAAAGTAGGGGCTGGGGATTTAGCTCAGCGGCACAGTGCCTGCCTGGCAAGCGCAAGGTCGTGAGTTCGATTCCCAGTATGAGAAACAAAATAAAAAAATAAGAGAAAAGTATCTCTCTTCACTCCTCTAAGGGCAAAGGAAAAAAAACTATGATTCCACACAGAAGTTTATGACAAAGCCCAGACCCCACTCCCAGGTTCACCAGCTGACTATGAACTGTGTGGTCATCAGGGTGACAGTGATCTAGTGGCAAAACTTGAGTTTGAACAGCAGCACATCCACTCCCTCTGCGCAGACAAATATTACTTACGAAAGTGATGAGAAGGGGCTGGGGATTTAGCTCAGCGGCAAAAGCGCCTGCCTGGCAAGCGCAAGGTCATGAGTTCGGTTCCTGGTACCGGAGAAAAACCAAAAAAAAAAGAAAGTGATGAGAGTCTTGAGCTTTCATTCTGATTTAATGTCAAGAGCATCAAATGCTGTGTAAGTTCACACATTTCACCTTAAACGCAAATCTATTTGCTGGAGTATATGAGGAATGAAAGGCCACCTTGCTATTTTTAAAAACAGAGATAATAGAAGTACCATTTCTCTAAAATTGCCTAGAGACTTAATGGAATAGATTAGGGAGTTAAGAAGCCTGAATTTCCTGATCTTACCTGTTTTTTTTTTTTTTTTTGGTTTTTCTCCGGTACCGGGAACCGAACTCAC
>NW_004955441.1:6066551-6095449 GCF_000276665.1 Chinchilla lanigera | reverse complement strand
TTTTCTCCGGTACCGGGAACCGAACTCACGACCTTGCGCTTGCCAGGCAGGCGCTTTTGCCGCTGAGCTAAATCCCCAGCCCTTCCTGATCTTACCTGTTGAAAGTCAGTTTCTACAACTCTTCTGGACTTCAGTTTTCCACTAACAGGAATTTTTAGGAAATGTTAGTGCATTTATAATACTTGTGGGCCGGGGATATAGCTCAGTGGCATAAGTGCTTGCCTGGCAAGCCTGAGGTCATGAGTTCGATTCCCAGTATCAAAATAAAAAAAAAAAAAATAAATGTTTTTTACTTTATTGTATGTGTATTTATAATTTTACATTATTATATATCAATTCATCATATGTATTAAATTATTTTTTAAACACATACATACTAAGCAAGCAAATTGTATAGCACCCAAAGAATTTCAGTGATGTGAATTCACTCATGTAGTCAGTTTCTGGATCAAGGAACTGATCATTACCAGCACACTAGAATTCTCTTCTTGCCTTGATGTGAAAACATCCTCAAGCAAAAGTAACCATTACCTTGAGTTTTACCACATTGGATTAGTTCCATCTGCTTTTGAACTTTATGTAAAAGGAATCACACAATACGTGATCATCTCTTTTTCTCTGGCTTCTTTTTTTGGAGACAGTGTCTCATGTTGTAGTGCAGCCTGGATTTGAACTAACTGTGTAGCCCAGGCTGGTGTCTGACTTGTTGCGATCCTCCTGCCTCAGCCTCCTGAGTGCCGAGACTACAGGCTTGCAACACCATGCCCAGCATGTCTGGCTTTTTCGGTACACATTATATTGGTGAGACTCATTCATACTGTTGCTTAGAATTTGTTTGTTGCTTATAGTTTGTTTATTCTCACTACTTGGAGTATCTTATTATCTGAATGTATTATAGATTCATTCTACTATTTTTGGTCATTTGGGTTGTTTCTAGTTTGGGCCTATTATCAATAGTGCTTCTATGATTATTCTTGTTTGTTTATTTATTTATTTATTTTTTTGGTACCGGGAATTGAACTCGGGGACTTGCACTTGCCAGGCAGGCCCTTGTGCTGCTGAGCTATATCCCTGGCCCTATTTTCTGTTTTTTTGTGACTGGGTCTTGCCTTAAACTCATACAGCCCTCCTGCCTCCACCTCCTGAGTTCTGGGATTACAGAAGTGCATCACAGGGGCTGGGGATTTAGCTCAGTGGCACAGCACCTGACTGGCAAGCGCAAGGTTGTGAGTTCGATTCCTGGAAAGAAACCAAGAAACAAACAAACAAAAAACAGATATGCATCACAATACCTGGCTACAACCATTCTTTTACATGTTTTTTTTTTTTTTGAAATCTCTATGGATTTCAGATAGGCATAAAGGCAGGAATGAAAGCCAGGTGTAGTGGTACACATCTGCAATCCTAGGATTTGGGAGGCTGAGGCAAGAAAATCCCTGCAAGTTTGAGGCCAGCCTGGGCTACATAGTGAGACCTCATTTAAAAACAATCTAGGAATAGAATTGATAGATCATGAAATATATAGTGATCTGCAGGAAATTTGTTCCAGAACTCTCCAAGTATACTGAAATCTGAGGATGCTCAAATTCATAATATAAAATGACATAGTATTTGCATGTAACCTACCCACATCCATATATATATATATATATATATATATAATTTTTTTTTCTTTTAGTTTTTTTGAGACAGGATCTTGCCATGTAGTGCAAGCTGGCTATGAATTAACTTATGTAACCCAGGCTGGTCTCAAACTTGCAGTGATCCTCCTGCCTCAGCCTCCCAAGTGCTGGGATTACAGGTGTGCGCCACCACCCCCTACGATTCCTTGCATGTATTTTAGGTTACTAAAAATACTGACTACAAGGTAAATACTATGTAAATAGTTGTCACAGTGTGTTACTTCAAGATGATGACAAAGAAAAGAAGTTTGTACATGTTCAGTACAGATTCGTGTTCACAGATATAATTTTTTATTTTTTTGTGTTTTAAAATTTTTTTCTTAGTACATTTTAGATTATACATAATGATAACATTCATCATAGGGGATTTGTAGCTGTATATGATATATCTTGCTTCTTCTTTTTAGATGTAATTTTTTAAAAAATATTTTCCATCTGTGGCTTGCTGACTCCATGGATGCAGAACTTGCAAATAAAGAGGACCAACTCTACATATATTCATGGAGATTGCCAAACAGTTTTCCAAAGTAGTTCTACCAACTTCTCTTTCATGATCAATGCCTGAGAAGCCCAGTGGCTCCACATCATTGCTAACACCTGGCGTTGTCTATCTCTCACTTTAGCTGTGCTCGAACGGGACCCATGATGGATTTTAATTATAATTAATTGCATTTGTTATAAGTTAGTAAACATTTGTGAAATGGAACACAGGAAAAACTGAGAGCATTGTAGACAGAGACAGGTCTTGCTATGTAGCCCAGGCTGGCCTGGAACTCATGGCAATCCTCCTGCCTCAGCCTCCTGAGTACTGGGATTACAGGCACCTAGCGAGACTAAACCAATTTTGATAATTATATTCTCGTCTTGTGCTGTTCTATAATTCTTCTACATGGATAGGTTCAGTCCACTCAACAAGATGGCAGTCATTTTGAGGTCAGGGGCTTAGCCCTTAGCATAAGTGTCAGACATATAGTAGGTACCCTGGAAATTTTAACTAGATTGAAATGAACTAATGATGGAAGCAAATGCACCAAGGTCTATGCAATATCTCAGTGTTCACAGTTCTTTGCCTAAAACCACATTTCCAGGCACCTTGTAGGATGATAAAAAGACCAGGACAGAGATATTCCTGAAAATGCTCATTTCCTCTGTGTTTGTCCAGAGCTTACATTCCAGAGCTGCAGATCTTTAGGTAGAATAAGCCCTTCCATTTTCTTTCATTCTAATTATCAATGGTTATTGTTTCACATATTGTTATCTACAAGATAGTTTCTCAGGAAAACAAATAGACAAATAATAGTGAGTTACAGACAAAAGAGGTAGGAGATTATCAATAGTTGTACTCTATCAAAGTGGCTTCTAAAGAAAATAAATAGAGCTACACATGAGTGACCTATTGAATCATCATTAACTATTCTCAACGGTTGTTGTAGGAAACACATAATAATAAACATACATCCATTTACAAAGTAGCATATGAACAATACAAACATTACAGAGTTATGGACAGATTAGTAGGAAAATATCATTGGCTCCTGGAATACATGGTGGTATCTTCAAAGTGGTTTCTCAGGAAGACAGATACACAAGAAGGATCTAACAAGTAGTTACAGCCTGAGGGTTGTCAAAAATAGCATATTACCTCCTCACCAGTGACTCCTGTCACTGAGGTGTGACTGCTGAATTGAAAAGAAGGACCGACAGACTTGCACCTGTGCCCAGCAACAGGCTGTTTTCTTGTTCCTCCATAGTCATGATTACCCAGGGCTCCTCCATGGAGATGACGGTCTGGCCAGAGGGAGAAGGCAGAGTATGCCCCAGGCCCCCTCATTCCTGTTGGACTAACTGTTAGGATGGGTCTGAGCTCTGGGCCCTCTGCTTCAGAGGGCAGACCAATCTCCAGTGGTCACCTTTGCATTCAGGGCATGGCCCAGGGGGCCTCTTAGGGCAGTTCCTCTTGAGGTAAGCCCTTCCATTTTCAACTGGAGTTTCCTGATGCATATACCTTGGGCCACCAAGAAGTGGAGCAGGCAGAAGACTGCTAGCCTGGGCTTCAAGAGACATCATCGTTTGAGTCTTTCCGTGCTTGATGTGGTGCTTTGGACTCAAAATGTCCAAACTTATTACACTAACCTCAATTCCCTCTGGCTTGATCCAGTTGGACAGAAATGTTTCCAATTTCTAGGAAAACCTTAGTTCTCCATTTTGCTGATTTTTAAAGAAAACCTATCCTAGTTTTTAAACACTATCTTTTTTTCTCATAAGCAAAAGAATGCACTCAACTGCCCATTTTGGTTTTTGTTTTGTTTGTTTGTTTGTTTACCTTTTTGAGATAAGGTCTCACTATGCAGTTCTGGCTGGCCTTCAGCTCACTTTGTAGCCCAGGCTGGCTACATACAACGATCCTCCTGCCTCAGCTTCCCAAGTGCTGCGATGACAGGCGTGCGCCACCACGCCCGGCTCAACTGCCCATTCTGACAGGTGGCGTTAGGTCATGTGATGCACATTTTTGTTCACTTTGAATATTGGATATTTCTGGGTTGAGATACTGAAATGTTAAGCAGGTGCGTTTTAGCAGCTCTGATCTGAATTAGCTTACTAGTTTATTAGGCATTTATTAAAAGTAATTGGAGGAACTATCCCTCCTGGCCTTTTCCTGTTTTGGACCCTGACATTTAGCAAGAAAGATGGGTTTTACCGGACATGGTCGTAAATGAGGGATTTAAAAATGAGAAAACTAGAGATCCGGAGAAACATGTAGAGAGGTGATAAAACTGAGTCCATCTGCATCAGCTTTCAGGCTCCCTTTGGTCCGCTTGCTCTCAACCATACCAAGACAGGCTGAGTGTGTCTGTGTGAGGGGACGGTAGCAGAAATAAGGAATTCCTGAAAAGAATATTGTCGCGAGATCCCGAAAGCATGTCAGACAGTAATTGTACACCACGGCTAATGGGAGCGGGCTTGTTCTGCGAGCTGAAATCATGGTCAGCAGGTAATCAGATCACTGCTCTGGGTCTCCTATGACACAGCGATCGCTGTCGACTAGACCAAGAAACAATGGGATGTTTTATTCTCTCCTATCGGGCTTGGCCGGGTTCCCAAGATTCATAGGGCGAGGCAAGAAGGCTGAGTTCCAGGATGTTTTCCATTTGGGAATGACAGGCCTCAGGTTTCAGACCTCTCCATAGTTTTCTCCCTTCATCTGTGTATTTTCTTTTTGATCTCAGATTGAATTGGTTGTGACTTGAGTTTATTAATTCAGGGCTCATTAGGAAACTGTGGATATTTTTGATTAGGAGCCAGGGGCTGTGAACTCAAATGCTTGGTGTAGGCAAAGCAGATAGCCTCATAGGAAATGTCTGTGGGAAGCTGAAGAATCTATTTCCTGACCCTTTGAAGACAGATCTATTAATTAGCTGCAGATAACGATCGCTATGTAGGTAGACTGGCCCAGGTGGTCAGATCTTCTGAGTTTTCTTTTCTTTTTTTTTTTTTTTTTGGTACCGGGAATCGAACTCAGGACCTTGCGCTTGCCCGGCAGGCACTTATGTCACTGAGCTATATCCCCGGCCCTTGATTTTTCATGAAAATCCAGAAATCTTATTTTTAAAAATATGTACAATGTTTTTATTTTTATTTATTTATTTATTTTTGTCTTTTTGACAAAGGGTCTTGCTATGCAGTTCAGGCTGGTCTTGAACTCCCTTTGTCGCTCAGGCTGGCCTAGAACTCGCAGCGATCCTCCTGCCTCAGCCTCCTGTGTGCTGGTATTACAGGCATGTGTCACCATGCCTGGTATTGATTTTTTTTTGTTTGTTTTGTTTTTTTTTATGGTTTACACACACTTCATTTACTCAGTTGAGGGTTTTCAGATTGTATGTATAAAATGCTCTGTGTAGTTGATCCCAACATTGTTCACACTGACTCCAAGGAGTTCTGTTTTGGTTTCCTATGTTCAAGTTGCTCAGCTGCTGCTGTTGGTTTGTTTTCTTTCAGGATCAAGGCTAGTGCTTTCATATAAAATCTTATTTTTCATCCCTTCTCTGGCAATTCTTTGCTGGATTCTTTCCTTTGCATAGTTATACCTGCAATGGAACCAGCATCCTAAAGTCACTACGATAAATCCTCCTACCCCAACATCACATGATCTTCTAATTCTGCTAGTTAACAAAAAGTATCCAAGTCCAGCCACAGCAGATCCTAATGAACCGTGCAATACTGGGTCCCGTGCACAGGGATCGTTTTCAACATCTAAAATTCCCAGGAGTTTAAAGGGCTTCCCCTTCCCAGACTCGCCGGGCTCTGGAGCGGCGGCCGTGGCCACGAGTCCCTGGCGTTGATTTTTAAATGTTAAAATTAATATGGAATTCAAAGAAAATCACTTCATAGACCAATTATGTAAGTGCCGAAGAAAACAAATCTGTAGATCTCATTCTCAGTCTCTCAACCCTGGATCGGCTGGATAAATTAATTTTCTGGAGGAATAAAATCAAACACTTGGGCTGGGGATTTAGCTCAGCGGTACAGCGCCTGCCTGGCAAGCGCGAGGTCATGAGTTTGATTCCCGGTACCGGAAAACACAAAAACAAAACCAATCAAACACTTATTCAAGTCACTTTAAGTTATAGGGAACTGTATCATAAGCACGTATGTGGCAATAAAATACACAGGATTTTCAACCGTGTAACAGTGCCTCCTAGAAACCGGCTGACTATAAATATCCCAGATCAAAGGAAGGCCAAGAACAGCCCTTGGCTAGGACTTTGAGATGACCGAAAGGTCCTTCACCACCACCAGTGGTGTAGCTTATGCTTCTCGGCTGCTTTGAGTTTCAATCTTCAGTGTTCCCCAAAGATCCCTGTGATAAAGTCTTGGTCCCCGCATGATGGTGCTTATTGGGAGACGGTGGGAACTTTAGCGTGGGGGTGTGAAAGGTCTGTAGGTCCAAGGCTTACACCCTCGAAGGGTATAATGAGACTGCCCTGTTTCTTTTGCCTCTGAGCCATGAGTTGTCTGATACGGAGGGTCAAAACAGACCTTTCCTCTTTATATGTTGATAATTTCTGGATTCAAGAAACAGGAAGATGAGCAATGGTGGTGTGTTTCAATGTAAGGCACTAGGGCTCATGTTAATGTCTCTGGTGATTGCATGATTCTTTTTTTGGTATGGAAAACGGAACTCACAACCTCGCTCTTACCAGGAAGGTGCTCGCAAGCACCTGGCCCTCAAGGTTTATTATTGTAGTAGAGCCTTCATTACTTCATTTATGCCCAAATGGTGGAAGGGGGAGAAATATAGCAAGTGGGTTATTGTCCAGTGTTTCTATCCATGACAGACACTATGGGCTGCCTCTCCATTGGTCATTCTCCCCACCATCCTCTTTTTTTTTTGAGACAGGGTCTCACTATGTAGCCCAGGCTGGCCTCGAACTACCAGTGATCCTCTTGCCTCAGCCTCCTGAGTGGTGGGATTACAGGCATGCGCCATCGCATCTGGCATCTTTCCTTTTCTTGCTAAGGACATCCCAGTTATGTTCAGGTATCAGGCAACTTATGTCATACAGGGAGATCTGGCTTCACAATTGTATCGATATAATTATGGCAAGTCCATTTTCTTTGACAGAAATTAGTTTGGCAATGGGCATAGATAGCCATTCTGAGCCATAAAACTGGGAGAAAATCTAACGGGGCCTGGGAAATTTTTCTTCTGATGATCATAAAGAGATTCAAGGCTAGAAATAGACCCTCTTTTGTTCACATTCTTGGGTCTTTATCAGTAGCCAGTTTGCAGCTATCGGGGATACATGTGTAAACCATATTCAGTCAATAGAAGGAGAAGCAGAAAATTGGAAGGAAAAGAAATTTCCATTGCTTCCTTTTTTTTGTTGTTTTTTTTTTCTGGTACCGGGAATCAAACACATGACCCTGTACTTGCCAGGCAGGCGCTGTGCCACTGAGCTAAATCCCCAGCCCCTCCATTGCTTTCTTATGTTATCACTGAATAGTGAAGTAACTGACCCTGGAAGCATCCTACCTTTCACTTTTTTTTTGTCTTTTTGAGACAGGGTCTCACTATGCAGTTCAGGCTGGCCTTGAGCTCACTTTATAGCTTGGGCTGGTTCAGACTCATGAAGATCCTCCTGCCTCAGCCTCCCAAGTGCTGGGATTACAGGCGTGCTCCACCATGCCGGCTCGTACCTTTCACTTATGGCTGTACTGTATAAACGATTACTCTCTCTTTTTTGTTGATGACAATTTTGGTTGTGTCCCCTATTACTGTCAGCCTAAATTAACCTAACAAAAACATTATCAATTGGTAATTGTATTGTCAATTGTTATTCCACTTAAAATATTGGGATAACCTTATTTCCCCCTCAAGATTAGATTGCGTCCACATGCACTTATTAGACGTGGCCTATGAATTTTAACGATGACTTTTGCTCAACCTCCACAGGTTACAGCTGTCTACCTGTAGAGGGACCTGCTGAAGGTCTGCAGACGTCAAGAGATGTCACCAAGAAGCCAGGTTCTGACACTGTGAAGAACCAGCCCTTGTTCCCTGGTCCTTTGTGTACTTGATGAAAGAATTCAGTCAGGCCAGGTGTGTGGCACAAGCCTGTGATCCCAGCACTTGGGAGGCTGAGGCAGGAGGATTGCCATGAGTTTGAGGCCAGGTTAGACTACATAGTGAGTTGAAGGCCAGCCTCAGCTACATAGCAAGACTCTGTCTCAAAAAAACAAAACAAACAAACAAAAAATAGTCAATCAAGACACATAGGTGGCTGTGCAGAAATCTAGGTAGTAGCCAGGCATGGTGGCGCATGCCTGTAATTCCAGCACTCAGGAGGCTGGGCAGGAAGATCACTATGAGTTTGAGGCCAGCCTAGGCTCCATAGCGAGACTCTGTCTCAAAAAAAGAGATCTAGGTAAGATTTATTGAAGGGTAGTCATAAAAAAATGTATGCCTTCAAGAGACAAGGTAGGCTGTGCAACAAAGGCATTTGCTTTGATTTTAAGTCCGGTTATCTTTTGTGCAGTTACTCCTGGGCTTCATGGAACCAGGGCAATTATTTTGCTTATTGACATTTTTCTTAGAGATGATTTTAGAGTTGAAAAATATCTGCCTGTCCTTTTTAGATGGTCGGTGTTTCCTCAGGGACCTTACTAATCTTTACTTAAGAAATTTAGTGAAGAGATAAGTTCCAACTTCAACCAGGTCTCAGCAAGGCAGGAGGGTCTTTAAAGACCTTTTTCTTTCTTGATATCATTGTGTCGGAAGCTATGGCCACCAGGAACGCTGTCTGCCTTGTTCTAGAAGTGTTTTGGTTCTCAGACCTAATAAATGATTGTAAATGCATGATACATTGAGGCTTTCATTTCTTTACTTAACTGCACCTAGCACAGAATGCTATTTTTAACATCTCCTTTATGCTCAGGCTCACTACTGTTTACCCCTCCAGCACAGAGGTCTCTGGCAGGCGAGGAGAGCTCCCTGTGTACCCATGGTGGGTTGGGAGACTGTGCTCAGTGCCATAGCATTAGGTGTACTCTCTGAGGAATCAGTACAGTCTTAGATTTAAGTCCCACAGTTCAGGGCTGGGTCTGTGTGTAGCTCAGCGGAAGGCCACTCCTCTAGCATGCATGAGGTCCCGGGTTCAATCTCCAGCATCACAGAAACAAACAAATGAAACTCACTTGCATTCACTGAACTGCAAATGATCCTGGTGGTCAAATGAGCCACCATCTACAAGTGAGGTTTCGTGTGTGATCACTGTTGCAATCCAGTGTCAGTCCTCCCAGGCTTAGTCAAGCAGGTGTCCAGCCCACTGCAGATGCTGTGCTCTTCTCTGTGCTTTCCTGGCTGCATCTCCTAAGTCTTTCTTATATTAGGTATTTGCTGTCATTGTCCTTTATATTTCCTCTTGCCTTGGTTATCTGTATCCTTTTATCCTCCTGATCCCCTAAGGGGGACTAGCTGGCCCAGCTGTTGCCTAGGGAATTGCTTTAGCCGATGTCGGAAAGGATAGGCTGGAAACGAAGATCTTATTTTGCATTTCCTTGTTTGTAGAGTTTGGGAACATTTTTTAGTGAGTAGATTCAGATTCTCCAGAATCAAATACATTCCTTTTTCTCTTTGTCTCTGTTTAGCTATCTGTCTGCCTGTCTCTCTGTCTGTCTGTCCCTCTCTGTTCCTCTCTGTCCCTCTCTGTCTCTGTCTGTCTCTCTGTCTCTCTCTGTCCCTCTCTGTCTCTCTCTGTCTCTCTGTCTGTCTCTCTGTCTGTCTGTCTCTCTCTTTTAGTTACAGTCTCACAGTATAGTTCCTGGAACTCATCGTGTAGCCCAGGCTGACCTTGAACTCATGGTGATCTTTCTGCCTCAGCCTCCCAAATGCTAGGTTTGCAGGTGTGTACCCCCATGCCCAGCTCTGCTGTTTTTTTTTTTTTTTTTTATTCCTGTCCTTTTGTTACCTAATTTCCTCTTCCTCCTTCTTGGCTCACACCGGGTTGGTCATTTCCTTGCTTCAGCGGATCATGTTCACCTTCCCAAGTCTAACTTTAGCTCAGTCCCTCTTTTCCAATCTCAACTGCTCACCAGTAGTTACTTTAGCACATAATATCCACTTCCTGTCTTTCTACCAGAGACTCGTTATTTTTCTACCTCCCTCCCCAGGCATCTGTGTTTGTACCTGAATCTGTAGCGCCTTCCTGGAGCTCTCCTGACTTCAGTTTTGAAAGCAGCCGCATATCAATCTTCTGCATGTAGTGCTTAATCGCTGCCATTTTCAGCTCTCCAGAGTGGCTACAAGCCCTGCTCCCCGGTTCTCATATAAACATCATGAAAGGTATTAATAGCTCATGTATTGGTTTCTTTGGCACAGTTTAGACTATGTTTGTGCTCTTTAAAAATATTATTGCTGGTATTATGATGAGGAATAACCTGCCTTTCGTTTTTTATATTTTTTTTTCAGTGCCAGGAATCGAACTCACAACCTCATGCTTGCCAGGCAGGTGCTGTGCCGCTGAGCTATATCCCCACCCCTAACCTGCCTTTCTTATAACAAACAAGTACCATGCCTACAGTCATGGTGAATGTCTCATAGCGCTTCTTTATTAAACTGAATTTGATAAATCCTCTCAGTCACCACCTATTAAGGATAAAATAAAAGAAAACACAATTGTACACAAGGAGAGACCTGATATGGGAGAAGGTACTGGTCTTGACCTTCATGTTTAAATAGTGCCCACGAATGAGATGCTACAATACTGTTTCCCCATGTGGACATGCACATTTTTGTTCCACATACTTAAAATAATAGGAAGGAAATATTTCATCTATGCTGAAATTCCTAACTATGATTATTTTTGACATCTGTTGTGGGACTTTTTTTTTTTTTTTTGGTACTGGGAATCAAACCCAGGGCCTTGTGCGCTTGACAGGCAGGCGCTACACTGCTGAGCTACATCCCCAGCCCTACAGAACAACTTTGAATGACTGAACTGGGGCCAAAATACAGCTAGTGAGGACAGAATTGGTCTTTCAAGTCCCTTTTGATCCCTGTTTCCCTCCTCCCAGTGCCTGTCTTTACCTATTGTTGTCACTAATGTACATGGTTTTGTGCTATGCCGATTAAACATCCAGTGCCCTCTGGGAAGGACGGTAGGATTAGTTGAGAGCAGGACGTGAGAAACGTAGTGAAAGAAGGACCACTCTTTGCTCCCCGCATACCCTCTTGGAAGGAGTTGAGACTCCTGGTTAGAAAGGTGAGGGCAGCAATCGAAGAGAACTCTTCCTGAGACTTTGAGACAGCCCCTACCCGGTGATGAGAACCTGCGAAACTACTCGTAAGAATGAGAATCCTTAAGTACAAACAAAATTACTTAGGAAAAAAGTGTGGTTCTGCATATAATTCTTCTCAGCTCTGGTACCCAGTGGACAAGAGACCCCGAAAACATCGACAGTCTGCCTGCTCGGCACAGACCCTAGCTCTTTCCACGGGCACTGGCGGCGGCGGCAGCAGCAGCAGCAGCAACAGCAAGGCTATGGCTCTGTCCTCAAGAGCTCTGAGGAAAGCAGGTGCTGATGGGAGGAGGGTGTCAGAGGCATGGCAAGACTAGAATTAAAAATCTGAAGCTCTTGCATGAAAGACACCCGATGGAAGTTTTCCCAGGTTTGGCAACAATCCTAAAATTTTATACAATATTAACAAAAATAAAATGTTATGAGCCAATCAACCTATAAATGATAGCAGTATGTTGCACCCTCTTAATTTTTTTTTTTCAGAAATGGAAGAACATAAACTCTAAATACAATTTTAAGAGTCCTTGTCACAAATCTGAAATTGGAATCTGGAGATCTTGCTGCTCCAGTTTCTGGGTTCCCCCTGACAGGCATGGTCACTCCTAAGGATGACATTCCACGGGTTCCAGTAGCAGCAATGGCTGTGCTGAGAGTGAGTGTATCCTTGAGATGCTCTGGAGGCTTTCTTTCTTTCTTTCTTTCTTTTTTTCGAGACAGGGTCTCGCTATGCAGTTCAGGCTGGTCTTGAGCTCACTTTGTAGCCCAGGCTGGTCTCGAACTTGCAACGGTCGTCTGGAGGCTTCTTGAACATAGCAGAGGATGGTTTGCAGACCGAGTGTGGCGTGGCTGCTGCCAGCACAGCCCCATTGTGGGATCCACAGGGTAGTGGTGGCGGATGGGCAGTGTTTCTTCAGTGCAGTCTGTGCTCTGGGTTTGGGAAGCAGACTCAGATGAATACATTGAGACTCCAATGAATACCCTGGAACAACAATCATTTTATCCCCTGAGATCTGACGTTAACATTACATGGTGAACTAGAGGTCGGACTGCCCTCTGAAGCGAAAGCCCCTGAGCTCAGACCCCTCCTACCAGCTGGTCCAATAGGAATGAAGGGGCCCAGGGTACACTCTGCCTTCTCCCTCTGGCTAGACTGTTATCTTCAAGGAGGAGCCCCGTGTAATCATGACTATAGAGGAAAAAGTAAACAGCCTATTGCTGGACACTGTTGCTAGTCTCTCGGTCCTTCCTTTCAATCCTGGCCTTCCTTCCAGCTGTCACACCTCAATGACAGGAGTCACTAGTGAGGAGGTAATATGCTATTTTTGACAACCCTTAGGCTGTAACTACTTGTTAGATCCTTCTTGCATATCTCTGTCTTCCTGAGAAACCACTTTGAAGGTACCACCATGTATTACAGCAGCCATTGATATTTTCTTACTAATCTGTCCATAACTCTGTAATGTTTGTATTGTTCCTATGCTATTTTGTAAATGGATGTATGTTTATTACTATGTGTTTTCAACAACTACCATTGAGAATAGTCAATGATTATTTAATTGATCACTCATGTATAGCTCTATTTGTTTTCCCTAGAAACCACTTTGAAGAAACCAAAGTATAATACAACAACCATCGATAATTTCCTACCATTTTTGTCTGTAACTCACTATTATTTGTCTATTTGTTTTCCTGAGAAACTGTCTTGAAGATACCAATAGGTAAAATAGCAATCACTAATAATGTCCTACCACTTTGTCTGTGATTCGGTATATCCCCCTATTACTTTGTTATCCTTCTTTTACTCTTTTAAATAAATTTTAAAAAACAAAAACAAAAACAAAATTACATGGTGAAACTGATCTCAAAAAAAAAAAATCTAGTGGAAGCACAGTAGGTATTTAGTAGTGGCCTTTGACTTGAGAGTGTAGAGGAAACAACTTTTAGCCTTGGATGGTCTGTTCATGCTGAAGGGAACTGGGTCCTAATTTAAGGAAAGAACTTTCAGGGAGAATGGTCAGGCCAACCCCTTGGAACTCCTGGGATCATATAACTGGGGTTCTTCAAGCTGCTACAGACAACTGAGCTGAGTAGTGTGAGGATTAACTCCAGAGTTCTACAAAGCAGATCAAGGGGCTGGGGATTTAGCTCAGCAGCACAGCACCTGCCTGGCAAGCGCAAGGTTGTGAGTTCGATTCCTGGTACTGGAAAACTCTCCCCCCCAACACACACAAAAAAACTAAATGTATTATTAAAAAAAAACAAAAACAAAAAACCAGATTAGCATTTTGGTCACAGTCCAGCTCAATTATTTTATAAAGTATGTGGTCTGGGGAAAATTATCTAATTTCTCCTTAAGTTTCTTTCTTTTCTTTTTTTTTTCTGTCTTTTTGAGACAGGGTCTCGCTATGCAGTTCAGGCTGACCTTGAGCTCACTTTGTAGCCCAGACTGGCCTCGAACTCTCAATGATCCTCTTGCCTCAGTGTGTGGAGTGCTGGGATTACAGGCGTGTGCCGCCACACCCAGCTTTCTCCTTAAATTTCTTGTTGTAAGATATAAACCGTGACAGTACCTCTCTTTTAGGTTATTGGGAGGCTTAATTGGAAAAGGTAATATTACGGTAATATGATAAGTATTAGATGTTATAAACATGAGTGGGGAATTTCAAGGATTTTCCCTGTGACTTGAGACTGAAGCTGGTCTCTCAGGCTCGGTTGTCTGTACTACTCTTGGAACGTGAGCTAGGGGAATAGGGCTGCATCTAGGTGGAAAGCTTCCTTTGTGTGACCACCTGCCAAGCACAAGGGGCTATCTGGGTCCCACTGTTCTTGTTTTGGTCTTTTTGTTGTTGTTGTTGTGTTGTCTTTTTGAGACAAGTTCTCGCTGTGCAGTTCAGACTGGCCTTGAGCTCACTCTGTAGCCCAAGCTGGTCTCGAACTTGAAATGACCCTCCTGCCTCAGCCTTTGGAGTGCTGGGATTACAGGTAGGTGCAACACACCCAGCTGATCCCACTGTTCTGTGCGGCTCCTCACTGGACTCTTCTGTCAAGGGCTTGCCTAGCACCTGCACTCAGCTCTGTGCAGTTAGTTGGAGCTGACTCCCTGGGCTTTGTTCTTTGGTTTGTAGGAGCCGGTGCTCTGTTTCACCTGATCGAGGTTACGTGAGTGAGGCATGCCTGTCTGAATCTCACCTACAATGTCCATCTGATTCCTGGCTTGGGCTGGACACCCTACCTAACTACCCCGACCTCTGGTTGTTCATCTAACTGCTTCTCTAGCCCTTTTTGCTGTGTGTGGTGAGGGGTCTGGCCCCAGCAAAGTGATGTTCAAAAAGGGTACTGTGACCCATTTCCATCTGACTACCACAGACCATAGTTTTTAATATACTGTGCTTTTTTTTTTTTTTTTTTTTTTTTGAGACAGGGTCTTGCTATGCAGTTCAGGCTGGCCTTGAGCTCACTTTGTAGCCCAGGGTGGCCTCAAACTCTCAATGATCCTCCTGCCTCAGCCTCCTAAGTGCTAGGATTACAGGCTTGTGCCACCACGCCCAGTTTACTGTGCTATTTTGAATGGGATGATTAAACTCACCTGTCGAGGGTGAGTTTCCATCATGAGTTCCATATGGAAAAGAGGGGTAAGAATCCCCTCTATTTTCTCCTCAACCTATCAGCTTCTAGCATGCAAGCTCTAAATGGACAAATCTTTATTTTACTTTTTTTGTTTTGTTTTGTTTTGTTTTGTTTTTCTCCGGTACCGGGAATTGAACTCACAACCGTGCATTTGACAGGCAGGCGCTTTGCCGCTGAGCTAAATACCCAGCCCCCTTTATTTTACTATTCCTAGGTTCCCAGGTTCAAAGGCAATAAAACATCTGTTAAGTTCAGAGGTTAAGTGTTCTGCAGTGCCTGGTTCCAGCACTGGGGAGTGGAAAACAATATTTGAAATATATGGAGTCAGAAATGAGTCTGGAAAATTCTTCCAATCACTAGATGCTTAAAACTGTAAAGGCAGGGGCGGGTTTTGTTTTTGTGATAACAATTTAAAAAGCTATTTCTCTATTGTCTTGGCTAGCCTTAAACTCACTATGTAGTTTAGGTTGGCCTTGAACTTACCACAACCCTCCTGCCTCAGCCTCTTTTTTTTTTTTTTTCTTTTGTCTTTTTGAGACAGGGTCTCGCTATGCAGTTCAGGCTGGACTTGAGCTCACTTAATAGCCCAGGTTGGTCTTGAACTTGCAATGATCCTCCTGCCTTAGTCTCCTGAGTGCTGGGATTACAGGCATGTGCTACCACACTTGGCAAATTCCTCATATATTTTCAATTAAAGGCTATTTGATTTGTTTTATTTTTTCGGTACTGTAGATTAAATCTAGGACCTTGCACATGCTAAGCAAGTACTCTACTGATGAGTCCTTTCTCCTGGGCCTCAAAGATTCTTTAAGATTGCTATTGAAAATAAAATTTTACTTGCCCTGAAATCTGAAGCTCCTACATGAAAGAGACATGATGGAAGAAGTTTCCCCAACTTTGACAATAATCCTAAGAATTCAATGACATTATCAATAAAATGTCATAAAATCCAGAGAGATGCTTCTATGTGACTAATAAATTAAGATGTTATTGATTATTCTACAGCATAAAATAAATTGTCTTTCTACTGTTTCTTCAGAAAATGATATTGCCACATTGGTACAGTATGAAAAGCCAACCAAAGACTATAGTCAAAGAGTCAGAAAAAACATTTTAGGAAGGTATGCTGTGAAATTAATCATAAAAGTAGTATTTTTGTGTGTTTGTGATGTATGTGGTATATGTTAACTTCAAAAAATTTTTGCGATTTGTGGAGTTTTTTTGGATTCTAAATAAATATTTAAATTCATAATTTGTTTTCTTGAAGAAATTATCCAAATTTGTAGATGCTTTAGGCTCATAAATTCTAGATCTGTCCCTGATGGGAGACACATGGCCCAAATCCAATTTAGAGTGGCCACCAATGGATATTTGGGCACACCAACGGGAACATGTCCTCTGGATGAGCATTATATATCACTTGTGTTTGTCAAACAAATCAAGCCAAAACAAAAAAATAATTGGGAGGCTGAGGCAGGAGGATTGTTGTAAGTTTGAGACCCGCCTGGGCTACAAAGTAAGCTCAAAGGCAGCCTAAACTACACAATGAGATCCTGTCTCAAAAAGACAAAAATAAATAAATAAATAAATAAAAGTAAAAAAACAAAAAAATAAGAACCACAGCAGAAACAAACAAGTAATTTTACTAAAAGGTCAACTGCTAGTATCAGAACTCAGTGTTTATTATGACTATGTACTTACATGTTTACTACACATACATTTATATACCATGTGTATGTGTTCTGATTGTCTGTCACTGTATGAAAAATTCCACCAAAACATGTCTTGAGACAACAATCCATTTCATTATGTTTTACTACATCTCGCCTTAGAGGGCGATCAAGGTTGTAAGATAAATATTTGCTAAGCAGATCAGGTGGAAGTGACATTACATGCTGACATCTCATTTTGAGTGATGAACTGCAATAGGAAATCGAAAGAACTTGCGTCCTGAGCAATTATAGTTGGAGAAAGATCCCAAGAATACTGGGGGAGGGGAGAGACGGGGTGAGACTGAGAGTGTTGGAAGCGAGGTGAGGTTTAACCACCAAAGTATAATGATTAGATTGCTTTAGTGGCAGTGAACCGAGGGTTAGATGGTTTACGGCAAGGACAGTGGAATCTAAAGACATTGTCAAGGTGAATTGTTCCCATCCTCCACCCAGACAGTCAGTGTGTAGGAGTTTTGAATTAAGGCTAGGTGTAAAATGGAGAGAAAGATTTGGCTGTTCTCCAGTTACAAATAACATATGCTGATTGTAAAAAGGCCACTGTAGATGTTGTCTTAATCTTCAAAGAGGCTGAGCTATGCAGTTCCTTCTGTGAAGTCTGGGTTTCCCACTGACTTCAAAGGCATTCCTGAGGGCAGGCAAGTTATGGGGAACGTGTTAGGTGTTGTCTGGATAAGCTGTCTTACCCGCTACCCTGTTCTCAGAGGTGTCTAAAGCACATGGTAATGTTTGCTTCAAGCTTTATGCACATTTTCTGTGTCATTATTATTTTTGAAAAAGTGCTATAGAATATGACAGTCCCTAGAGAGTTCCTGCCAACATATTTTTTTTTTTTTTAAGTCTTTTTTGAGACAGGGTCTCGCTATGCAGTTCAGGCTGGACTTGAGCTCACTTTGTAGTCCAGGCTGGTCTCGAACTTGCAATGATCCTCCTGCCTCAGTCTCCTGAGTGCTGGGATTACAGGTGTGCGCCACCATGCCCGGCCCTGCCAACATTTTTTGTATCATGATCACAATTTAAAAACTATTTTTTGTCTCCTTTTCCAAACATACTCAAGCAAGTCCAGTTAGTGGATCTAGATATTTTTTTGTTGCTCCCACTATGAAAATGTTTTAGTGACTACAAGGCACCTATGAACACTGTAGAAGTCAATTGTTTAAGTATCCACTGCATCCAGGAGAGGACTCCAGCTATCTCAAACCACCTCCTGGATGTCCAGAAGGTATGCTTCTGGCTATTTAATGGCCTGAATAAATTGTTCTTATGGCTATAAAGTTTCAGCACCAAGCCACTAGGACAGGGTGTTATCTAGAGACACATAGGCAGCTGGTGTGGTGGCGCACCCCTGTAATCTCAGCACTCAGGAGGCTGAGGCAGGAGGATTGAGTTTGAGAACAGCTTGGGCTGCACAGTGAGCTCGATGCTAGCCTGAACCTTTGAGCAAGACCCTGTCTCAAAAAATACAAACAAAAGCAAAAAAACAAAGCTAAACAAAACAGAACATGGCCAATTCAGAGCCCTCTAATTTGATATGATATTATTTATTGATTCTTGGTACTATTTCTTGTGCCATTGGGGTGCTGTTCAGAAAGTCCTTGCCTATGCCTGTCCTCCAGAGTTTTACCTGTTTTATCTTCCAGCAAATTAGGTGTTTCTGTTTTAATATTTACATCTTTGATCTATTTTGATTTTAGTTCAGTGTATGGTGAGATATATGCATCTAGGTTTAACTTTTAGTGTGTGGATAGACAATACATGATAAACCCAAAATATAAATAAGGAACAGAATAAAACATAGATAATAGGAAGGAGAGAGACAGGTCTTTTTCTAATGGAAGGGGATTAAGAGGTGGAAGGAGGGAAGAAGGAAAGGATGAAGAGTTGATATGTGTTATATATACTCTCCACGAGGAATGTAACCATTATGTAATGCAAAACATGCACTGATACAAAACAAAAACTGAAAAAAGGAACAAAATTCACGTCCACATATAAAACAGAACAACCCAACAGAAAACAAAACCAAAACACACCACAAACATAACCCCCCCCCAAAAAAAAAACCTCAACAAAATAAAACAAAACAAAAAGAACTGGCAATTCCAGCCGACAGATCTGGTTTGAAAGCTCAGCAGCCAGTCATGTGGCCTTGACCAGATTACATGACCCTTTTTTAGCCTTAATTTCTTCATCTGTTAAAAAGCTGATGATGTGGACAATATCAATAACCCTTGCCTCTCCGAGAGGTTTTGTAGGTTAGATGAAATTAGGACTAAGTATTATCAATTATCTTCCTTCTCTGCAAAGGGAAGGTCTTAGACTTGAAAGATCTGTGTCACTGGAACAATATTTGTGTGTTTGTTTGTTTTTTGTTTTTCTTCTGGTACCAGGAATCGAACTCATGACCTTGCGCTTGCCAGGCAGGCGCTTTGCTGCTGAGCTAAATCCCCAGCCCCTTGGAACAATATTTGTAATAGTGGGCAGGGGATACAGCTCAGCGGCACAACACTTGCCTGGCAAGTGCGAGGCCCTGAGTTCGATGCCCAGTACCCCCCAAAAAATCCTAATTGCTATCATTTACTGGCATGTGCCAGCCTCTGGGGTAAATACTTCACAGCAGAGGAAACTGAAGGTCAGAGAGGTTAATTATCTTTTTCAAAGCCGTAAAACCAAGTGGTAGGGCTGGTGTTTAAACTTCAAAGCTGGTGTTCTTTTCACTAAGTCAAACAGATGTCCTGTACTCTGGTTTAAGTCCTTGCATCTGGCGCTGAATATGGAATAGAGGGATCATTATTTTCCTCTTGTAATCAAAAGGGACAGCAGTCCTTGCTCTGGAGAAAAATGGACCCATTCCATGATATCAGGCAGCAGGTGGGCATGGTGGTGCATGCCTGTAATCCTAGCACTCAGGAGGCTGAGGCAGGAGGATTACCATAAGTTCAAGGCCAGCCTGGGCTAAATAATGAGTTCTAGGCCAGCTTGAACTACATATTAAGACCCTGTCTCAACACTTTCTTGCCCCCAAAATATTGAGCAGAAACCTGAAATCGATACTCCTCTGTCTGTAGTGTTCCGAATAGAACAACTGCTTCTCACGGTGCCCATAAATTTCAGCCTGAGTAACCAGAACTGTGCCATGGAGGTACACAGCCACGTCCAGATCCTAAAACAAGTACAGTATTAGCCTCAAAGAATCCTTGGTATTCTTGATGTCTCTGAGAGAGTGTAAGCTAAGGGAGCTAGGTGGGGGTGGCTCATACCTGCAATCTCAGCTGCTCAGTAGGTCGAGGCAGAAGGACTGCAAGATCAAAGTCCACATGAGCAATTTATTTATTTTGGGGGGAGAGTCTGAGACAGGATCTCACTATGTATGAATTCAGACTAGTCTTGAACTCACTATATAGCCCAGGCTGGCCTCAAACTCACGGCAATCCTCCCGCCCCAGCCTCCCGAGTGCTGGGATTACTGATGTACACCACTACACCTGGCTACCTGGGCAGTTTAGAGAGACCCTACCTCAAAATAAAAAATGAAAAGGGCTAGGGATATAGTTCAGTGGTAGGACACTTGCCTAGTTAGTATGCATGATCCCCAGCACTGCAAACAACAAAAGCCACTACTGTACCACCCAAAGAGCATAAGCTAACAATTCAGACTCACCAATTTGGGTACAGAGAGAATTTGTCCGCTAACAAGTAACTGTTTTCTTTTTTTTTTTTTTTTTTTCCGGTAGCAGGAATCGAACTTACGACCGCACGCTTGCCAGGCAAGCGCCGTGCCGCTGAGCTAAATCCCCAGCCCCAGTAACTGTTACATTAGGACGTGGTAGACACTTCAAGAAGTAGGGCTTAGCAGGAGGTCCTCACGTCACTAGGGGCTCGTCCTCGAAGGGGACCATGGGATCGTCGCCCTCTGTCTCTGCTCCTCGACTTGTGATAAGATGAGTGATTTTGCTCCACCGCACACTCCCCGCTACTAGAGGCGTTAAAGCCACGCGTCCACCCAATCATGGCGGAACTTTCAAAACCATAAGGCAAAGCAAACCTTTCTCTCTACATATATTGGCTATCTTAGGTATTTATTGAAGTAACAGAAAGCTGACATATTCACTCCAGCATAAACTCTGACTGCTTTCTGTTTCTGGAAAAAAAAAATTCCTTTCCCCCCCTTTTTTTTTTTTTTTTTAAATCTCAAAGGAAACCTTGTATGTGACAAGTAGTTTATTGGCCATAGTCATGCAGCTTCTGGGATTTTTTTTTTTTTTTTTTTTTTTTTTTGGTTTTTCTCCGGTACCGGGAACCGAACTCACGACCTTGCGCTTGCGAGGCAGGCGCTTTTGCCGCTGAGCTAAATCCCCAGCCCCAAGCTTCTGGGATTAATCGTTGGCCAGTATTCCTTGAGTCAAGGCAAACAGCCCATTCTTCCAGCACAAGAAGACAGTACACTTGTGTGAGCCCGCGTTTTGTCTCCGGGACGAAATACCCGACGCACACTACCAAAAAGAGAAAAGGTTTCTTTCGGTTCACACTTTCTGAGATCACAGTCGGTGTTGGGCGGGCTCCTAGGCGGAATATCGCGGCGGAGGGCATCGCAGAGCAAAGCTGCTGGTTCCCGGGAGCTAGGAAGCAGCGAGCGCGCGGAAGCCCCGGAGATACAGGGCCCAGAAACAAGGCTGTCCTCTCCGGTGAGGAGGTCAGTACCCGCCGGGTCTCAGCGCCTTCCCAAAGCTCCATCTCTGAACACAGGAGTCTTTGCGGGGAGCTGGGTGTGTGTGTGTATTTTTGATCCAAACCATAATACTGGTGATTGGGCCGAGCTTCCCGTTTCCTGTGCTTTTCCTGCTGCCAGTGCCTGAGGCCAGTTCGCTGGGAGCCCTGTTTTGCTTTCCGCCTCTCGGGCCTTCAAGCAACTCTCCCTGTGTTCAGGACTCCACGTCGGCCGGGGAACCAGCGCGCTGCTCTTCCGTCAGCTGTGCTTGCACTTTCTTGCATCTTCAGGAGCACCAGCTTGAAGGATGGCGTGGCTGAAACTGCACTTCCAGAAAAAAACACCTCACTGAAAAAAACACCAGGTCTGCAGCAATGCAGACCTCTGTTGAGTTTGCCCCTCAACAGGGGCAGCTCTCCTGTTCCGAGCGAGAATAGTTTGAACCACAGAAATATCCAAGTGCTCTGCTACCGAGTTACATCCCAAACCCCCCCCCTTTTTTTTTTATTTTGAGATAAGGCTTTGTTAAATTGCCCAGGCTGGCTTTGAACTTGCAATCTTCCTGCCTCAGCCTCCCCAGTAGCTGGGATTGCAGGCGTGCACCGCTACACCTGACTCAAATTCTGTATCTTGGGTGGGTGGGGCACTTTTTTCTTTTTTCTTTTTTTTTTGTCTTTTTGAGACAGGGTCTCCTCGATATGCAGCTCAGGCTAGCCTCGAGCTCACTTTATAGCCCAGGCTGGTCTTGAAACTTGCAATGATCCTCCTGCCTCAGCCTCCTGAATGCTGGGATTACAGGCATGTGCCACCACGCCTGGCTCCTTTTTTCTATCTTATACCATCTTCATGAAGGTTTAAAAGATGAGTGAGGTCTAGCCAGTTCTCACAGTTTATTCCATGTGATTTTGGGCTTCCATAGAAGAGTTGTAACAAAGAACGTCTCCATGAGGAGTGGTAGTGAAAAGTTTTCTTTAGGAATCACTGACATTTTTCTGGACAGTGAATTTTTTTTAATGAGAGTGATTCAGATATGGTAACCCAGGCTGGGGAGGGGTCAAGTTTGGGGACAAAGATAGGCATTACACCAAAAGAGAAAATGTGTAGGGGAGCAAAAGGAAAGAAAACAAAACAGAAAGAAAAGAAAGGGACAGGAAGGAAACAGTAGGGAAGAAAAGGGAAATGCAAGGGCAAGTGAATTGGAGTAATACATAGAATTGAATCCCTTAAAATTTAAGGCAGAGAGCTGGGCGTGGTGGCGCATGCCGGTAATCCCAGCGCTCAGGAGGTTGAGGCAGGAGGATCATTGGGAGTTCGAGACCAGCCTGGGCTACAAAGTGAGCTCAAGGCCAGCCTGAACTGCATCGTGAGACTCTGTCTCAAAAAGACAAAAAAAAAAAAAAGTTCAAGGCAGAGGGAGGAAGTCCATAGAGGTTCTTATTATGTAACAGATACCTGTGACTTCCAAAAGAACGCCTGCTCTATAGAGGGGAAGACCTCCGCGGAGGGAGGCTAGGAGCTGGTAGGATCCTGGGTAGCTTGTTTTGTTGTTGACTGTATCAAGTTTAATATAGCAAGTGGCCTGTGCTTTAGCTTTTACATTTGAAATGACTTCCCACATTTTTAAACATTGTAACCCTTTTGTTTTTGAACATTGTTTGTTCTGTGTCTCAGCACATATTTTTAAAGATGCGTAAAACATCTTTGCAGAATAATCTGTGTAAAGTTTTTTCTATTCTTTGTCTCCTTCTCCTCCTCCTCTTTCCTCTTCTCTTTTTAAGTACTGTATTTTGGGGGCCAATAATAAACCAGAACATGTTCTGACAAAGTGAACTCTCCAAATTACCATGAAGGGATGCTGGAGATTGAACCCAAGGCCTCACACATGCTAAGCATGCTGTTATGGTTTGAATCTATGTGTCCCCCCAAAGCCTCAAGCGGCCATGGGACAGGCTTTTAGAGTTTGATGGGTGTGACAGCTACACCCACCCTGGGGTGGATAGTTTGCATATGTAAGGGAGAGGAAGAAGCGGCTTGAGGCCATTCCTGCCCCATTCCGCCCTGGTGTGTGGTTGTTGCTTTTTGCTTTTGCTGCCTTCTGCCGCCATCAGCTGTAGCCCTCTGCCATGTGCCAGTCTGCCTTGTAATCTGCCAAGTATGGACTGAAACCTCCACACACTGTGAGCTAAATAAACCTTTCCTTCCTTCATTTTGGGCGTCAGGTATTTTATCCCAGCAGCGAGAAAAAAGTAACCAAGACACATGCACTCTACCACTGGAAGAAGAAAAGAAAAATCCAGGACTCACTATTCTCTCTCTCTCTCTCTTTTTTTTCCAGTACCAGGAATCAAACTCATGACCTCGCGCTTGCCAGGCAGGCGCTGTGCCACTGAGCTAAATCCCCAGCCCCTCTTTCTTTTCTTTCTTGTTTTCCTGTCTTGGTTACTTTTCTCTCGTTGCTGGGACAAAATACCCAACACCCAAAATTAGGGAAGGAAAGGTTTACTGAGCTCACAGTTTGAGGAGGTTTTGGCTGACTCCAAGGCAGAGTACCACATGGCAGAGGACAACAGTTCATGGTGGCAGGAAACAGCAAAAGCAGCAAGAGCAAAAAAGAGAAGAAGCAGAGAGCAAGGCTCTTTCCCTCCCTTACCAGGCTACCCACCCCAGGGCGGTGTAGCACTCACACCCATAATGCCAGCATTGGACCATGAGTCAATCACATACTCTAGAAGCCCACCCCATGACTGCATGAGGCTCTAGGGGGGCATCTAGATACGAACCACATCTTTCTTGGCTCAAAATAACACGGAGAAACAGTTATGGTTCAATATTGTATTTGTAAATTTCTCAGATTAATTAGCTTTCTTGCCGAGTGTGGTGGCACATGCTTGTAATCCCAGCACACTCGGGAGGCTGAGGCAGGAGAATCATTGTGAGTTCGAGGCCAGCCTGGGCTACAAAGTGATCTCAAGGCCAGCTTGAACTGCGTAGCGAGGCCCTGTCTCAAAAAGACAAAAAAAAGTTGAAAAAAAATTAGCTTTCTTTTTCCTTCTTCAGAATGGTTATGCTATTAATTTTATTTGTATTATTTATTATTATTATTAGTAGTAGTAGTAGTATTGGGGTTTTTGGGGGGGACAAGTTTGCACTATGTAATTTAGGTTGGCCTGGAACTCACTATATAGACCAGGCTGGCCTTGAACTTGTGGTGATCCTCCTGCTTCAGCCTCTTGAGTGCTGGAATTACCGACACCATCATGTACAGCTGGTTACGTTTTTAATTTTAACTACTGGTGAGATTATTTGGGTAACTTGTTTTCAGCTTTAATGCCTCATTCCCATCCTTGTTTATTTATTTACTTCTTTATTTTTGATAACTGTTGTGGTTGATACATTGTGTCAACTTGAGGAATCTAGAAGTTTAACTAAGTAACTCAGCAGTTCTACATCCTGGGGTCTAGAGGACATGCCCTTACCTCTAGGATGTTGTTCATTGTGTCAATGTGAGAAGTTTAAAAGTCCAACTAAGGGAGTCAGCAGGAGCCAGGGTCCTTACGTGGTAAACATCCTCAGCTTGTGGAAGAGGAGGGCCTGGACCTGGTGTGGGTGGCAGCCAATATACAATATAAGGGAAGAGAAGAGGCTTGCTTTCCCTCCCTTTTGCTCTTGCTGCTTTTGCTGTCTTGTGCTGCCTTGAAGTGTTGCCCCTGTGCCATGCCACCCTGCCTGGGAGCCAGCTGATTATTGACTGAAACTTCCACAGACTGTGAGCTAAATAAACCTTTCCTTCTTTAATTTCGGGTGTCAGGGTATTTTGTCCCAGCAATGAGAGAAAAGTAACTAAGACAGTTACATAGAGCATGTTTCCAAATCAATGCTATATGGGGCTGGGGATTTAGCTCAGCAGCACAGCGCCTGCCTCACAAGCACGAGGTAGTGAGTTCAATTCCCGGTACTGGGGGGGAAAAATACCACATCAATGCTATATGAAAAGATACAGAGAAATGCCACTGCAGCCTCTATTCCTTTTGTCTTAACTTACTTTATTTTTTAAATTTATTTTTATTTTTTGTCTATTTGAGACAAGTTTTCACTGTGTAGCCCAGGCTGGCCTCAAACTTGCAGTGAACCTCATGCTTTAGCCTCCCAAACTGGGATTACAGATGTGTGCCACCATGCTTGGTCAGTCCTTTTAATTTTTTGAGAGGGGTATCACTAACTTGCCCAGGTTGTTCTCAAACTTGTGATTCTCCTTCCTGAGCTCCCCGAGTATCTAGGATTGCAGGTGTTGAAAGAATTAAAAGCATCAGTCCGCAGTGATATATTCACACCCATGTTTATAGCAGCACAGTTGGTAATAGCCAAATCTTGGAAACAACCCAAGTGCCCATCAACTGGTAAATGGATAAAGATGTGAGTTTTTTCTAGGATTCGGGTGTGTACTACCAAGTTTGGTACAATGTGATTTTATTGGAGTTGTATATTTATGGGTAAATGCTCCAAAGCGAGATTGATGGGGCCAGGGATATAGCTCAGCTGCATAAGCGCCTGCCTGGCAAGCGCAAGTCCTGAGCTCCATTCCCCGTACAAAAAGAAAAAAAAAAAAAAAAAAGTCAAAGCGAGATTGGTGGGTTGAAGTAAAAGCAAATTCCTATGAAAGTAGGTTATAGAAATTTTGATTGCAAATTTGTTTGTATAGGGGTTCCATCCTTTCGCTTTCCTACCCAGCACTGTAACTTTCTCCTGCTTCGTGGCCAACTCTATTATCTCAAGTTTTTGAATTTTTGCCAAACCGATGTGTGGGAAGTGGTTTTAATCTTCATTTATGTTACTATGAGTGAAACTGAACTAAAAAAAATGTGTTTAAGGTCCCTTTTGAGAGCTCTTTGTAGTGCGTATGATATCCTTTACCCATTTTTTCCCTATGGGATTTGAAAATTTTATGTCATTTTATTTTATTTTTGGGGGGTGTTGAAAATTTTAAATGCTGTTTATTTAGTATTTACATTAGCTGGAGGCAGAACCCCCAAATCCCTGCTGCGTTCTGCCCTCCTGACATTCATTGTCTGGTAGCTGACCGCCAGCTCTGCGGAGCTCCGCACAACCTCTGCACCCAGATTTCCCCAGGGCTTACATCGTTTTGCCCTGAACACTACTCCTGCCCCAAGACAGGTTATTTTACCTGGGGTGCCTCTGTTCCCCTGTCTGTAAGCTGACGTGCATAACAGCCCTGGTTCTAAGTACTGTTGTAAGCACTAAGTGACTTAACATATACCTAAAGTACCTTGAACAATACTTTGTACAAGGACAGTAGACATTCCACAGATGTTAGCTGCTTATAGTCAAGAACATGTCCTCAATCCGTTATTTCTTCTGCCCTCACAAGAAAGCTGTTATCTGGAAAACACGATGATGAGGAAATTTAGAGGAATTAAACAAATCAGGGGTAAGATCAGAACTGCAACCTGTAAGTTTGTTCCACAGGTGTTTATGGAGGTTCTGCTATGCACCAGGCATGGGTCTAGGTGCTGGGGTTAGGTCCCGAGAAAGACTAACTTTCAAACTTCCGAAGCTTGCTCTCTTGCAGTGGTGGGGTCATGTGGGGTGGAGAAAGAGACAAGACGAAGAAATCCCATTTTGTATGTCTGGTTCATTACTTGGCTCTTCAGCACACAGAAGAGAGTCAAGATTCATTTGCTAAATGAAAGAGTGAAGGCATGGATAACTGAGAGTTGAAAATGATCAATACATGGTAGAAGCCAAATCATAAAAGATATTTTTTGTCTTTTTGAGACAGGGTCTTGTTATGCAGTTCAGATTGGTCTTGAACTCACTTTGTAGCCCAGGCTGGTCTGCAATTTGCAACGACCCTCTTGCCTCAGCCTGCCAAGTGCTGGGATTACAGGGGTGTGCCACCAAGCCTGGTTAAAAGACTTTTCTCGGCTATCCTGAAGAGCGTGGGCGTCATCCCGAGCACAGAAATTGCACTATCTGACCTCCTATGAAAACTTGAGCTGGAAGCTTTGAGCAGGGCCCACAGAAGGCAAACATTGTTACAGCAAGTGGTAAATGATAAAGTTTTCCATCAAGGAGGAGCCTGGTGGGATGGAGGAAAGATGTGAGCTGGGGAGACTCACAAGTCAGTCTGCTTCACCTGGGCTTTGACGGCCCAGGAGAGGAGAAGAGAAGAAAGAGAAGTCTGGAAGAAATCCGGGTCTCCCTGTGACAAGCAACTGGAGATAGCTGAAGTGGGGAGAAAGTTTTTAAAACCCAGATTTGAGGTGACCGCTGGGCCATGCTCACTTGATCGCTTGCATTTGGTTTCTCTGTATTCCCTTCAGGAGCTGTGGACCTGTCTGGGGCACCGTAGTAGCAGTTTACAAGACTAGCGGTAACTAATAGTACAGCATGTACCAGTTAGGAGACCGGCAGTGCCGCTTTAACTCTCCTGAAGTCTCTCCTGGGGTGCGCTCCGCGGTGCTACATTAACAGCTAATTCTAAATGAGAATTTAGTCTTTGAAGGCAAAGCTGCTCATCTTTGCGTCTTCTCTTACGTCCCCGATGACACCTTGCATAAAGCAGACTGTGGACCACATTAAATAAGGTTGCACAGGGAGAATATGAAAGGAACTTCTTTATCAAGCAAGGAGCTGAAGGCCAAGGAAATAGCATGCACAGTTAATATTTTTATTTTTTGTCTTTTTGAGACAGGGTCTCGCTATGTAGTTCAGACTGGCCTTGAGCTCACTTTGTAGCCCAGGCTGGTCTGCAATTTGCAACGATCCTCCTGTCTCAGCCTCTTGAGTGCTGGGATTACAGGGGTGTGCCACCATGCCTGGCTCTTATTGTCAGTTTTTTTTTTGTTCATGCACAGTTTAAAGAGAGGGGTAGGTCTCCTAAGAGAGAGCTAAGGCAAAGGCAGACAAACTGCAGGAGGGTGGTGGGGGAGGAAACGACATCCAGGACTTGCGCAGGTGAAAGACAAGATCAGGAGAACGATCAGGGCCCCAGGCTCCAATGTGCAGGGTGGGAAGGGGAACAGGTGCAGTGGAGGAGGAGGCGGCAATACGCAGGCAAGAAGGAAAAGCTGCTAATGCGACCTCACATCCAGGGCACGACTCAGAGCTACACATGTAAAGAGAATTGGGAAACTGAATCGGGAAGGACTCCGTCCTCTGGAGAAACCTCGGTTCCTACGAAGCGGCTCAGGCGCAAGGGGGTGTGGTGCCTGAGCAGTGGCGGCGGCTGCACCCCGCTGCCCACACTGCCTCCAGGAGCGTGGGGCCCGGGAATCCCAGGCCGGCAGTGGGCTGCGGGAGAGCCGGGGAGAGGCGGGGCGCGGGCGCGGGTGGG
>NW_004955441.1:6047012-6065881 GCF_000276665.1 Chinchilla lanigera | reverse complement strand
CCCGCGGGCTGCGGCTGCGGGTGTAGGTGTCAGCCTCGGGCGAGGCGCCCGGCGCGGAACAGTCGCGCGGGTCAGACCGGGAGTGACCGCGCGGGGTCACCTGATCCTCCGCGCCTCCGTCCTGCGGGCCGGGAGCCCCTACTGTGCGCGGCCCGCGCCCCTGCCCCCCCGCAGCCGCGCTCGCCCGGGCGCCACACGCCGCGTTTCTCTCCCCCCTGGCACCCCTATTTTTAGGAGGTTTGCGTTTGATCTTCCACTGTGGTGTGAGCTGATCGCATGAAATCTTGATTGAGAATTTTGATGGTACTTAATGACAGTTTAGCCAAGGCTGATCAGTAGTAAAAGCCTAGAGTTTACGTACGTGCGGCCAGGATGAGTATGTTAAGTGTAGCAAATATGAGCTTGTGTTTTAGGTTTCTCTTTTCACAGTCTGGTAAAGGGTTTTACTGGATGAAACTTAAAACATTTTGATTAAATATTAACCACAAGGGTTCACCCTAATGAGAAAGTTTACTTAGAATACACTTCGTCATTCATGGTTGGTCTTGGACATATGTCAGAGGTGATGACAAAATAAAATTTTCCTAAGGGGAAAAGAAAAGGAGATACAGCCTGTTTTATTATCGCCTGCCAAGCTTAGCACTTGACAGAACTATTTACAGTGCTCGCACTCTATAGAAAAAAATACTACCAAAAAAGAGCGGCTTTACTGTCTGCTGGTTGGGTTTCTAAAGCTCTAAATGCCTGTGGAGGTGGGGCTGGGGGGGGTGCGTGCGTGTGTGTGTGTGTGTGTGTGTGTGTGTGTGTGTGTGTTTTGTGTATCGTTTTAGATGTACAGCAGTTTAAAAATATTTTATGTACTTGCCTCGGTAGAGCCATACGTTCTGACTCGGACACGGTTACGAACTTTCGTTGCTGTGCCCTGGTACGTTGAGAAGAGATGAGCCTTTTGAGACTGTTAAAGTAATAGGGCTCACCATTTGTTAAATGTTTCTCTCGGCTATTCAATAGATTTTCTTTTTTTTTTTTTTTCTTAATGGGAGGCACGTGGAAGTTCTTCACTTAATGACTGCTCCTACTGAATGACTCCCCTAAAACATTTCCTGCACTTGCCATTTTGCTCTGAGCCATCCATTTAAGCATTAAAAAACCAAATAAGCTTGTTAGGATTTGTTATTGTTCGTTTTGGTAGTGGGAATTGAACTCAGGACCTTGTGCTTGCCAGGCAGGTGCTTATGCCGCTGAGCTATATTCCCAGGCTGCTTGTTGGGATTTGTGTTGAAGGTAAGAATAGGCTGTGAATTAGGGACTCATGTATTTTTTTTTCTTTCTATTTTCATGTTTTGTCTTTTTTTGAGAGAGAGTGTCTTCCTATGCAGTCCAGGCTGGCCTTGAGCAAACTTTGTAGCCCAGGCTGGTCTTGAACTCCCACGATCCTCCTGCCTCAGCCTCCCCAGTGCTGGGGTTACAGACATATACCACCACACCTGGCGCTATTCTTAGAAAGTAAAAAATATGCATAGGATTCTGTAGATGTGATTAAATCTATTGAGTAAATTGTTTTGAAAATATGAAATTTTGGTGGGGAGAAGGCTACCTTATAGAGATGCTTATTTTAGAGAAAATAAACTGTAAGTGAAAACTCTACCTTTATGTGGAGTGTACATACCTTAGAATTCCTGTGTGTGCAGCTGTATTATAATTTAGGATGAAGTGTATAGATGGTCACTAATAAATTTTATAACTTTTCCAAAATTGTGCTTTTATGTAGTTGATGTTAGACAGCTGTTAAGAGTACAGTATTTGGAAGGCTGATGATCAACTGGTGTGATAATGCTGGCGTTCAATATATCTTTTTAAAATTGTGGAACTTCTTATGCTCACTTGTTTGACACACAATCATAAGCAAAGCTGCTTGGCAGTCTCTCAAAATTAAAAGCCACAAATATAAGGGATAAGAGTAGAAGTTAATTTTTTTGTAATGGTGATTTACAGTTTTGCAAGAAGAAGGGTTTTCTAGGGGGAGGATGCAAAGAAACAACTTTCTTCTTTTTTCCTCTTTACTTTTTTTTTTTTTTTTCCTCTTTACTTTTTTGAGACATGGTTTCACTGTGTAATCCAGGCTGGTTTTGAACTCAATATGTGGCCCACGCTGGCCTCGAACTCACAGTGATCCTCCTTCCTCAGCCTCCAAAGAGCTGGGATTACAGGCGTGTGCCACCAGGCCTGGCTTGTCTTTTTCTTTTTAAAGTGGAGTGGTATTGTAGCCATTGTGAAGTTTCAAGCCAAGATGTATTACAATTTTCTAGAAAATTTGGGCTTTTTTTTTTTTTTTTTAACCTTAAGGAAGGAAGGAAGATGAAAACATAGAATAACTGAACTATGGCACATAATAAATTCAAGTAAGTTTCTTGCCATCCTTTATTCTCCCTTGCCACTTAGGATACAGAATGGCTGAGAACTTTCTCTATAGCTTTACAAGTGTTTAGCCAGAAGAAAACACCACCTTGAAAATACAATGGCAATAGGGTGATATTTGGTACTTTATGAAGCACTTTAAATGTCTTGTCTTGATTTTATATATTTCCTAAAAGCCTTCCTGTTATTCCCATTGGAGTGAGCAACTGATTTCTCCAGTTGCAGAAACTACTGAGGCACTCCTACTGTTCTCTCATTAGACTTGGAGGAGGGCAGGAGCTCTTCTTCATTGTCATTGGAGATGACAGGATAAGAGTTTTTGAATAACTTTGAAATCATCCTAATGAGGAAGGAAGAAGATAAAGCTGAAGAAAGGAAAGAGAAAGGAAAGGAAAGAGAAGGAAATCAGTAAGTAGCCTGGGAAGTTTTAGGAGGTGAGAAGGTAAGATGTTGTAGAAAGTAGTGAAGTCGAACAGATCGGCTTGTTACGGACATTGAGAAACCTGAAGTTCAGAAATGGAGAGCCAAAATAACTTGTACAAGTTACTTTTCAAGTTGTTATGAAATAGACTTCTCTGTGCTTGGTTTTATACGTGTATTGTGAATAGAGTTTTGTAAAAATCTGTAGCCACTTTCACTACTATGAGACAACTGGCTACACCATAATTGGTTTTATGGGCAGATGATAGTTACTAGAAACAGCATAAGTTGTGAAAGACTAATTTATCCATCTTTTATTTTCCTAAGGAGATAATATGGGTTTTTTTTGTTTTTATTTTTTTTTTGTTTTTTTTTTCCTGTACCGGGAATCGAACTGACGACCTTGCGCTTGCCAGGCAGGCACTGTGCCACTGAGCTAACTCCCCAGCCCCTTGTTTTGTTTTTAAATCTTTTTGAGGCAGGGTCTTGCTATGCAGTTCAGGGTGGCCTTGAACTCACTTTGTAGCCCAGGCTGGTCTTGAACTTCCAGTGATCCTCCTGCTTCAGCCTCCCCAGTGCTGGGTTTACAGGTGTGGGCCACCACCTCCAGCCTGATAATGTATTTTTGACTGACTTGGATTTGGTCTTCTGGCCAGTATAAGTAGAACCCATGGGATTCCTTTGCTAATCTACTAGTTTAATAACAATTACTCAAACAACCTGTGTTTCTATGATGGATACCAAAATAACCATTTGATAGTTAGCTAGATAGCTTGCTAACTGGTAACTAATAACTAGCTAGAGAAATAAGTGATGGATGAAAGATGTATATCTAGGATCTGTAGTACATTTCATCTTTTACATGCAAACTGCCCAATTGTGGTAGAGAAGGAAGCTAGCGCAGTGGAAGAAGTCATAAGCTCAATGACTTTGCTTAAACTCTGATCTTTGAAATCTTCATACACTGTAATGATAATCTCATAACAAGGCTGTTGTGAGAAAGCAGATAATAGGGTTCAAGTATTTGTAACACAGTTTGTAAAGTGGTGTATTAGATGGTTACATATTTAAGAATGTGCCAGTTTGACTACTTGCTTGTGCTATTATATATATAATGTATATTTGTATTACAGAAAGAGTTACAGTCTTTTTGTTACTGTAATGTGAACAGAAGTTTAGTTTGAGCAAGGATGGAATTATTTAGTTAGGGCAAGGGCAGATTTATCTATAAAATGTTGACAGCATGCTTATCATGTGGTTATTGATTTTTTTTTTTTTTTTTTTTTTTTTTGTATTTTTTTTTTTTTTTTGAGATAGGATCTCACTGTGTAGTTTGGATTGGCCTTGAACTCACTATGTAGGCCTAGGCTGGCCTGGAACTCCGGAGATACTCCTGACTCAGCCTCCTAAATTCTGGGATTACAGACCTGCACCACTACGCCTGGCCAGTTATTGAATGTGACAAAAATGTTTAACCCAGTGCCAAGTATTCTCTTGGAGATAATTATTGCTATAATAATTGGCTATTTAAGATAAGACATTTTTGTTTGTGGCTTGTGCCCCCCCCCCACTCCCAGGTGCTGGGGATCAAAATCAGGGCTTCCTGCATACTTAGGCAAGTGCTCTATCACTAAGCAATACCCTTATTCTTATAAGGAGAGATTGGACTAAAAATTAATGTTTAGGTGACTTGGAAGACCTTTGTTCAGTTTTAAAATAAAAGTATATATTCATACTTCTTAGCTTTTTATTTCTATAAACATATATTTGTGTACATGTGCACTTGATCATGTAGTGAAGTTACTTGTTTTCTGGAGTTCTCTAAGTTACAAGATTCACTATGAGTTAATGTCTTAGTTTAAGGTCATGGCAGTTTCTAAGTATTGACTGTTCAGATAGTAAATCTGCAAAATTTGATTTGAGTCTGTCAGGAATACCTAAAAAATGATGGGCTTGGAAGTGTACTAATAGTGACCCCCAGTAAACCCCCTGTGATAGATTGACAACTGGTGGTCAGTTTGTAACCCCCAGCTGCACTGAGTAAGCCCAGTGCTGGATGTGGGAGGCCCACCTGAGGATTGCTGCGGCTGCATAAGAGGCAGAACGGGAGAGGAAGTTCAGAGGCTTGTGGGAGCTGGTGGAAGCTGTTGGGAAGCTGCTAGGGAGCTGCTGGTTCTCTTGGGCTATTCTGCTGGAGGAGCTTGTCATGCTGCTTTTCCTGATGAACTTGGCTGTTTTCGTTGCAGGAGGAACTCAGGACCTTGTTGTCACTAAGAATGGTTATGGTTCACTTTGGGGGAGCTCTGGTTCTCACTTTGAGCACTGCTTCCTGGCTCCAGAGGGGAAGATGGTACACTGCTGTCTCCTGAAGAAGCTTTTTGAGTTGGCTTTCCTGATGGGAACTCGGCTTTCCTCATCATTAGAGGAGCTCGGGACCTCGCTGTTGCTGAGGATGGCTGTGGTACTTTTCAGGGGAGCTCTGGTTCTTTGAGCGTCATTTCCTGGCTCCAGTGCAGATCCCTCAGCCTGCTGGCACAGACTCTTTATCCCGCTGGCACAGACTTTCTAGATTCCACCACTGACCTTTGGGCCTTCCCAGCGCAGATCCGTGAAACAGGCCTGCATGAGACATTGCCGTGGGCTCTAGGCCTCCAGTTGGACTTGTAGGAGGCATTGTTATGGGCTCTAGATCTTTAGCTGAACTCATGTAGGACATTATTTGGGATCCAGGCCCTCAGCTGGATTCTTTGGTCTTTAGTGTGTGGACAGATTTCCTGCACTCTCTTTTTGTATATGATTCTTTGTGTGACTATTATAAATAATCTTATAAAATATGTGTCCTGTATTGTATTGTTCTCCTTGCAGAGCTACAACACCCCCCCACGCAGTATTTAATCCTTTATAATAGAGTCACATTTTAACTGAAGCTGATGCCAAATGTCTTTTTACAAGTGACATTAGGTGGTAGGATGGAAATTTGCTGTCCTTATATTACTGCTAAACTTGTTGTTGAACAGGGCTTTTGAGCTTTTTTTTTGGCACTGGGAATCAAACTCAGGACCTTGTGCTTGCCAGGCAGGTGCTTGTGCTGCTGAGCTGTATCCCCGGCCCTTTTAAGCCAGAACATAATATGGTATTTCATATTTTGTCCCAAAAGTTTTTAACTTTTTTCTAAAAGCAATAAATCTTGGAAGACACTTTGTAAAATACAAATAAATAAAAAAGAATAATAATCATACCATCTAGTGGTGTAACCACTGCTAGCATTGTATAAAAATGTTCAATATATCTTCTCTTTTATGGACAATTTAAGTTTTTCCTAAATTGATTTGTTTTGGTGTTTTTGGTTTTTTGAGACAGGGTCTTACTACTATGTAATGCAGGCTGGCCTTGAACTCACTATGTAGCTGAGACTAGCCTCGAGCTCAAGGCAGTCCTGCCTCAGCTTCCCAAGTGTTGGGGTCTTAGCTGTGTGCCCCCACACCTGGCCTTCATCATAATTGTAATCTGTGTTTTCATTTTATATTGTATTTCTTCATGCGATTGAATGAACTCTACAGTAATGAATTTTTTAAGATGGTGGTATAGTGCCACTTAACTTTTTTTTTTTATTTTAAAAATTTCCTTTAATTCTTGAGAGAAAACAAATTAAATTACAGCAGAGAAAGACATACAACTGGCTCCAGGTAGATTGTTGCATAACTGAACATAAATGACTGATAATCAAGTAGAATTAAATCCTCTGTATGCATTGCCTACGTTATCACAACTGTTGTCAATCTTAATCCTTGGTACATTAAATTATACACACATACACATTATAACTCATCTTTTGGAGATGGGGTTATTTCTTGTGAATAATGCTGGCTAAACATCTGTGTAGATAAATTTTGACCTGTGGTATGGTAAAAGTAGATTATTGGGTCAAATGGGAAGTTCTGTACATTTTTAAGATTGAAGTTACCTATGACCAGATCCATTTGTAAAGGTCATACCTGTTCTCTCCCATTAAGGTTAGGTTTGTGTTTGTTTACAAACATAGTAGGTCTTATTGATTAAAAAGAAATGCTGGGCTGGGGATATAGCTCAGTAGCATAAGTGCCTGCCTGGCAAGCATAAGGTCCTAAGTTCAATTCCCAGTACAAAAAAAAAAAAAAAAAAATCATAAAATTTAGGGACCGGGGATGTAGCTCAGTAGCACAGTGCCTGCCTGGCAAGTGCAAGGTTCTGAGTTCAATTTCCGGTACCAAAATAATAATAATAATAAAAAAAACCAAATATCAAGACATAAGCAAAAATGAACACATAACTTTTAATTTGTATTGCTTTGAATATAGTTGATGTTGGAAATACTAATATGGTAATTGAAAAGGTGAATTCTTAACAGCCTTTTTGACCATTAAGGTTCTCTTATTTTGTAAAAATCGTTTTTATGCAAGAAATTAGTCACGTATGGTTTTTAATTTTGCATGTTTTGGGTAAGAATAATGTGCTTTTAAAAATGTAAGAGATAGGCATGGTGCGTACACCTGTAATCCCAGCACTTGGGAGACTGAGGCAAGAGGATTGACATGTGTTCAAGGCCAGCCTGGACTATACAGCAAGACCCTGTCTCAAAAACAGCCCTTCCCCAGAAAACTTCAAAAGAATTTTCTTTCTGATTAGTTTTTTCTTAAATTGACAGCTTTTGAACTTACTTAGTGCTAGTCTCTTCTTAGTCTTTTGTTCTGTTGAAATACTTTACTTTTCTAATTTCTTCATGAAATGTTTATTCATTCTGTCTGTTTTTATTGCTAGAGTATCAGCATCTGCTTTGATGCTCATAAAGAAAAGCAAGCTTAGGAGCTAGCTTTGAGTCTTTATAACAGTCAGACTTTCAATTTTAATAAAAACTTCTGGAAGTTTAAGATTAAAAGATAATGTTTTAACAGCATATGAAATACACTGAATGTGCAAAGAAAATTAACCATTTCTTTGGGTAAGGGAGAACATGACAGGATTGGAATTAGTTTTCTTTCGGGAATAAAGGGGCCAGGCAGGCAAATAGAGGATTAATACTTAAAATGAACTTTTTTTCTTTAATGTTATTTGGCATATTATGTATCTGCCTTGAAAATGAGGCTTTTGAGTTGCTTGTAGTAAATACTACATAGGAAAGTATAGGGTGATCACTGTTCCAAGCTTTCATGTGGTTGAGAGATCAGAGGGACTTTAGGCATAATTGTAAGTTTATCGTTCAATTTATAAGTTCAGAAGTAGAGTTAGTGTTGTTGAGGGAAATTTGTGGAGGAGAATGTTTTGTTAATCGTTGAAGATTGAATGGAACTTCACAGAGTATAAGATACACCATTTCCTTGAAGATGAAAAAAAAAGGCAGTGGTTGGTAACCTTTTTTATAAAGTAATTCAAGCACTCATTCTTGATTTCTAAGAATTTGCTATTTAAAAGTGTGCTTAAAAAGTAATTTAAAGCCTTTAGGGGCAGCTGGAAGATAAATGGTGTTAGAACATGTTCAATCAAAAAGGAATATGGGCTGTTCTCTAGCCAAGTAGAACAAAGAATTAAAAAAAAAATTGTTAGTACATGTTGGCAGTACACAATGTTTACATTCCTTGTGTGGAGTTGGTACATGTATGTAACTCATCTTAATTCCTTTTTTCATCACATTTCCCTTCCCTCCCTCCCTCATTTGAGAAAGATCTCTCTAATATCTATTACCTTATATTTTGGTCTTTATTTATAACTTGTGTTTCTCATTTAAGAGAAACCGTGTGATCTTTAAGCTTTTGTGTCTGATTTATTTCACTTACCATTATGGTCCCAAGGTACATTCATTTTGAATGACTCAAGTTTATCTATCTTTATGGCAGAGTAGTACTCTACTGTGTAAATATCACATTTTCTTTATCCATTCATCTGTTGATGGGCTGCTTCCAAGATTTAGGTATTAAGAATTGTGCTGCTGTAAATATGAGTATGCATGTATCAGTGTAACATGATGTCTTTAACTTTTTCTGGAAGATACTTAGAAGCGCAATAACTGGATCTAGTGTGATTTCTAGTTTTAGTTTTTTGAGGAATCTCCATACTGATTTCCATAGTGGTTATATAATACCAGTTTGCATTCCTATAAAAATACAAAGCTGTCCCTTTCATCCCAGCATTTGTTATTATTTGATTTCTTGCTAATGGCCATTATCTTTGGAGTAAGATGGAATCTCAGTGTTGTTTTAATTTGCATTTCTCTAATGGCCAGCAATGTCAAGAATTTTTTATGTATTTATTGGTCATTTGTACTTCTGTGAAGTATCTGTTCTTTTCATTTACTCACCTTTTAATTGGGTCTTTTATTTTGAGGGGTCTCATCTTTTTTAATTCTTTATATGTTCTAGATAATAGTCTTCTATCTAAGGAATAGCTGGCAGATTTCTTTTCCCGTATTCTATAGGTTGTCTTTCCACTCTGTTGGTTGTTTCGCTGTGTAGAAGCTTTGTAATTTGATATGATCCTATCTGTTGAATCTCGGTATTATTTCCAGTACAGTCAGAAAATTCTTTCCTACACATCTGACTGCAAGAGTTTTACCTAGTTTATTTTCCAGCAGGTTACTCTTATTTTAATATTTAGTTATTTGATACATTTTGATTTTAATTTAATACATGGTGAGAGATACGAGTCTAGATTCAAATATCTGCATATGTATAGTCAGATTTTCTAACACCATGTATTAAATAGGCCATCTTCCAGTGTACCGTGTGTTTTTGGCCCCTTTGTCATGGACCAGATACAATAGTTGAGTGTGGCTGGAGTTGTTCCTTTCTTTCTGTTTCTCTCTTGCCTGGGATTGTTTCTTTTAGTCTCTTCAGTTCTGTTCATCCTCATATTTTTGTGCTAGTACCATGCTGTTTTTATCACTGTAGCTTTGTAATATAACTTCAAGTCTAGGATAATGATGCTTCCTGCTTTGCTCTGGTTATGCAGGATTGCTTTTGCTATTTTGGGTCTCTGGGTTCTATATGAACTTTAGGATTGTTTTCTCTATTTTAGGATTGTTTTGTGATGAATGCTGTTGGTATTTTTATTGGGTTGCATTAAATTTGTGAGTTTTGAAAGTATTTTGACTGTATTGGTTCTGCCTATCCAGTAACAGGGGATATCTTTCCATTTTCTAATGTCCTCTTCAGTTTCTGTTTTCAGACTAGTACTGTAGTTTTCGGTGGAGAGGTCTTTCACTTAGTTATTTTAATTACTAAGTATTTAATTTTGGTGCTATTGTGAATGGTATTTTTTTTCCTAATTTCTTTCTCAGTGGGTTTGTTACTAGTATATAGGAATTATATCTTGCTCTATGTTTTTAATTTTCATTATTCTAGGAAACTTGGATTTCACGTAGAAGATCATGTCATCTGCAGATAATGATAATTTGACATCTTCCTTTCTTATACATGTCCATTTATTTATTTATTTATTTATTTATTTTCTTACCTAACTGCTCTTGCTCATGTTTCGAGTACTATGTTGAACATGAGTGGTGATAGTGGACATCTTGTCTTGTTTCTGATTTTAGTGGGAAAGCTTTCAGTTTTTCACCATTTAATATGATATTGGCAGTAGATCTGTCATAAATGGTGTTTTTTTTGTCTTTTTTTTTTTGGTCTTTTTGAGACAGGGTCTTGCTATGCAGTTCAGGCTGGCCTTGAGTTCACTTTGTAGCCCGGGCTGGTCTCACACTCCCAACGATCCACCTGCCCCAGCCTCCCTGGTACATAAGTGGCTTTTGTCAGTGGCTTAGTTACTTTCTCATTGCTGAGACAAGTATCCAACACCCACAAGTTAAAGGAGGAAAGGTGTGTTTTTAGCTTGTAGTTTGTAGCTATTTCAGTCCATAGTGCTTGGCTCTAAGGTGGGGCAGCATGGCAGAGAGGCATGGCAGGCAGGAAGCGGCAGTGAGCCTTCCTCTTCCTTTCTGTCCCATCCAAGCTGCGAGTCTGTTGGGTGGTGCCATTCCCACCGGCTGGGTCTTCTGCCTTTGGTAAATCCATCCACCCGCATGCAGAACCGTGCTAATCCATTCAGCACAGTAAGCCAGTTTCTGCGCACCAACACAGTCGCTTCCAGAAGTCCACCTGGGAGGCCATGAAGCTGGGGGGACATTTTATGGTTTAGATATAAATCATAACGATCAGTTTGAAATAAGGCCCTTCTATATTTTATTTAGTGTTTTTTGTCATGAAAGGATGTTAGAGTTTTTTCAAAGACTTCTTTTTCTGCGTCTGTTGAGATGATTATATGATTTTTTTTTTGTGCTTCCTTTATTTATGTGATGTTAAGATAGTTACTGATTTGTGTATGTTGAACCAAACTTGCATCCTTGGGATGAAGCCTGCTGCTTGGTCATGAGGTATGATCTTTTTACTGATTCACTGCATTTTGTTTGCCAGTATCATGCTGAGGAATTTTGCATCTACATTTATTAAAGAGATTGGTCTATAGTTCTGGTTTTTAGTTGGGTCCTTGTCTGGTTTTGAAATCAGGTAATCAGTTTCCAGGAGTGACTTTGGGAGTATTTCTTCCCTTTTAATTTCATTAAGCAGTTTTAGGAGTACTGGTGTTAGATCTTCCCTAAAGTTTTTTTTTTTTTTTTTGTTTTTGTTTTTTTCTCCGGTACCAGGAACCGAACTCACGACCTTGCACTTGCCAGGCAGGCGCTTTGCCGCTGAGCTAAATCCCCAGACCCCCCCCCTTTTTTTTTTTTTTTTTTAAGGAAAAAAAAAACAACAACTCAGCAGTGAATCCATCCGAACTTTTGCTTAATTGGTAGGTACTGCTTCAGTTTCATTGGCTGTTACTGGACTTTTTTTTTTCCGGTACTGGGAATAGAACTCACGACCTTGGGCTTGTCAGGCAGGTTCTTTGCCGCTGAGGTAAATCTCTAGCCCCCGGCTGTTACTGGATTATTCAGGACTTTTAAATCGTGGTTTACTGTTGGTAATTCATATTTATCTAAAAATCTATCCATTTTTTTAATTGATCAAGTTATTGGCATAAAGGTATGTAAAGTACTCGTTAATAATATGTTTTTGAGCTGAATGTGATGGCTCATGCCTGTAATCCCAGCACTTTGGGAGACTGGGGCAGGATTGCCGTGTGTTAGAGCCCAGCCTGAACTACATAGTGAAACCCTGTCTCAAAGCAAAAAAATTTTATTTAAAATTTTGGCAGTGTTTGTTGTGATTTTACCTTTTTCATTTCTTATTTCTTTTGCTTTTTTTTTTTTTTTTTGTCTTTTTGACACAGGGTCTTGCTCTGCAATTCAGGTTGGCCTTGAGCTCACTTTGTAGCCCAGGCTGACCTTGAACTCCCAACCATCGTCCTGCCTCAGCCTCCCAAGTGAGGGGAGTGTTATGGGTATTACAGGTGTGCCACCATGCCAGCACCTTTTTCATGTCTCGTGTCTTTGCTTTTTCTTTTTTTGGTACCAGGAATCAAACTCAGGACTTTGTGCTTGCCAAGCAGGCACTTGTGCTGCTCAGCGATTATGTCCTCGGCCCCCTTTTTCATGTCTAATTGCATTGATTTGAGTTCTCTCTCTCCTTCCCTCCCTTTCTCTCTCTCTCTCTCTCTCTCTCTCTCTCTCTCTCTCTTTTGGGGGGGTTAGATCGGATAAGGGTTTGTCTGTTTTGTTTATTTGTTCAGTGAACCAACTCTGATTCATTGATTGTTTGTATTTTCTTTTTTGGCCTCAGTTTCATTAATTTCTGCTCTGATCTTTATAATCTTCTTCCTTGTACTAGCTTTGGCCTTGGATTGTTCTTGTTTTTCTAGGACAGTGAAGGTGAACCTTTTAATGATACAGCCTGCTGCTGCATGCATGCAGTGGATTTGCCACCACTGTTCTAGGACATTGGAGTGTACTGTTAGATTATTTGTTTGGACTTGCTGTATTTTTCTGATGTGGGCATTCACAGCTATAACCTTCCCTCTGAGGACCGCTTTCATTGTGTCCCATAAGTTCTGGAATTTTTGTACTGGCATTTTTTAGTTCTAGTAAGTCTTTATTTCTTCTGTAACCCATTGTTGACTTAAGTGTATTGTTTAGTTCCCATATATTTGCATAATTAGCACAGAATTGATGTAAGTGATTGGATAATTCCTGGAAAAAGTGAGCAGCCCAAAATGTGATTTAAAAACTGGAGAATGGAGCCATGTGTTGTGGCCCATGCCTGTAATCCCAGCACTTGGGGTAGGCTGAGATCAACCTGAGCTGTATAGTAAGTCAGAGGCCAGCCTAGTCTACTTAGTGGGATCCTGTCTCAAAAACAAAGCAAAGCAAAACAAAACAAAACAAAAAACAAAATGGAGTATATAGTGTGAAACTCTTGACTTTGTTATTCTTTTTTTTTTTTTCTTTCAAATTAGTCACATTTTATCTAGTTGGAGGGATGTTTTTGGCATCGTGCTTTTTTTACAGCCGTTCTTGTAGTAGAAATTTTGCCTGTATTGAGACATGTCTGGAATTCGAATGCTTTCCTTTTTTTAAACTGCTGCTATAATAGTCATCTTAGGCAGAGAGATGTGGCAAAATAGAATTTAATATCTTGTATGCATAGTTTTGACAAATACCCTTTTTTTTTTTTTTTTTTTTTTTGGTTTTTTTGGTTTTTCTCCGGTACCGGGAACCGAACTCACGACCTTGTGCTTGCCAGGCAGGCGCTTTGCCGCTGAGCTAAATCCCCAGGCCCACAAATACCCTTTTGATATTTGTCATGGTAACCCTGTTCTAAGGTCAAGTTGATTATATATATGTGTGCATATGATTTCATTAATAACTGGTTGTCTAAAATTTCTCCTTTATGGATTTTATATCTTTGCCTTCCGTAAAGTTAATTTTTGAGCCAAAAAGGGAATGATTAAACTGCTTGATTTAAGAAAATCTGGGGGGCTGGCGATTTAGCTCAGCGGCAAAAGCGCCTGCCTGGCAAGCGCAAGGTCGTGAGTTTGGTTCCCTGTACCGGAGAAAAACCAAAAAAAAAAGAAAATCTGGTTTTGGTGGGTTCCTGATCCCTGTGTTACAAAACCTTGGAGTCACTGTGTCAAAAACACTTTTGCAAATGGAGTACCTTGTGACATAATAAAGGATTGTATGAAAAAAGAGCATCCCTTATAAAATATATGGTGTAATTTAGTGTTACTTGTTTTCTAGACTAAAGAATATGTAAGAACTAGCTCTTGCATGCATGCTTTCCCAATTTCACCGTCACTTTATATCCAGGCTCTTCCAGTTACTGTAGCTTATATCTGTTCTTTCTATTTTTAGACTCTTAGTACATTTCTTACTCATCACTTTTAAGTTTCTGCAATGTAGTTTTGATCCTATTACTCTTCTGCTCCAGAATGCCCAGTGACTTTCCTCAGGAGTAATGCTTTACATTCTTTGCCTACATTTTTAAGGTTAGCCTTAATCTAACCTGCAGGGCGGGAGAGATACAGGCATCTCTAGGATGTCTTCATTGATAACTGTAGTTAAATAACTTAATGTGGTGCTGTTTTGTTTTCCCAAGTAGTGTTTCCTTTATATTGTCCTTTTATACCTTGATAATAAGGATATTATTAGCAAATTGTTCTCTAGTATTTAGCATGGTGCTCTGTTCTCTAGTTATTAGCTTGAAGTAAGGTAGGAGACCTTTTACAGTTACTCCTGACATGTTGGGTAATTGTACTGAACAGTGTTGAAGTCAATAAATATGAAACAGCAAGTTAGGAATACATATGCAGGTCATGCTAAAGATGGTGAAATATATTTTGATTGAATCTTCTGTTTTAAAGGTCTGCAATTTAATACTTACCCTTGTAGAAAATTTATGAAGAAAAAATGTTGGGGAACATAAATGATTTGCTGATTGCGTACATGATTAAGTTTTGACAAGGAGATTATTTTGAAATTAGATGTATACCGAAATTTTTAATAAAGATCAGAAATAGCCATCCTTTTTATATAAAAATTCACATTTTTGGTAACTTTTTTCAGGTTTCTACAGATCTTAAACACATAAGAATTTAGACCTGAGTTTGTTTTACAGAGATGCTGCTTTGGTAATAAAGAAGGAATCTGGGTGGTGCACGCCTGTAATACTAGCACTCGGAGGCTGAGACAGGAGGATCGTTGGGAGTTGAAGGCCAGCCTGAGCTGGAAAGTGAGCTCAAGGCCAGCCTGAACTGCATAGTGAGACTCTGTCCCAAAAAGTCAAAAAAAAGGAATCTGGCATACTTGGAAGATGATGGGTTTGATAATTACAGAGACCTGGCTCTGCATCCTTACTTACTTACAAAGTATGCGTCCTTGCAAATTACTCAATCTGAGCCCTACCGTCCTCTTTTATGAAAACAAAAAACTAATAACATTCCCACAAAGTGATTTTAAGTGTTAACGAGGCAGTATATAATGTTAGCACAGAGCAGGCACTCTGTTTTCCTGTTTTCTGTGGTAGAAAGTAGAACGCCTAAAATTATTTCATGTGGTAAATTATTTTGAAGGGTGAGAAAGTTATTAATGTTTTCCTCCCTCTTCCCAGATAACACTTTCAGTGTTTGGCTCAACTATTTTCTCATTGGAGAAATTTTCTCTAGATCTTTACAAGAAATCTATGCTGTCTCCCTCCCATATACCAAATTGTCTTTCTGGAGGATTAAGGTGCAGGAATCTACTTACTTCGCAAGCCTTGTGGATGGTGCTCATGAGATGAGACTGTTTTATTGTGTGGCTGAGGCTAATTAAGTGTTGGTGCTATAACTGAGTTGTAGACCCACTGTGATTGAATTACAGATGTGTTGATTATACTGGAGCGAGCTATTTTTTCTTCTAATTTGTTAGTGAAGGGTTGTGTGTATAGTTGTGATATACTCTAGTTTTTGTCCAGAAATCCAGTTTATCAGGAGCATTAGGAATCTGGAGATTTCAAATACCAATGTTGGTTAATCCACTTCTCCCAAACAAAAACAAACCCTTTAATTCCACTCATATTCTGTCTTTGTCATTTTTAATTCAGAAAAGTAGATGAGCTCTATCATTTATTTGAAGTGATAAGTGTCATTTAGAAATATGGATTGATTTGCATCTCCTTAATTTCTGTGATTCTACTACTAGGGGACAATGAGTGATCTTTGTGAGAATTATAACACTGAAAGACAGTTTGCTATAGTAGAGGGAGACAGCATGGATGTAATGTAAAGGTTTTTTTTTTTTTTTTGTACCAGGAATCGAACTCATGACCTCACGCTTCCCAAGTAGGCCCTGTGCCTCTGAGCTATATCCCTGGTCCAATGTAAAGATCTTGATGCATTTACAAACTACATTTTAACTGGAGAACTTGAAGAATTTTTTAAAAACTTTTTTTAATATCTGCCTTTTCTCTCTGAAATGGGGGAAATAAAGTTAAGTCACAGTTGAATGGATTAGTTTCACAGTGCTTGGCCTAATATCATTGAGTCACTCAATGAATATATAAATCCTCTTCTCAGTGGAAGTAAATTCTGAGACAATTTAAAATGTTTCATGAAAAACAATGTAATATATTTTAAACTTACAAAAATGACAGAAAGATATGATAGATGTCCAAGTTCCTGTTGCACAGATTTAATACATAAAATTTGCCATACTGGTTTTGAATTCTTTTTATAAGGAAAACGTTACTGTACACTTGAGGGGTTTTCCCTACATACCTTTCTTTTCTTCCTCTGTAGATATATATATATTCTGAAAGTGGTGTTTTTGTTGTTTTTTTTTTTTTTTTTAGTATTTCTACAGTGTGTATACATTTTTCTTTTTTTTGGTTTTTTTTCTGGTACCAGGAATCGAACTCACAACCTTGTGCTTGCCAGGCAGGTGCTGTGCCGCTGAGCTAAATCCCCAGCCCCTGTATTTTTCAATATATAGTATGTGTTTGAAAAATTTTAAGGAGTGACTCAAGCTGTGTGTTCTCTTTTTTTCCTTTTTTTTTTGGTCGTTTTGAGACAGGGTCTCCCTACGCAGTTCAGGCTGGCCTTGAGCCCACTTTGCGATCCTCCTGCCTCAGCCTCCCGAGTGCTGGGATTACAGGCGTGTGCCACCACTCCTGGCTAAGCTGTGTGTTCTTTTATGGGTTGATTTAAATTTTCATTCAACATTTGTGCCTTGTCTATGTGTAAATATTTATTTTTTTATTACTTTTACTTCCTTGACTTACGGTTTATTTGTCCATGGGTATTACCAGGTTGTTACCTTTTTTTTTAAACAACTGCAAACAAAACTTCAGTAAATAAGGAACCATGTTGCTGTTTTTTGCTGTTTTTTTTTTTTTTTGAGACAGTGTCTCGCCATGCTGTTCAGGCTGGCCTTGACTCACTTTGTAGCCCAGGCTGGTCTCGAACTTGCAAGGATCCTCCTGCCTCAGCCTGCCAGTGCTGGGATTACAGGCGTGTGCCACCACGCCCAACTTCTGTGTCTCTCTTGTACGTATGTGCAGCAAAAAATTTGACCACAGAACAAAAGTATATACCTCCCATTCCACAAATAGCTAGGAAAAGATAGGGCCCTTTTTGTCTTAACTTGAGGTGAGATTTTTCTGCAAGACTTCTTAGAAGTGGGAGAAAACCTTAGTATGAGGACATGCAGAACCTTAGATATTTTGAGTTGCAGAATTTCTGTATTGTTACTTAGTGTCCCCAGAGCTGCCATTTATTCTAGCATCTCTTAACAACCCAACAAAGGTGATTTCATAAACTGTAACCTCATGTATTTAAAATACCTAATTTAAATTAACTTCAGTATTTTCTTGGTCTTAAAGTACACGTATTTAATTGTATGTTTAAAGAACTGATGAGTATTTGATTGCAAGCTGTGGGAAAAATACTAGGTTCACACATTTATAATCTATTTTACATTTTGCTTCATCTATTTAGATAAATGAATAGAAGCATTTTTATGCCAGTGTTCTTTAAGTGGGAACAACAAAAATTGTGTGACATCAGTGCTCGTTACTATGGAAACAGGATAGCTTTCAAGTGGAAAATAATATGTGAATCTTAAAGAAGTAACATTTCTGAGTTGATATTATTGAAGGAAAAAGATGAGTATTTTTTAAAGCCTTAGTGTTTTAGAATGGTCTGTTTTTGTTGGCCAAAGGGGCAGAGCTAATTGGGGGGAAAATATTTGATAACTGAGGTCTTTTCTAGATTCTTCCTGGTTTTGTTTTGTTATAATGTGTCATAGTTCTGTAGTTGTATGAGAGAAATTTATAGGAGCAGATTCTGAGTTGGAAATATTTTCTTGTTATACCTGACTGGCTAGTAGCTGGTTCTTCTCCTCAAAAAGCAATATTTTTATTGAAGTCTACTCTTCTGATCTTTGTCAGTATTCCTGTCCCAGGATGCGTGAGTCTGGGAGGTAGACACAGCTGTACAGTAAAAACCTACCCTGATGATGGTGATCACTTGTGATCAGTAGTTTTCAACCCTAGCTGTATGTCATATTAGCATTTTAAGGCACCTTCTCTTTCTGTTTTTTAAATATAGTGATTGTCTTATGTATTTTGTCTCTTTTCTGCTTCATGTGGAATCTGCAATAGCTAGGCTGAAGTTTTAGTTAAATCAGAATGTAAACACTTTCCCAGTAAGAATAGAGCCTGATAGTTTGGTTTGAAACTTTTCTCCAAACTTTGCTTTGACAGCACTAGAGATTACATGAAATAAAATTAAATGCATAGTGTTACGTTTGTGTCTAGGTGTCCCCCGAAAGCCTCATGCAGTCATGGATGTGGGCTTCTAGAATATGTGATTCATGGTCCCATGCTGGGATTATGGGTGTAAGTGCTACACCGTGCTGGGTTGGGAAACCTGTATACAATGTAAGGGAGGGAAAGAGACTTGCTCACTCCTCCCCTTTTTGGTCTTGTTTTTTTGTTTTTTTTTTTTTTTTTGGTTTTCTCCGGTACCGGGAATCGAACTCATGACCTTGAGCTTGCCAGGCAGGCGCTTTTGCCGCTGAGCTAAATCCC
>NW_004955441.1:6028436-6046912 GCF_000276665.1 Chinchilla lanigera | reverse complement strand
TTTTTTGTTTGGTTTTTCTCCGGTACCAGGAACTGAACTCACGACCTTGCGCTTACCAGGCAGGTGCTTTTGCCGCTGAGCTAAATCCCAGCCCCCTTTTTGCTCTTGTTGATTTTGCTGTTTTCCACTATCATGAACTGTAACCTTCTGCCATGTGCCACTCTGCCTTGGAGCCAGCTGAGTATGGACTGAAACCTCCACAAACTCAGAGCTAAGTAAACCTTTTGTTCCTTAATTCTGGGTGTCAGATAGAGAGAAAAGTAACCAGACACATGGCATGTACATACTAAACACTTACAAAACACTGTGTCTCTTCTTACTCTGTATGTTCTGAGGATCTGGAGTTGGTATCCTCTTGGAGTTAAATATGCACTTTCAAGCTTTACCCAAGAGATTTAAGTAAGAAGTCAGAATATGCATTATAACAAGCTCATCAGGTGATTCTTATTCATATTAAAAGTTTGAGACTGTTGTTGTAGAAGTAACATTGAATAAGTTTTAACTCAGTTCCCTCTTATCCCCCCACCCCTTGTGTTTCTGTTGTGTTTTCCTTATTTCTGAAGAAAACAACGTGAATGGAATGAATGAATTTAGGTGCATACCTGTAAAGCTCCTGTGAGTGGTATATTAGACTTAAGTATTGAGTCTGGTTTTTAAGCATATGTATTAGAAGTTGAAGATACGTTTTCATGTACAGTATTCTGAGGAGCGTATGTATAGTTTATTGATTCTTAAAAAAACTTGTAGGACTTAATGCTAGCTCCTTTCCCAATATGAAAAAAAATCCCCATGGTTCTTAAGAAATTAATATTAGCTTCATAACTTTTTATTATAATTATTATCTATTGTTACTAAAATAATAATAGGGGGTTGACCCCAGGACCTTTGCACTTAGCTATATCCTTAGTCCTTTTTTAAAATTTTGAGACAGAGTCTTAGTAAGTTACTAAATTATTCATGCTGGGCTTCAATTTGTGATCCTCCTATATCAGCCTCCAAGAGTGCTGGGATTACGGAGTGCACTACCATTCCTGGCTAACTTTTTGTTTTTTAATCAGAACATCAGGGTGTGATCAGGTACTGTATTTACAAGAATTCATTCCCAAAGAAGTAAATATGTCACTGTTGGAGACACTCAAAATTATGTTTTCAAGGCTCCATATATTAAGACATGAGAATACTGTATATATTTGGTTGAATTTGAGGAGTGTGAGAATTGGACAGGTCTAGGTTTTTTTTTTTTATCATATAGTTATAACCCTTATGCACAACTATCCTAGAATACAGTACAGAGTTAATTAGAATGTGTTTATTATAAAAGATTATTGGATTAGCTGCTTTGCTTTAAAGTGTTTAGAGGCTAGATCTGAGTTTTAAAAATCTGACCGATTGAGATATATTTATATGAAATTTACTAATTTGGGAGAAGAGTTTAGTTTAACATGTATAGTGCTGGGGTGATGGTGCACACCTGTGTCCCAGCAGTTGAGAAGCTGAGGCCGGAGGATCACTGTGAATTTGAGGCCATCCAGGGCTAAATAGTGAGTTCAAGCTAGCGGAAACCCTGTCTCAGAACCAAACCAAACCAAACCAAAAACAAATGTATCATTTACAATCACCCCTGCAGTCATGATACAGAATATTTCCAGTACCACACAGAGTTCCCTTGTTCTCCTTTATAATTCTGTTTCTTTACCATTGGTTCCTGGCAACCACTGATCTGCTTTCTGTCATTGTAGTCTTGCTTTTTCTAGAATTTTATGTAAATGAAATCATAGAGTACAATATTGTGTGTGGCTTCTTTCACTTACCATAATGCTGTTTAGGTTTACCTTTGTGTATGTGTGTGTGTGTAAACACACATTTATTTGTTTATATGTGATATAAATGTATATTTTATTTCATTGCTAAGTAGTAATCTGTTACATAGATGTGACACGTTATTTACTAGTAAATGAAAAACATTTGGGTTGTTTGCAGTTTTTGGCTGTTATGACTAAATCTGCCATGAACATTTGTGCTCAGGTATTTTGTTATCATATGTTCTAATTTCTCTTCAGTACCTGAGAGTGTAACTACTGGTTGTATGTAAGTGTTTAACGTTATATGAGATATGGCCAAAACATGTATCAGAGTGACTGTATCATTTTATACTTGCACCAGAAATAATTGTGAGGACCGTTACTCCCCACCAACCCTGTGCTTGGTTTTGTAAAATTTTAGCCATTTGGGTGAGTATGTAGTGGTGTCTTACTATGGTATTAATTTATATTACTTCTTTAGCATGTAAAGGTTTTGAATATTTTTCACTTAGCAAGTTGCATGAATGTTTTACTTGTATCTTTAAAAGATTAAAGACTAAAAAACATAGGCACAATATCATCACACTAAAAAAATACCAAATACCTAGAGTTTAAATTTCTTGAAATTTCCTTTTTGTGTAACAGTTAATTTGTTTAAATAAAGCTCAAATATTGCATTTTGTTGTCTTTTAAAGGCTTTTACTTATGTTTTTCTTCTTTGTCCCTCTGCTCTTCTAATTTATCTGTCCAAGTTTGTGATTGGAATTTTTTATGTTTTGGACTTTAGCATGTTTCTATGCCTTCTAGATTTCCTCCTATGTGGCTTTTCTGTTGTGTTTTTGCCATGCTGGGGATTGAACTCAGAGCCTTGTTGCTGCTGGACAAGTGCCTACCTCTGAGCTATATCCCCAGGCCCCTTCCGTGTAGTTAGATCTAGAGACTTGATCAGGTTTAGGTTTTAGAATTGTCTTCCCAGTACGGCATGGATAGCACGGTATGCTTCTTGATGCATCACATCGGAAGCCATGCAATGTCCGATTATCTCTTTTTTCATAGTAGAATTGATTCAGAGGAGTTAGGTCTTGGTCCTGTTATAATCCGCTCTATCAACTTGTTTCCCAGTAGTCCTAGTCATTGTCCTTTGCTGCTTTCTTGAAGCTCCCATTTCTGGGTTTTGTTGTGTATTTTTTTTTGTTTGTTTGTTTTGTTTTGTTTTGGTTTTTTGGGACAGGGTCTCTCTGTGTAGTTCAGGCTGGCCTTGAACTCACTTATGTAGCCCAGGCTGGCCTCAAAAATCAAACTCATGACAATCCTCCTGCCTAGGCCTCCTGAGTGCTGCGATTCAGGTGTGTGCCACCACCCCTGGCACTGGGTCTTTTTATGGAAGATCCCTTCATTCAATGGAAACATTTTCCTATGGACAAAACAGTTCACCTGTAATACCACGATGAAAGTTACATTTTTGCTTTGAGTGTCTATAGGGAAGAAATCAGATTATATAAGTAAGTAGGTTACAACAGTAAATCTTGGCTTTCAGCATTAACTTACGTACTTCCTGTAGACCACCCTAGCATAGTCTTAAACATTCAAGTAGCACATAAATTCTTTTGAATTAATTAATTTGTTTTTTGGTCTTTTTTGAGACAGGGTCTCGCTATGCAGTTCAGGCTGGCCTTGAACTCATTTTGTAGCCCAGGCTGGTCTTGAACTTGGCGCGATCCTTCTGCCTCAGCCTGCTGAATGCTGGGATTACAGGCATTTGCCACCATGCCTGGCTTCTTTTGAATTTGTAGAGCTGTCTGTAAAATAGTATTTAAGCATTTAATAATTTGCTACTGTAGAATTAAAGGGACACCTCAGTGATGAAGTGCTTTGTTTTCTTAAAGCTATCTAGATTGTGGGCAATTCTTAGAAGAAGAAATGAATATATGGAGAGCAATGATGAACCTTCAGAGTAGTGCACAGTAAAGCAATATGGATACTGTGACTGAAGAACAGAATTTTAGTTTACCTTTTAAAAACAGGTAGTTTTGAGGTCCTGAGTTTGATTCCCAGTGCAAAAAAAAACTGTTTTGCCCTCATGGAACCAGATACGAATGGAAAAATTTTTTGTGTTCTGTTCAGTTTTTAGAAAATTTTAAAATGTTTGGTATAGCTTGTATATGTGACTTTTTAGCTGTAATTTTATCAAATCTGATTATATATTTTTAGTAAACATTTAATGCCTAAGTTGAGATAATACTATACATGTAAAATGAAATACATAGCCAATTTTGAGGACTGTGAAAAAAAGTAAACATTTCAGTTGTGAAATACTCTGTTGAAATGACAATATTTCAGATATATTTGTATAAATACAAAATATTATTAAATTATTTTTGATTCTTTAATGTAAATACCAGAAAACTGAAAATTAGGTAGCTAATATTTTATCTGCATAAGGCTGTCTATTCTGTGTGTATACTAGTTATTTTTGTCTTATTAAATTATTTAGAATTGATATATTTAACATTTATTTTTGATATGATTATTGATTTAGTTGAGTATAGGTTTGGCATATTAGTATTTGTTGTCTATTCATCCCTTTTGTTCTTATATTTTCTTTTGGATGAGTTAAATATTTTTTAGTATTCCATTTTCAGTCCTTACTTTTTTTAGTGATACTTTTTTAGTTTTTAAAAAGTCATTTCTCTAGGGCACCTTTAGAGTGTAATTTTATTTACTTGTCCTCACAATATTTGTCTTATTTTTTTACATTTTATTTTTGTATACATTATTAAAGTCTGCATTGTAATTTATTATGTTTACTCTAATTTTTCAATTATCTCTTAGGGAAATTGAGAAAGGAAACAATCTTTTATATTTGTATCTATTTACTACTTTAAATTCAGATCTACAGAAGGTACATTACATTTTAGCCTAATAACATTTAGCATTTTATGTAGCCTACATTTGCAGATGACAGATAATCTTATCTTTGCCTTATTGTCTTTATTTTGCTTGGGCATCACCCTTCTCTCCTTTCTCCCCCACTTCCCTTTCATCCCTCTGTCCCTAGAACCTAAGGCCTCTCATGCTAGGCATAGCTCTCCACTACTGAGTTACACCCTCAGTCCCTTGCTTTCCTTAGTCTGAACCTGAGACTTTTTAAAGCAATCTGAAGATATCTCCTATTGTACTCTGGCCTCTACTGCTTGATAAGAAGCACTCATTTTAAATTATTTTCCTTTGTGTAATATGTATTACCTTCCATTCCACCCTCCAACTTTTAAAAAATTTTCCCTTCAACTTTGGTTTTTAGCAAAAACTGAAGTTATTTTTTTTGTGTTTACCCTACCTGAGGTTTGCAGAATTTTTTGGAACTGTTTAAGTTTTTGTCATCACATTTGTTAACGTTTTGCTTTTTACTTCTTCAAATATTTTTCCAGCTGTTTTCTTTTTGTTCTTCTGGGACTCTTAAGTACATGTTGGATGTTGCTTCACAGTTTCCTGACTTCTTAGTTTTTCTTTGTTTTTTTTTTTTCTTATTCACATTTGAGAATTTCTTTTGTTTTCCAGTGCACTGTGACCCTTTCTTTCAATCTAGTTGTTAAATCTATCCAGTGACTTTCATTTTAATTATTATAATTCAGAGTTTTAGAATTTTCATTTTTTAAATGGTCTTGTTTATTGCTCAAGACTCCATTTATTCATTTATTAAGGTATTACTTTCGTACAAATCCTTGAACATATTTAAGTTATCTGCTTAAAAGCTTTCTTCTGCTAAATTCCTCATCTGGGTCTTTGTAGGATTAGGTTTTATTTAATGGTTTTCCTTCTTCACCGTGATCTACATTTTCTTCTTTCTTTGCTTACCTGATCACTTCTGATGGTATATGGTATAGTATATGTTGTGCATTGTAGATAGTCTGAATTCTGTTACCTAGTTTTGGTGTGGCAACCAGGTCCGTTACTGGTGGGCCTTCACCTTGTGCAGGCTGGCTTCATACTTCATGATTGTGGAACTGTGGAAAGCTTAGTACCACCCCTTATGTACCCCTTGCCTGCACTAACTTTCCAAACTACCTTGAGATCTGTCTTTTCAGGTCTTGGTTTTAGGTTTTGTTCAGTGTATCTTCAGTGGACCGTACGGTATGTGGTCCTTAATTCTAAGATATGGTCCTTCCCAGTGTCTCACCTGGATGGATGCCTGATGTGTGAGATCTTTCTGGTAAGGTTAGAAGTCTAACGTCTGACTATTTGAGTGGTGGTGGCTATATGTCTCCTAATCCTTCGTGAACATTGTGTTGCATTATTTTTCCTTGCACCTGTGAAGCTTGTTGCTCTTCTGGGTGCCACTCTATATAGGTCCGCTTACTCTGGCGTTCTGCCTCACCGATTCCATTGCCTTAGTACTCCTGAACTCGAATCTTTGTGTTCTAGTACTTCTTGCTATGGTTAGGAGTTTGTTCCCTTCCAGAGAACTGGAGATGATCATGGGGATGGCCTTCTGAGATTCCCATTCAAGGATTTCTGCTTGTGCTGCCTGTTGTCCAGTGCTTGATTTTTTTTTTTTGTCTTTTTGAGACAGGGTTTCAGTATGAGTTCAGGCTGGCCTTGAACTTACTCTGTAGCCCAGGCTGGCCTCAAACTCACTGCAGTCCTCCTTCCTCAGCCTCCTGAGTGTTGGGATAACAGGAATGTGCCATCATGCCTGGCTAGTGCTTGAAAAAAGATACCTCATGTGTTTTGTCTAATTTTATTGCTCTTAAGTGTCAGAGGGCCAATCTGGTACCAGTTACTTTATTTTTTTTTTTTTTTTGGTTTTTCTCCGGTACCGGGAACCGAACTCACGACCTTGCGCTTGCCAGGCAGGCGCTTTTGCCGCTGAGCTAAATCCCCAGCCCCTGGTACCAGTTACTTTAATATTAGGGTTGAAGTCTCCACTTTCCCCTGCCCCCGAAGTACCAGTGTTTTAAAAACAAAGCAGACAGAGTTTGGGATGATTTGTATTACTATATATAATCTACCTTTTTCCCATTTAATATTATATTGATTTTAAAAAGTTTTCTTAATTTCTTAAGAGTGTATATGTATTTCTTAATCTGCAAGTGAATATATAGTTAAAAGTTGGGCTGCTTTTCAGTTTTGAGATGCTCAGCATTAATTTTTACTACCATAAATAGCACTGGTAAACAGATTTGTACATCTTTGTGACATCTTTTTTTTCTTTTGTAATAAATTCCTAGAAATAAGTTTACCATGGGGAAGCTCTTTAAGGCCTTTAAAAATATGTGCTAGGGTGTAAACTTCTGAATACTTAAGTACTGTTTTCATTTGGGTGTAGAATGTAAGTGCTGTGGCCCAAGTACCAGGCTCTAGTCTAAAACTAACTTTTGCTTTTGTGGGATAACTGATTTTTATAAATGGAGTGAGTAGATTAAATCAAGATGATTTTCCATAAAAATTTGTCTCAAATTTGTATTTGAAATGGGAATAATAATCTAAAATATACTTTCATTGCCTCTGAAAAGTGAATTACTCTTTGTTCTCTATTAATTTGAGGTTGATGTAATCTACCTAACATTAGTAACATTTTATTATAATGCAGATTTGTAGCACCTTTTTATTGTCTTAGCTTATAATTAAGCTTGAAGTTTGCTGACAGTTCTAGGTTAGCTCTGAAGTGTAAATTTTGCTGTTGGAATCCATGCTGGATGCATGACTTTGGCAGACTTAAGATAAAGTGTGATTAAACAGTAAAAAGAGACAGATGTCTTTTTTAAAAGAGATTTTATTTCTTAAAGTAACTTTAGGTTCGTAGCAAAATTGAGCAGAAAGTACAGTTCTCACACTCAGTGGGAGGCTGGAGCTGGGAGAACTGACTGACCTGGCTCTATTAAGCAGGAAGACCTTGAAGGGAATCTACACTATTCCGTATACAGGCTTTACTTTCTGTGTCAAATCTTAGCATGTGCTAAACTGAAAAAGACTTCCAACTCTATGTAATCAGCAACTGCTAATATTCACGGGTTTCTAATAAAATTTACATCAAATTCCCTTTTATTCAGGTGCCTTGAATACTTTATCTGTATTTAATCTAAGTTGGATAGAGAAATTGTCATAAGGTGTTAAGATAGGTGACCCAAATCATAAAGTGTTCCAAACACAGATGGTCGCACACCTGAATCTCAGCACTCGGGAGGCTGAGGCAGGAGCGTTGCGGTGAGTTCGAGGCCAGTCTGGTCTACAAAGTGAGTTCAAGGTCAGCCTGAACTGCGTAGCAAAACCTTGTCTCAAAAAGACAAAAAAGAAAAGTGTGTAGAGTGTGTACACAGGTTGTCCCTGTTTTATCTCCCTATTTTTATCCATGCTACTGCAGCCAAATAATCTAGGTGACATTTCAAATTAAAGATTTTCTGTAGGTGTGATGGCATATGCCTGTAATCCCAGTGCTTGGGAGGTTGAGGCAGGAAGATTGAGGCCAGCCCAGGTTACATAGTTCAAGACCAACATGAATAAGATTCTGTATAAAAAAAAAAAAAGAAAGGAGTTCCTGCATAGTGTCTTCCTCATTTTTCATCAATCTCCAAATGTGGTTATTGTAATATTTTTGTGCCTATGAATTTTAAGTTCTTTAAATTAAAGTAGAAGCTGGGCATGGTGGTGCATGCTTGTAATCCCAACACTTGGGTGGCTGAGGCAGGAGGATCGTTGTGAGTTCAAGGCCAGCCTGGGCTACAAAGTGAGCTTAAGTCCAGCCTGAACAGCATAGTGAGACCGTGTCTCAAAAAAAAAAAAAGAACTTCATAAATTTTTATTTTACTTTATTTTATTTTATTTTATTTTATTTATTTATTTATTTTTGGGGTCTTTTTGAGATAGTGTCTTGCTATGCAGTTCAGGCTGTTCTTGAGCTCACTTTGTAGACCAGGCTGGTCTTGAACTCGCAGCGATCCTCTTGCCTCAGCCTCCTGAGTGCTGGGATTATAGGCATGCACCACCATGCCTGGCTTTTATTTTATTTTTGGAGTAAATTATACTTACTATTCTTGATTTGTGAGAGATATTTTCACAGACTAATTGATTAAAAAATAGATAAGGGTAGATTTAAGACTTTAAGCGTAGATATAAGACTTCTGGGTAATATGTTTTGATTTTATACATTCAAGAAGTATTCATTAAGTACCTAGTAGGATAGGTGTTTAGCACTGTTTTAGGTGCTGGGAGATAGAATTGTCAACTAGGTGATCAGTTTTGTGCACATTCTGTAGAGGGTAAGATAGGTGGTACATGCATAATAATTGAAAAAGATTTTAGGTATTGAAAAAGACTGAAAAAAAGTTTTAAAGTGATAGGTGAGTTAGACTGAGTGGTCAAGGAAGACTACACCAAGAGGATAACATTTGAGCTGGTCAGGGCAGACCGCCCCAAGAAGACAGCATTTGAGTTTGCACTGAGGCGATGTGTGGTAGCATGTGAATTTCCAGAGACCAGAGCATTCCAGAGAGGGAGGAACACAGACAGGTTCTTCTGAGATTCTAAAGTGGGAAGTAAGTCTAACATGTTGAGAGAACAGCAAGAAAGCCAGATGGCCTGGGGCTTTGGGATTGAACTGAAACATGTTAGAAGGTGAAACTAGAGGGAATGTGGGGGTCAGATCACATAGGACCTTGGAGGCCATGGAAAGGAACTTACCTGTTTTTACTGTTTTCTTTATCCTGTCACTGCAGTGGGAAGCTAGTTGAGTTTTAAGCAGAGGTTTAGCGCTCTAGGAGGGAAGACATATGATAAATATGCGCTTACATAAATTTTCAAGTGATAAACTTAGGGGAGTATCAGAACTGAACTTGGTTAGGAACCTCAGCGAAGATGTAGTCTTGGGAACTGGTGTTTAAGCTGAGATTTAAAGTATAAGAATTTATTAGAAGAACAGCATGGGAAAACATATTTCAGACAGAGGAGTATCATGAGCAAAGTCTGTCTAGAAAGAATCACATAAAGACCTAAAGAAAAGCTAGTTTGGTTTAAAGAGAGAAGAGTAGCATCAGAAACAGCCAGAGAGATTGGGATGAATACAGGATCTTATAGAACATGTAGAGGATTTTAATCCTTCATCTTCTGTAACAGTCATTTTAAGATTTGTGCCTAAGGAATGAGATATGTGGTAATGCTACTACATAGCTACTGTAGTAAATTCTACACTGTGGTATTTTGGCATTTCAAGGCATAAAAAGCTCCCATTGGACTACTTTACTGTTACCTTAATAACAAAAACCTACAGTGCTTACTGTGTACTATGCATAGTTCACTCATTTAATCCAGATGACAGGTAGATGCTGTTATGATTGTAGCTTTATGACTGAGAAAACAGGTGCCAGGAACTTGTGACATCATCTAGGCAATTTTGCCTTCAACTTATAGTTCTGACCACTGAGCTTAGAAGCTTTTCATCACATGATTTGCAGCTGTTTCACCATTTACGTGGGCTTCCTTAACGCTGCATTAACTTGGAGCTTCACTGTTGGACTTTGCCTGAAGAGTTTGCTTTTCATGTATCCTGATAGCATACCTGGTGTTACGGTTTGTGTCTAGATGTCTCCCCAGACCTTGTGCATTTATGGGGGAGAGCTTTTCGGAGGTGTCTTATCTACAGTGAGTGGTGCTGGGATCAAGGGTGTGTGATTAGTAAATCAGTTCACTGGTTTGGCATAGTTGTGGCTAGGTTTAAGGGCGTGAGTGCTACACCTGCCCTAGGGCCTGCATATGATATAAGGGACAGAAAGAAGCCTGTCCCTCTCGCTTTTGCTATGTTGTGGGTGCAGTTAACCCTTCTCCTCTGTGATGCCCCTCTGCCAAGCCACCTTTCCTTGGAGCCAGCCATTATGGATTGAAACCTTCATAGACTCTGAGCTAAATGAAACCTTCCCCCCTTTCACTTTGTGTGTCAGGTATTTTGTCTCAGCAGTGAAGGGAAAAGTAACCCACCTTGCTATGACCGTACGCCATCGAAGTAGGCAGTGATAATATCTTCTTTAATTAAATGTTCATTGCTTTTACTTCAAAACTTCACCTTTAAAGTTTCTTGTGCTTTGTAATGCTTGGTCACTGTAGTACATTTTGAAATGGTATTGACTTTGCAATATACAGATAAAAGTGTTGTAATGTGGTGGAAAAGGTTCTAATAGCCTTTGCGAATCAGGTAAGCCAGATGTTTCTTTTTATAAAAAGATGAAAAATCCATTCATGTAGGTATGTAATTTTTGATGTGTGAACAAGTTATGTGAGTAATGTATTGTACTGTTGACTAACTTAGTAGACTGCTTCTGTCCTGAGAATGAAGAGAAAGTCTTTGGGTTGACCACAGTGGATATCATAGTTCTCCCTAAATTGTTTTGTTTGTTGTTGCTTTTTTGACCCAGAATTTTCCTAGTAGTTTAGGCTGGCTTTGAACTTGTGGGGCTCCTCTTGCCTCAGCCTCCTGTAGTGCTGGGATTACAGGTATGAGCCACCATGCCCTACAGGTCTCCTTAGTGACATTTAATAGGTGACATTTAATAGACTGGTTGAAGGGGAGAGTTTTTTAGAAACCTTGCTGTGAGGGGAAGAAGACCCCCTAGTAGTACCTTGTTGCTATGTGGGACCAAATGGTTGGTAAAGAAGAAAGTTGAACCAGATACATATCCTGGGAAACAGGTGTGTGTGTGTGTGTGTGTGTGTGTGTTAAAAGAACAGAAACCTAAACTTTGGACATTTGTCTTTGCTGTTTACACTTTCTATAATTACTTCTTCATCACTGTTTAGTAAAGATCTTTCTGCAAAGGTCATTTCATTTTGGTGTGTTATGGTTACCAAAGAAAGGATTTATGCAGTGGTTTTTGTGAACTACATGATAGTGAGGTAGTGGCTGTTGTGTTTGCTAAGAAAGAGCCCCAGTAGATGACACTCCAGCAACTCACAGACCATTCTCCACTAAAACATTGGTTCTGTGCTTTGCTTTGATAAGGAAGCAAATACTGGACTACTCTAACAAAATAAGGGATCCATTAGCTTTATCATGTCATTTTGGAAACTACTCAGGACTCTGACTTTGCCCTTTAAATTCCAAAATGAAAAACATTTAAAACCCACATACACATTTTCATCTTTGCAATGTAGAGATAATCCAAGTGGCACCGGTAGGGAAATTTGGAATCTGAACTATCAGATTCATGTTGATGTTTTCCCCCTTCTGCATCTAGTTTCTGTGTGCAGACAGTAGCAAAATGTGATTACAGAAAGATGTGGTGCTTAAGAATAGCTGTTGCTCATGTTTAGCTGGTAGGATTTAACAGAGGCAGAGGCGTACTTAGTATTGTTTCTCTGTACATATGGCTTGGAATCTGAGTGGTATTCTTTTTTTTTTTTTTTGGTGCCAGAAATCGAACTCTGGACCTTGCATTTGCCAGGCAGGCGCTTGTGCCGCTGAGCTATATCCCCGGCCTGAGTGGTATTCTTTGTCCTGTTGCTGAGGGGGTGAGAAATTCAAATGTACTTGCACATCACTTTTTGTTAAGTATTCTTAAATGGTCTATGCATATTAGAAATTTTGCTTGAGTCATGGTTCTTAAGGAAAAGTTTATAATGCAGGTATTAAAGTAACCTGTTTTTCTTTTAAATTCTAGGTGAGGATTATGAAGATGATGACCTAGTAAATTCTGATGAGGTTATGAAGAAACCATGTCCAGTACAGATTGTTCTTGCTCATGAAGATGATCATAACTTTGAGCTTGATGAAGAAGCTTTGGAGCGGATTTTGCTACAGGAGCACATACGAGATCTTAACATAGTTGTGGTGTCCGTGGCAGGAGCTTTTCGAAAAGGAAAATCATTTCTGCTGGACTTCATGCTTAGATATATGTATAACAAGGTGAATAGTGTTTTAAATTGAGCACAGTTAAACAAAAACTACCAGCCAGCTTTTTTTTAAAGACAGAGACCAAGAATGTGCCTTTAATTTTACAGTTATAAAAATAGTTCCTTATTAGGATTTCTCCCTAAAGCCAGTAATGTAAGTTTGTTTGAGCTTTTGATTTTTTAAAAAATCTATAATTCTTTTTTGGGATATAATACATATTGATGTATGTGATTGAGCTTCTGTGTTCAATGCATTGTAGATGTATTTATCTTCTTTCCCTTTTTGTTATTTTTATAATTTTCCCCTTGATAGCTACCTATACAGTGAATGAAGTAGGCGGATAGAGATCTTTGTCAAAGAATTCCCAAATAAGTTACTTGTAGTGACCTTTTCTTTGAAGACAAAGTTCAGTTCCTTAGAATGGCTCTCATGGCCTTGTAAGATATCTGAGCCTCATCTCTTGCTTTCATATGTCAGATATGCTGTTGTTTTTGCTGTTCTTACAGCATGTCATGTTATTTCTCAAATCTTGTGGTAATCTTTTCTTAGGAGGCCTTCCCTTACTTCTGAGTTGGTTATATATCCTCTTCCCAACTCTCATGGCGTGGGTCATATGTTTTAGGGATATTACTTTATTTCCTTATTTTTTTCTGGCTAGTTTAGTATTATTGGTAGGCATTATCTTTTTTTTTTTTTTTTCCGGTACTGGGAATCGAACTCATGACCTTGTGCTTGCCAGGCAGGTGCTGTGCCGCTGAGCTAAATTCCCAGCCCACATTATCTTGATTATTCTATCTCCAGTGCTTACTTATTGTCTCTTTTGATGGATAGTTCTTCCTCCCTCTATACACTTCGAGTTACATGATAACAGACAATTGTTACTTCCCCACTTCTGTCCTGAAGAAAAGCCAAATAGAATTTACTTGAATTAAAATGTGATTCAAACAGACAGAAGTTGGGATGACAGAATGGAAGTTTGTTGGGGATAAAGAGAAGGAATTGGAAACCTGGAGTGGAGCAATTAGTGGGAGTGGTTTTAGAGGGACTTTTGACATTTAGAAGCTACATGAAGACACTAAAAATAATAGGAGCAGAATTCTGTGATTTTCTAAACCTGCATAAATCTGAGCATTCATCTACCTCGAAGTAAGAAATGAAGGAAACTTTCCCAGTTGTTTTTCCAGGAGGCTTTTTAACTAAATTCTGAATGCTAAGCTCTGGTGGTTAATGAGCATTTCTTCAGGAATTTTCAAGTATGCCTGAGTATCATGAATGTAGCTCATATTAATCAACAGTTTTAGGAAATTAAAGATATGCTGTTATAAAGTTTGTCCATTTAGATTTATTTCTGAGTTGATATCTGAAATAGATAAATGTGTAGATAGTGGCATATTCTTTTTTAAAAATCTGTACATTTAAAGGTTATAAAGGAATTTCTGTAGTTTGAGATGTACTCCTTAAATTAACTTGTATATATTGTATCTCTTTATATCTGAACTGTTCACTGCAAATGTATTTGGTTCCAAAAAGGTCACAGAGAGTAAATGGTAGAATGTTAGAAGGGGAAGGAAACTTAGATCAGTTATCTAGAAATGACAGATACATTTCACCTCAGATAGCATTTTTGATTCTAGCTCTGGTCAATTGGGGATTGTTTAGAGAGGAAGTAGCCGCCCACCTTTGTCAAGTATTCGTAATCTTGGAAATAATAGAACTCCATCTTTCCTAAAGGAGGTACTGAAGCCACAGAAAGGTTATGGTGGCCTGAGTAAGGTCATACACCTAGTTAGTGGCTTTTGAGTTAAAATGTCTTTATTAATTTTTGTTATAGAGTTGCCATATAGAATTCCTTATATAAGACACTTATCCTGTTAATCAAAAATTGCATGGAACAGTTTGATTTGGGGTAACATCCTGGTTTAGTGGTGTAGTCATACTTTTCCTCTGAGATGTAATTAAGGAAAATAACAGTGGGATAGTTTTGAATCTATTTCATTAACTTGTATACCTGCCAAGGTGGTACGGTAGGTGAGAAAATTAGAACAGTAATGCCTTATATGGTTTTTGTGTATCTTCTTTATTGAATTCATCTGAGCCAATTTATGTAAGTGTACAATTCACTAAAGGAACTAAATAAACACATGAACATTTTACTTTATGATTTAGAAGAATGTATTTTCATTTTGAGTAGTTAGTAAAGGAATAATAATGCAAAACTGGGGATTTTTCGGTTGGATTAAAAAAAATTCAGTAGCACAGTTTTAAAATCTCTTTCTGAGATTTTTACCCTAAATCTCCAAATTATAGAGGAAATTCCTATTTTTTAGGTCTTATTTTGTGATATAAGTAGCTTCTTGTACAGATTGCTTTTTGAGCTGCTACTGTATTTAACAGATAGGTTGTTTTTTACTTGACATGGGAAGAAAGTTTTTTTTTTTTTTAAGGTTAATACCAGGTATAAACTAAAGGTTTGTCTAGAATAAAATTCCCTCATATCATATGAAATTATTATATATAGTAAGGCTTTACTGTGAAATGTAAGACACAAGACTATAAGTACAATTGCTAGTTTAGTGAATTTGTGTCTTAGGAGACATTTTGAACTTATGAGGATATTCTGACCTCATCATGAATGTCATATTTGAAATATACCACAAGATGAAGGTATTGTTGATATACCTAATAATTTAGAAGCAGAAATTTGTTGGTTGTAAAAGTCATTCTTGGAAAGTTTTCAAATTAAAAAATTTGGGAACAATTAGATCCATTATGTCTATTTTTAAACATCATTTTATATCATGTGCAAAAGAATTTTTTTTAAAAGTGGGAATGTGTCATTCAGTGTAACTTCAGTCCGTCTTCCCGAGCCATGGTTACTCTTAACCTGGCTCAAAATAAACTATGTTCTTACTTTCTTAAAAACATTTTTTAATTATATGTTTGTGATACAGAATGAATACATTCATTGTGGGGGTGTTGATACATAAGCAAGTATAATTTTACATACCGAAATGTATACACATCTTCAGTATATGGTTTGATGAAATTTTACATAGTGTGAAGTGAGATGTATAACATCCTGTGTTTGCCCCCTCTTAGTATCTGTCCCTCAAAAAGGGACTATTCTGAACCTCCCACGACAAGCATGTTTCTCATTTTTGAATTTCACATGAATGAAATCATACTCCAAATTTTTTTTTTTTTTTCTAGACAGGGTCTCACTAAGCAGTTCAGACTGGTCTTGAGCTCACTTTGTAGCCCAGGCTGATCTTGAACTCAAAATGATCCTCCCGCCTCAGCCTCCCGAGTGCTGGGATTACAGGTGTGTGCCACCATGCCCAGCTTCATACTCCAAATATTCTTATTTCTTATTAACATTATAACTGTGAGATATACCTATGTTTTTACAGTGATAAGAGATTATTTTTTTTAATTATTATTATTTTTGGTACTGGGAATCGAGCTTGGGACCTTGTGCTAGCCAGGCAGGTGCTTGTGCCACTGAGCTAAATCCCCAGCCCAATTTTTGTTAGTATCCCACATTTTATTTACTTATTAGTCTGTTGATGGATAATTTATTTTGATCTTACAGTTTTTAGTCTAGATTTAGTCTGATTTATGTGAATTACATTCTGTTGAAGTGAAGTAGTTAATATAGTGTCAGTAGTTCTTAGATGCTGATCAACTTTTCATATCTGGCTACTGTAAAGTAGTTTTAATTATAGGAATCAGTTTACAGAGTTCAAAAATTAGGAGAATTAAATTAAATACTATATACAGAACTTAACACAGTGCTCAGGATATTGTCACTAAGTAAGGTGATAGACTCTCAGAGATAATAATTCGTAATTCTATAGAGTTGCTTTTATTTTATATTGTCCCTTGTTCTTTTTAAGTTTATTATGAAGAATTTCAAACACATGTAAAAGTGATAGTATAATAAATGCCCATGTATTTTTAGTGATCATGAACCCTTATCAGTCTTGTTTATCTGTATGCCAATTCATTCCGTACCTTATGTTTTGCTTTAAAGTAAGTCCCAAATGTGTGGTTTCATTTGTAAATATTTCGGTGTCTCTTAAAGATCAGGGCTTTTTTGAACGGTACAATAATATCTTCATACATCAAACAGTAATTCCTGTTATGGAATGTCTTACAACTCCTCAGCTTTCTGATTGCTCAGAATTCTTTTTTTCAATAGTTTGGAACTGATTGGTGTTTGTCACTTTTTTTTTTTTTTTGGTACCAAGAATCAAACTCAGGACCTTGTGCTTGCCAGGCAGGCACTTGTGCCACTGAGCTATCTCCCCCAGCCCTGGAACCAGTTGGATAACAGCTACATTAGGATTCACTGTCTTTAAAATATTTTGTAAAAAAACTGTCTCTGTATTGGCAATTTATTTGTTGAAGAGATTGGTTGCTGAGTTTACAGCGTTTCCCACTGATGATTACTTTTTCCATTGGGATAGTTTTACTTGTTTCTTTGTCCTATGAATTTTACAGAGTGTGTTAATTGAACCTGGTGACTTGATCAGAGTCAGGTATTACTGTCTTTGGCAAGAGTACTTCATAGATGATGATGTATTCATCTATCACATAGCATCTTTTAGTGTGTATATATTTTAAATCTGTATTGAATTCTAAGTACTCTGATCATTAAGCAACTAGCAGCTCCTTTTTTGGTTTTTACTCAGAATTCAGAGTAACCCTCTGCCTTAATATTAGTATTTTAACTTTGCAGTTTTAGATGTGAGGCCCAGAGTAATTGGCAAGGCTAAGTTTATAGGCAACTTGATACAAAAGCCATTAGTATAAAAATATACATAAACTTGTGTTTTATCATTGTCTTAGTTACTTTTCTCATTGCTAGGACAAAGTATCCAACAGCTGCAAGTTAAAGGTTTATTTTAGCTCACAATTTATAAAGATTTCAGCTCATAGTCAGCTGGCTGCAAGGCAGGGCGGCATGGGAGAGGCGAAGCGACAGTTCATGGCAAGACAGCAGGATGCAGTGAGCAGGGAGACTTCCTTTCCCTCTTATCACATGTAGGATGTAAGCCCATTGCATGCTCCCACCCACAACCAGAGCGAGCCATTATCTACACCCAGAGCTGTGCTAAACCAGTCAGTGGACTAATAATCTATCACACCCTTCTTTCAGTATCACACACCCATGCACTCCCAGAGGCCCCATCTGGGAGTGTTTGAGGCTTTGGGGGACATTTTAGGTACAATCCGTAACAGTCATACCCCATATACTGTATTTCTAGTATGTAAAGTATATGTGCTTTCCTATACTGAATTGTTCTTTTGTCAGTGTTTGCTTTTCTCTGTTTACTTCAGAAGTTGAAATAGACTGACAGGGTATGTGCGAATGCAAACATGGTAACTTTTCTTGCTGCCTACTAGTGTCTTAAAGGGTCTTTGCTCTATTTGATACACACATTTTGACTGTTCTATAACATTTGCTACAGGCATTTTAAAAGGAAACTTTTGATATAGTTTTTATTAACGAGCTATTCCTAGAACTGCTGCCACAGAAAATCTTGTCTCTAAGGATCATATGTGCCACTATATATAACTTGCCAAAAAATATATAAGTAGCCCTGTGGACTTGGAACTTGATTTCACTTTTCTCTCCAAGGCTAACAGTTTCTGAGATTCATGACTCATAGGAAATATGTGCATCTATAAAGAAAAATTTAGAGCTGGATGTGGTGGTGCATGCCTGTAATCCTAGCACTCCAGAGACTGAGACAGGAAGATCACCATGAGTTCAAGGCCAACCTGGGCTGCAG
>NW_004955441.1:6020116-6028336 GCF_000276665.1 Chinchilla lanigera | reverse complement strand
CCCCCCCCCCCCCCCCCGCGCGCGCGCCTCTCAAAAAAGAAAGACTTACTTTTTGTGTTCTCTTTTTCAAGAAAGCAATGTCTCTTCTTAGGGACATTTTATGTATTATTGTGGTATAATGTACGTGCAATAACAGTGTAAACCTTAGTATAGCCAGTGAATTGTTAATGTCCGTATACTTTTGTAATCACTGCCTGTCTGATAAAGATAAAACACTTCCTGAATTTTAGAAGTCTCAATTCATTCCCCCTCCTAGTTATTACTATCTTTGGCTCTAAAGGGCTGTTATTTTGAGTTCTGTCAGATAGGTTAATTTTGCCTACTTTGAAATTTCACATAAATGTTATCATAAAGAACGTACACTTTGTTTCTGGTTTCTTTCGTTTAACTTTGAGCCTAAGAGATTTGCCCATGTTATCGTGTGTGTCCAGAACTTGTTACATTTTGTTGCTGAATTCATTAAATGAATATATCACAATTTATTTACCCAGTCTTTTATTGATAAATATGTGAGTTGTTTTCAGTTTTTGTCTTTCTGGAGTAGAGCTCCTTGTGTAACTTTTGGTGATGCAGACAGTTCTGTTAGATTTATATCCAGGAGTGGAAATGGTGGGTGGGTTGTAGGGTAAAAATATCTATTTGACTATATACTAGGGACTGCAAAATTTTTTTTTTCTGAATTATTTCAGTCTTCTTAATTTTAACCATTCTGATTAGGTATACATTTTACTAATTTGAAACTGTCATTTTACTTGATATAGGTTCATTTGCTTATTAAACTGTTGGCCAGTTAATACAGTTTAGCTTATTCACTTAATTATTATTTTAATTGAATTTACTTTTGAGCATTTTATTTTTATATGACAAGCTATTGAAATTAAAATTTTCTAAGTTTGGTAATGTGAGAAGTAAGCAAAATTAGAATTTGACAAATCACTAAGAGAAATTAAAATTGTAGGCTAATTTTTTCCCCCTGCATATAAAACTAAGGAGATCTCCATAGAGGCTAAGTGAACAGTGGACTGCTTTCTTTCCCCTTAGTACACTGAGGCCAGTCCGTTCCTCTCTCCTTCTGAGATTTTGATTTTGAAATTGAAACTAATTCTCCTTTCTTCCACATGCTTCCATGTGCCAGGTTTATATTAGTATGAATGATGTCAGTTAGAAAAACTTTTATCGAGTGTTATCAAAGCTAGAGGAGTTAGAAATGGATGAGAGAAGAGTCTACCAAGTAATTGTTCCAAGTTCTTATTGCAGTGTTTTAGGGTGGACTTTTTTCAGTGCAAATCTTGAGTCTATTGCCTGAACATGTTGTCATTTGTAGCTTCCCAAGTGCTGGGATTACAGGCATGCGCCACCACACCCTTCTAGTGTGCGGTTTAATGTTAATCTTCTGGTCCCAGAGGATGCTGTGTTCTTCCTTTTTCTTCATTGTCTGTGTTTTCTAAAGAGTTCCTTCTTAAATAGAATCTTCGTTAGAGTTTGCTCACTTGCCGTTTGCTGTCATATTGGAGCCCTGTCAATGTGATAGTAAAATGTGGGGAATGGGTGGTATTACATGACAAAGTTATATAGTTAGCTTGAGTCCCTTGTCTATGGCCTTCTTTATTTTTTCCTTATAGTAGACTGGAAGGCTAATGGAGACTAGAGTTGGCTCATGACTCCTCCCCGGGGCCAGCTAAGTCTCTGGTAAGGTTTCCTGTGGGAGGGCAGGACTTCTGTATGGATGGACTACTCTGGCTGTATGTAATTCAAAGTGATTACTTCCCTGTGGGTGAATTTAAAAATAGTTACTTTTCCTTTCATTCTTCCGGAGTCATCAGGAAAATTCTCACCTTGAGAAACTTTGGAGCTCTTTGAGGTGAAATCTAGGCAAGTGTGGGGTGTGGCAAGACGGATGCTCTCGCAGTTCTTAATTCTCAAACCAGTCTCTGTCAGCTTCCAGCATTTGGTTCAAATTGCCATTTAAATGTTACTACCACTTATTCTACCACCTTTGTTCCTAGTAAGTGGACCTCACTTAGTGGTTCTTTGTCTCTCCAGACTGGGTAGTGATTTGTCCTATAACCTCAATTATTTTATCTTAGAAGGAAAAGTCACTGAGTTTTCAAGCTGTTCTTCTTGTAAAGGGTGGGTTTGTTGGCTTCATCTGAGCTGAAACGTGAAAGCTCAGTGAAAGACTAAAGTCAAATCCCTTAACGTCAGACATCAATTTAATAACTGCAGGTGTTTCCTTTATTTTGCTTAAGGACGACCCCCCCCCATGTTGTGAGGTGTGCATAACAAAATTAACCGCATTAACTATTTTTCAGTGTACAGTTCAGTGGCAGTAATTTAGTGTTGTGCATTTATCACTCATTTTCATCTCCAGAACTTTTTCATCTTGCAAACTGAAGCTCTCTGTTCTTTACTTATGCCATTTCTCCCTCCCTGCCAGTGGCTGGCAACCACCATTCTACCTTCTGTTTGAGTTTGGTTAAGCACCTCATATGAGTAGAATCATACAATATTTTCTTGTTGTATTGCTTTACTTAACGTAGTGTCCTTAAGGTAAAAAATAAGTAGAACGCTTTCAAAAAATTATTGCTGAATTCCTCTTTTGCATGTAACTAAGTTGTTAATAGTTGTCTTACTAAATTTGTGACCTAAGTCAATCATGTCATCTATTTGTTGAGCTTCAGAATGGAGGAGTTAGGCATGGGACAGGGTTAGGATGTGGGAAAGATATTATTAGACAATTTTGAACTCTTTTAGAGTGAAATGTTTCATAATTTGTTCTAGGACTTAAAGTGTTCTGTCGTAGTCAGCTGAAAATACTATGGATTATACTTTTCATTTGTGGTTGTTTTTCTGGGAAGAACTTTGTAAATAAGGAGGATCTTTTTCTGTATTTTATTACTACTGGAGTCCCAATTTCAGGTTTTTTACCTGTTTTACTCATAGCCATGATGAGTTCTTATGGCTTTTGGATGGACTTTGATTCTTCCAGTCTCTCTAGTGTGGAAGGAGTCAGCTTGCCTGCAGACTGGAAGCTGGTGTGTGTGGTACTTTTAGGCCCAGCCGGAATACCAAACCCTGGAGTTTCTCTAGCAGTTTCACTTTGTGATGGGGAATATTACCTATCCTTCGGTGAAACATAAATTTGTTTCTTCCTATTTAGAGCAGGTGGAGTTTCTTTATTGCAGATAATTGTATTATATAGGTTAGTCTTTTTAGTGAGGGCTATATTTACTGGGTTTTGTTTGTTTGTTTGTTTGTTTTCTTTTTGACTGGGAATTGAACTCAGGACCTTGTGCTTGCCAGGCAGGCACTGCCACTGAGCTATATCCCCAGCCCCTATATTTCCTATTTGACTACGCTTAAAATTCAGATGACTTCAGATTGCGTTTTGCAATTGAGATTTGTTTATTTATTTATGTCTTTTTGAGGCAGGGTTTTGCTATGCAGTTCAGGCTGGCCTTGAACTAACTTTGTAGCCCATGCTGGCCTCAGACTTGCTGTGATCCTTTTGCCCAAGCCTCCCGAGTGCTAGGATTACAGGTGTGCACCACCATGCCCGGCTGAGATGTATTTTATGTGATCTTCCCTCTTCGTCCTCTTTTTACTGGAGGAATAAGTTAACTTTTGTAAATACGACTTTTCAGGCTTGTTTGTCCTTATAGTAGTAAACCATAGGGACAAATGATTTTTTTGGTTTCTTAGATTTGCTTTTAATTTATTTTTACAGCAAATGGATCCGTGAGACTACTTCTAGAATCCATGAAAATGTTCTTTGAGGGCAGGAATGTTCAAGTTTTGAGAATGTATTTATATTCTCTGATTTCCCTTTTCTTTAATCTTCGTATTAACGAATCAGTTTAGAATAGCATTTAAAAATATTTCCATTATAGGCAAACTGAGAGGTGATAATATGTTTATTTAATAGATTTATTTATTTAGTTAGTTTTTTTTGAGACAGGGTCTTGCTATGCAGTTCAGGCTGACCTTGAACTCACTGTGTAGCTCAGGCTGGCCTCGATCTCATGGCAGTCCTCTTGTCTCAGGCTCTCAAGTGCTGGGATTATAGGCATGCACCACCATGCCTGGCTAATAGATTTTTGTAGGACATTAGTTTTTTAAAAATTTCTTTTGAAAACCAAGATTGATAAGATTGTAAGCCTATGATTTTAGCCATCTGTACATTTAAAAATTATTTTTACTTGTCTGTGTAATTTTATTGTTTCTAGGAATATTTAAAAAGATCAGATTCCATATCTATTAGCCGTGCTCAAAATGCAGTACATTTAAGGTTTATAAGTAAAATATTAGTCATTTACTATTCTGAGTGCCTTCTTGCAAGCCAGGCACTGTATTTTACGTGCTGAGAATATTCATGTAAATGAAGCAAAACCTCTACTTTCATGAAACTTATACACTATTTTCACAGAGATATAGAAACAAGATATATAAAATGTAGAATAAAAGCAAAATTCCCTTAGAGGATAGATTCTTTTAACCTTCCTTTATGGGTTGGACCTTTTAAAAATAATCACTTCATGCCAGGTATGATGGTGCACACCTATAATCTTAGTACTCAGGAGGCTGAGGCAGGGGGGTTGCCTTGAGTTCGAGGCCAGCCTGAACTGCACAACAAGATCGTCTCAAAACTCAAAGCAAAAAATAAGTCCATTCAATACCAGACTTTTGTTTCCTCTTTTTGCTGTGCTGGGGATTGAACTCAAGAGTCTACATATGCCAGGTTAGCACTCTTGTCACTGAGCTACATTACCAGCCCTTTTTCATTTTAATTTTGAGACAGGGTCTTGCTACATTTCCCACATTGGCCTTGACTTTGTGACTTGCCGGCCTTAGTTTCCTGTGTAGTGTGGACTACAGGTAATGCTCTACTGTGCTTTCCTCAGTGCCGGATTTCTCTGACATTTCTGGGAGTGAGTAGGGTCTCACGTGGCATCCCATGCTCTCCTGATGTTAAAAGAGATCCAGGTCTAGGTAGCGAGTGGTATAGAGGAGCTAAGCGGCGTGTGTTTTGGGGGTGTGATAGAAATGGGAAGGTAAATATGTGTGGATCTGTGGGGAACATTAGAAGTGGAGACAGGAAATGTAAAAGATGAACTGTTATGCAGCAGGTCTGCTAATGGTTTTCTAGGAATTGGGAAAAATCACTTTTTATTTTTTATTTTTTAGAAGAACAGTGAGCACATTTCTTGTGAAAATTCAGTGAAAAGGATGGTTGGAAATGTATATCAAGGAGATGCAAGGAGACGAATTTGGAGCTTCTAAAATGTAGACCAGGGTCGGGTGTTATGGTGCATGCCTGTAATCCCAGCCCTTGGTAGGCTGAGGCAGGAAAATCTCTGTGAGTTTGAGACCAGCCTGGGCTGCATAGTGAGCCTCTGTCTCAAGACACCTATACACACACGACACCAGTTGTGCTTGTGTAGTAGTGTCATTAATCTGTTCATCCCTGCGAAGGATGCCTTGATGGACACAAGCCCATTGAAGGTATTGTGAACAGAGTTGCGCCATATGTGGTAGCCTTGTAATCAGAGAGGAAATATTGAAAATGGAAAAAAAAGTGCTAGACATGGTGATGCACGCCTGTAATTCCAGCACTTGGGAGGCTGAGGTAGGAGAATCACCATGAGTTCAAAGCCAGCCTGCTCTACATAGTTAAGACCCTGCCTCAACCTCTGCCTGCCGTACAAAAACAATGAAAAAAAAAAAAAAAAAGTAGTCTAAGGGAATTTTGTAATTTATAGGGTTGGTAATCTGCTAGGGATAAGCGTTTTGTAGAATAATAATAATTACAGGTTGAAGTTTCAGGCTGTATCCTCACATTACATGATGGTCTGAATGACTTTTTTTTTTTGTCATCTTGTATCTGCGTTATTGATCCATCTTCTCTCTACCCCTAATTTAGGGGTTTATAATCTGTTTTAATTAGATATTCAAGCTTATTAGAAGTATTTCTGGAACAAAGGAATTTTTCCCTTGGAATATATTGAAGAAAGGATATGTGGACTTTCAGATATACTAAAATATAGAGGGTGTCCCACATTTGATTTTCTAGATAGTATGGTGTACTAACTTCTGTATCATTTCATTTATTTATTTTTATGGTGCTAGGAATTGAATCTGTAGTACATGCTAAGTAAATGTTCTACCACTGAACTATATACTCTTGGCTCTGTAATATTTAATTGTGTTAATGTAGCTCTGTGTTTCTAGTTAAAAGCATTTTTATTATGGAAAATTTTAAACATGCCCCTAAATAAAGACACAGTATTATCAACCCTAGTATACCTATTAACACTCTTCTGGGCTTGTTTTCTTTCTTCCTTCTGTGTGTGGAACTATTTTTTGGAGACAGGGTTTTGCCATGTGGTTCAGACGTGCCTTGAACTCATTGTGGGGCTGGGAATTTAGCTCAGCGGCACAGAGCCTGCCTGGCAAGCGCGAGGTCCTGAGTTCGATTCCTGGTACCAGGAAAAATACTAAAAAAAAAAGCAAACAAAAAAAAAAAGACGGGTTGAACTCATGTAGCCCACACTGGCCTTGAACTCATAGTGATTCTCCTGCCTCAGCCTCCTGAGTGCTGTAATTACAGGTGTGCCATCACCACGCCTGGCGCTGTGCAGAATATTTTAAAGCAAATACCAATCATATCTTTTCAGTACAACCAATTTAACAGGCAAGGGCTGTTATTTTTATGTTATTTTTTTCTTAAAACAGCACAGTATCATTCACATCAAGCAGTCATATTTACTCTAGGTTAACACTGTCTGATGTGATACACAGCCTGGATTCAGATTTTCTGTTCATTTCAAAAAAGGTGTTTTTACAGTTGGATTGTTTGAGTCAGGTTCCAAACAAGTCTCGATTATTTTTAAAGTTGGTTATGTTTAAAGACAGTTAAGGCAGTGTGAAAACATTTTAGTAAAAGCTGTTCTAGGAGAGTGGTGCTGTTTTGGCAGTTATTCAGTCTGCAACTTTGTTTACTTTTCTATACAAGAAGCTATTAAAAGAACTATTACCTGGGTTTTTTTTATGATTTTAAAACCATTATAAGGAATCTTTCTAAAATTTGGGGGTAGGTCTAACTCCGTTTATGTGAAAGCCTAGAGAGAAGTTGTTTGAACTGGTTTTGTGAAAGTCTAGGTTTGCAGGAGACCACGGCTCTATAGACTACTGTATAGGACTTGGGACTGCTTTTGGAACTGTGTGCATGTATTACGTAGTGTATCTTTTCTGTCTGGAATTAGCTTCCTCATCAGTAAGAGACGGAAAGAGTGATATATTTTTTAAAGTTTTTAATTTTTGTGTTTTTTTTACATTTATCCTTGACTTTAACAGGATTCTCAAAGTTGGATTGGTGGAAACAATGAACCATTGACTGGTTTTACCTGGAGAGGTGGCTGTGAGAGAGAAACAACAGGCATACAAGTCTGGAATGAAGTATTTGTGATTGACAGACCCAATGGAACAAAAGTAAAACTGTTTATACTTCTCTGTTCTTTTGAGCTACTTTCCAGTATTAAAAATCAGAACTGCACAGGCTATCTGATAACATACAGATTATGTTAGAATATGTAGGCTCTGAGCACTTTCTTGATTTAATTTCTGCTTTTGACATTATTATTTAATAACTGATTTTTATAGTCATTTTTGGTGACTGTTTTACTATTTTAAACTTTCTGAATTCCTAGGTGGCTGTGCTGCTAATGGATACCCAGGGTGCCTTTGATAGCCAGTCAACTATCAAAGACTGTGCAACAGTTTTTGCTCTGAGCACGATGACTAGTTCTGTCCAGGTGAGTCATGAGATAAATGGTGTGATCACTGCACATAACCCTCTTACCTTTGGCCGTTCCTCGGAATTGAAGGAAAAAGAAAAAACACAAAAAAACATTAAAATTAAAGACAGCGATTTGTTTCTTATTGGTTATTTACATTTCCACGCTTGCTGTTCTAGCTCCCAATCTGAAATTCTATACAGTATTTGTATTAGTTACAAAGGAAGCAATAAACTAATAGCCAGTTCTTTTGAGTTTTCATTGTAGCGTCTGTGGGTTCTTCGTTTTTTTGCTTTGTTTTATTTTTTTTTATTTTTTGGTTTTTTGGTTTTTCTCCGGTACTGGGAACCGAACTCACGACCTTGCGCTTGCCAGGCAGGCGCTTTTGCCGCTGAGCTAAATCCCCAGCCTCCTTTTGCTTTGTTTT
>NW_004955441.1:5961108-6020016 GCF_000276665.1 Chinchilla lanigera | reverse complement strand
GGGATTTAGCTCAGCGGCAAAGTGCCTGCCTGGCAAGCGCAAGGTCGTGAGTTCAGTTCCCGGTACCGGAGAAAAACCAAAAAAAAAAAAAAAAAAGGAAAGATGTTATGTTATGATGTGCTTTGTGTAACTGAAATCGACCAGATAGCTGCCAGATGTGGTGTTTCGGTTCTTGGCAAGCCAGTCTTGTTTCCGGCTTTCTCACTGACATCTATGACAGCTAGTAAACTAAAGGAGGGAGAGGCTTATGGATTAATTCATATTTGATTTAGGAAACTTAGGCGATATGTAAACTTAAGTATTTGCTTTTAAAAGGGATAAAATCCCTTGTTTTTCACTTTGTGTTTAGTGTTCTGTCAAGTTCTAGTGTCTTTAAACAAGGCTATATCTTTTCTGTATTTTAGTGTAGGTTTAATTCAGTACTGTTAGACATATTATTTTGTATTTATTTTTTTTCTGAGATTACTCATACATCTCTGGCTGAAAAATTAATTATTGAAGTATATTTGTATTCTCTCAAGATAAGAAATTATCTGTATCAACAGCAGTTCTTTTATTTTATTTTTTCTTAATACTGAGGATTGAAGCTAGGGTCTTCACACTGAGTTATATTCCCAGCTCCTCTTTAATTTTTAATTTTTGAGTGAGGTCTGAGTTGCCCAGGTGGGGCTTACATTTGCAGCCCTTCTACCTTAGTCTCCCAGAGTGCTAGATTAGAGGCATGTGCCACCATGCCTGGCTTGGCAGTAGTTCTCAGGTATTACTGTCAGATGTCTTGCAGCTTTCGTAATGCTTTCCAGTAATGTTTGGAATGTATAAGCAGTCTGTAAGTTCCCATTTCCGTCCTTCCACGATTTGAAGTACCTAGGTGTCAGAGCGGAAAGAAGCTTGGGTATTAATAGGTTAAGAGAGGGGTGCTTTTCAGACAGGCCTCTGTTACCACAGGGCTGGGGATATCTGTCACTACTTACTAAGTGATACTATCAGGGGCCCTCAGTGTCTTTCTTTCCATTTTCTACCGTTTTTTCTTTGAGCAGACAAAATGGTGTTCCTAATCCACTTGAGGCAAGCAGAAGCCATATCTCTGTATTTACATTATCACTTTTTAGCCCTTCATGTTAGCTGGCTTTTTAGAACTTGCCTTAAATTGTAACGGGAGTTTTCTGTTCTAAAACTTGTCGTTTGGGGTTCTCTTGTTTATTCAGCTTTTGGGTACTGGCTTTGGACAGTAACTTTAGGCTACTCAGCCATGTTCTTATCTATAAAGTGAGGCTTTTACCCGTCTTGCTTATCTCACGTGTGGTTGTTGTGTGTGGTTAGAGATGAGATATAAATGAGATAATACATATGAAAGTGCTTTGTAGACTCTGTATAGCCAAGAAGATAAAGATACTTGTTATTGCTTTTCTCCTGGTCTTTGAAGGTGGTTTTCTTAAATAAGATCTGGATGAAAAATCATTGTCAAATTGAGCATCTGTTAAGTACAAGGCAGTATGCTAAGTACTAATGATCTAAAATAAACAAGTCTTCTTTCTTTGCCATTGGCTCTGATAGTAAAAGGATCTGGACCTACTTTCTAGAAGCTAAAGTCTCCATGAGTAAAAATAGGTTGGTCATGTTGGTGAGGTTTTAATTAAATATGAAGTTTAACCATCTCAGTCACTGATTACTTTTTAGATACCCTGTTTGGAATTAATCAGTAGCCGAGAATATCATTTTAGGTTTTCTGGTGTATATTGAGTGCTTATATTCTGATAGCGAAGTTCATCTAGATTGTCACTTATTTGCTATTAGAACAAATTGTTTTCTGTTTGGGGTAACCTTGTTAGAATGAAAAACTTTCAGTGTAAGTGACACTGGTAGGTGCCCACTTTTCTCCTGTGGCAGCCTAAGTTCTTTTATAAAGGTCTGTGTATTAGGGAATGGACCTAAAGAATCTTTTTGCAGTTTCTTTTCCTTGAGGGTACATTAGACCCTCCATTAACACCTCTGGCCTATGTGCCTTAGAGACTCAAAAAGAATTCCGTAAAGGGCAAGAGTGCCACCTAGTGTTTCTAAAATTAACTTCCACAGGCTGATGAAATCTATATGTTGTTTAGGCTGATGAGTTAAGTAAAAGAAAGAGAACCACGTTAGAGTCAGTGATATTTGAGATACCCACTGAATAACTGTGTACTTGTACGGGGCAGGGTTTTATTTTGTTTCATTTTGCTTGTTCTGGGAATGGAACCCGGGGCCTCATGTGTGTTCGGTAGCCATTCTACCACTGAGTCAGTGATACTCACAGTCCAGGAATTTATTTTTATAGAAATTTTGCCTCTCAAATTCACCAACTTAGAAAAAGGACTATGGAAACGACTTTTACTTTTACTTTTTTTTTTTTTAAATGATCATGATATGGCATTAAAGCAACTTTTTGTTTGTTTTTGAGACAAAGTTTCTCTGTGTAGCTCGGGCTGGCCTTGAGCGCACAGTGATCCTCCTCTGCACCACCACACCGGGCTAAAGAACATTTGGAGCAGGAGGAAAAGAAGCTGCATAGCCTGCTTTTTATCTCTGCGTCTTTTAGGCCACCAGTGTGCCTGTATTTATGGTTTTTACCTATTTTGTCACCACTGCTTCCACCTTAGTTTAATGTTTTATCTTGAATGTTAGGAAAAGAGAAAATCTTTTCTGTGCCACCAGTTAACATAGCGGCTAAATGATACATTTGTGCTGAGTTATTGAATAACCTTCTTTTCCACAGTGAAAGTTACATGTAAGTTGGGTATTTCAGAATAAACACTAAGAAAAACAAAACCAATTTTGTTTTAACAGGTATATAATTTGTCTCAGAACATTCAAGAAGATGATCTTCAACATTTACAAGTATGAATGTCTCATTATATACTGAAGTATTAAATTTAATTCTCACTTTAGTGCTAATTTATGCTTGGAAGCCTGTAAGGTTTTAGAAAAATTGAATGTTCTATGGTTTTAAACTGATACATGATTTCTTAACTAGAGGAAATTTCAGTATATACTTGATGTGTTAGAAAGTTAAATGCAAAATAAGAAAAAAAATTAAATGTTTGGCTTTCAGATGATATAAAGGATGTTGACATCTGGTGCTTTGATATAGAACAGTTTTACAAATGTCTTTCAATCTTCATGGGGGCTTATTTTAAATAATATGATTTAATAGTTATTTACAGAATATGGAAGACTTGCCATGGAAGAAATCTATCAGAAACCATTTCAGGTAAATAAGTGTTTTATCATTTTAAAAAATTTACCTATGAGAAGTTGTCAAGCCACTTCAGTTTATAAATTATTTTAAGATAATTGTGTCTTTTTTGGTAATATGATAAACTATGACAAAAATGTTTTAGATTTATTTTTGTGGTGTATTACAAATTGAAGTTAGGCATTTATTTCTTCATTTATACATGTTTGAAGCGCAGAGTTGTTTACATTCCTTGTGTGGAGTTGGTACATGTACATAACACAGTTTAATTTCTTTTTTTACCTCCCTTCCCCCCATCTCTTGATCTCCTCATTTGAAAAGTTCTACTTTGGTTTTATATGGAAAAGTTCCAGGTAGTTTATTTTTTGAAGCAGGTATAGTTTATAAACTGCTATTGGTATTACTTGGTTATTTGTAGTTAGAATGGGGAGAATGACACTACCATGTTTGCTTATGAGTATGTAAAGGTCTTCCTATATAACAACATTGATAGTGATGGTTAGTGTTAAGGAATTTACATTGATTTTGCATCTGCTTTGTGTGACTACTGTGGTTCAAGTGATCCTTTTGTGAAATAATTGGGGAGGTCATGGCTTCATTTTATATGAGTGAAATTTACTGTATTTTGATTGTCTTTCTTTTTGAGTAGCGTAATTTTACCATCTGGGAGATAGTTTAAGTTGTCACAGTTGGTGGGAAGGTTAACGCTACTGGCATGTAGTACTGGCATGTAGTACCCAGAGGCCAGAATTTCTATCAGGACAGCCATGCATCACTTTAGATTATGTGGCCCATCTGGGTGTGTTGGCAAGCAGCTGTAATCTGAGCTGTAATTACGCCTGTAGTTATACTTGTAATTACACCTATAATCTGAGCTGTAATTGCACCTGTAATCTGAGCTGTAATTCATTGATCTTTTAGTTATATAGACTTGATTTAAAATTATGATCCAAATGCCCTGATACCTTTTGTTCATTTTAGAAATTCTGTATTATTGTGCGGGTGACTGTATGCAGTGAAGTTCTCAGAGGGAGGTGATTATGTAGTAGAGGGACTGGGAATGATGTTGATTTAGGTGGGCCCTTGATATGACCATGTGCAGTATTAATCGTGTGGTTACTACAACTTGTGATGATTGTTTAGGAGAGAAAGGAAAGTTTCAATAATAGTAATAGTTGTGATTTTTCTTAAGATTTGTTTTCTAAGAAATGATTTTTTTTTCTCTATAGACGTTAATGTTTTTGATTAGAGATTGGAGTTATCCTTATGAACATTCATATGGTTTGGAAGGTGGAAAACAATTTCTTGAAAAGCGGTTGCAGGTAAGCCCCCCTTTCCTGGAGCGGAGAGCGTAAGCATCAAGCTGGCGAAGGAGTGGGCTGCCTGGCTTTGCTTAAACTACCAGTCACTAAGCGTCATTGGTATAAATTAAGTCATCCCAGCTTAGCCCAGGTGACTTGATACGTAATTGGTTAAAAAATAAGTAAGTTGCCGTCCTGGAAAAAACAAAATAAAACAAAACAAAACAACCACAAAAAGAGAAAACAATGCCCTTGAATCAAAATTAGGAAAGAGTACTTTTCTCTTGAACCAACTGCCCACAGTAAATAGATGTTCCAAAGGATCAGCATTTTTGAAGGACACTTAGCTTTTTGATTTTCTTCAGTTGCTCACATGTCGCTTTTTAAGCCAGGTGAACTTCTGAATGTCGTGCATTGAGCATAAATGATATGGCACTCTTGCTGAAAGGAATGCTGTCTTTGATTGAGTGGTAGTATGTAGAGCCAGAAAAGGGATCTTAAATATCTATTTCAGCATTCTTTAAAAAAAAAGAAAAAATACACACACACACACACACACACACACACACACACACACACACACACAAACACAATGAAACCAGGACCCAGAAAAGTGATTTGCCTGTGGTCACTTAACTAATTATTTGATAACTAGTACTAGAATCCAAATAGCCTTACTCCTATACAGTATGTCACAGTAAGGTATTCCTAGAAAGTAACCTCACCAACAAGGTCATGATCTTTATCCCTAAAGATAGCTTCCTGTGGAAATTCTTACGAAATTCGCAGGTCAGCTACTTGTAGATTGATGTCTGTTTACATATACAAAAGATACACAGAGATCACTTTATATGAGATTTTCTTTTTCTGTGCAGTGATGCATTTGGTTTCTCAACCACATTCAAAGATTTGAGGTACAGTGTGATTTGTTTTTTTAATTTCTAAAATGAGATTAAGACCAACTCCTTGTTATTTGAAATGTGCTTTAGAACCTTGAGATAATTTCAGTTGCCAGTTTTTCTCTTGTTTGTTGAGAGGAAATTAACACAAATATATCAGGTGTACCAGCTAAATGCCATATAATGCATCTCAAAGACAAAGTCGTCTTTTTTTTTCCATTGGGAATCGAACTCAGGACCGTGCACCTGCCAGGCCGGCACTTACGCTGCTGAGCTATATCCCTCACCCTCAAAAACAAAGTCTTAAAAAAATTTGTTGATGTCATACATGTATCCAGAAAGTTGCTTGTATAAGATAAGCATAACCTTGTAACCTGCACCCAGATGCACCTCCATACTACTTAGCCCTAAAACTTCTTCCAGTATCTTCACTTTTTTTTTGTCTTTTTGAGACAGGGTCTCACTGCAGTTCAGGCTGGCCTTGAGCTCACTTTGTAGCCCAGGCTGGCCTTGAACTTGCAAGGATCCTCCTGCTTCAGCCTCCTGAGTGCTGGGATTATATGTGTGGGGTACCACGCCTGGCTTTTTTAGGCTTTTAAACCCTGTACACCTATCCCTTAAAAGTTTCTATTTATTTATTTATTTATGTATGTATATATATATATGTATGTTTGTCTTTCTTTTTGAGACAGAGTCTCCCTATGTAGTTCAGGCCGGCCTTGAGCTCACTTTGTAGCCCAGGCTGGCCTTGAACTCACAAGGATCCTCTTGCCTCAGCCTCCTGACTGCTGGGATTACAGTGGTGCACTGCCATGGTCAGCTTTATCCTGACTTTTAATGGGCTTTGTTTTGTACTTTATATGAATAAAATCACTTAGAGAAATTGTTCTTTTTTGTGTCTAGTTTTTGTCCAGTATTTTGTTTGAGATTGAGCCATGCTGTCGTCTGTAGTTTAGTTCATTTATTGTCATTGCCGTGCAGTACTGTACTGAGTGAACAGATCACTGTTCTCCATTCTGCTGTTGATAGAGATTCAGGTAGTTTCCCAGGGTTTTTTAACACTTGTTTTGTTACAGTGGCATTTGAGAAGAAGCTTTGGAAGAATATGAGAATTACTTTTAGATGTTTGTAATTACTCAAAATATTTCAGAGTTTGAGATTTTCTTTCAGAAAGTACATAGTTGTTTTTTTCTCAAAGCTCTGAACTAGCATAAATTGTAGATAATCATGTTAGAGAGAGTCCTGAAGTACTAACAAATTGCTAAGGTTCTTGAAACTGCACGGGAACGTTTTTGTTTTAGTTCTTATTTTTCTTAGGGGCTATAACTAACCTTTTTATTTATTTGTTTGCTTGCTTGCTTGCCTTTTTGAGACAGAGTCTCGCTATGCAGTTCAGGCTGGCCTTGAGCTCACTTTGTAGCCCAAGCTGGTCTTGAACTTGCAGCGATTCTCTTGCCTCAGCCTCCTGAGTGCTGCCATTACAGGCATGTGCCACCACGCCCGGCTAACCTTTTTATTTATAGGCAAAATAGTGTTGTACTTTTTTGTTTCATTTTGACAACATAATTCAGGGCACATTGATTCTTTACTATTTTATAAGTCATAACCATATCTTCTTATTCTTATGAGTTAGATGATTAATTATTTGTGGTTTTTGGTATCTCAGGCAGCTTATTTAGGAAAAAAACCTTTTTTGGTTTAAGAAAATGTGGGGTCTTATCAGAGTGGTCACACATGGGCCTTTCATGATTTTTCATATTGTCAAACACTCCTCTGGAGTGCCACTTGAGTTGAGTATACATGCATATGACTGTGTTTTCTCTTCAAAAGTTTTAAACTGTTTTCTTTCTCCTTTTTATGCCATCACCCTGTCTTTTCTACCCTTAGGTAAAACAAAATCAACACGAAGAGCTACAGAATGTAAGGAAGCACATTCATAATTGTTTCTCAAATCTGGGTTGCTTCCTTTTGCCACATCCTGGTCTTAAAGTTGCAACTAATCCTAGCTTTGATGGGAGATTGAAAGGTGGGAATTCTCATTGTTGCTAAAATCAGAACTTACTTTTTAGATGCTGAAAGTTTTTTGAAAATGATTCCCTAAATGTCCTGTTTTATACTAGAGGACATTTTGATGCATTGATAATGATGCGATTATAATGATAGTAGCATTGCCTCTAGCTTTCTACTGGTTTGTTTGTAACTGTTTAGCATATTGGTTAACTTAATTCATCAGAACTGATGTCCTCAATTTTGAAGGCTGAGAAGATTCTTTAATATTTCATATGATCACAGCCTGCTAAAAAGCTTTACCATTTTACTGTATTGGTGTAGTCAGATTTAAATCTCTGTTTCAGCGTTGAAGCATAATTTTTTATGTTTATTTTAGGATTATTTTGAGTGTGGTGACAAAAGGTGTGAAGATTGGCAAAACTTTTATAGTATGGCCAGCAAAACAACTGAGTATTAAATTTTAATCTTTTGAATTTTTTGCCTCTTTTGAAGAGGATATTTTCATTAATACTTAATGTGGAATTTGGTAGTCCATAACTTGAACTGGAAGAATTACGGGGGAAAGGAGGAGACAACATAGTAGAGTAATGGAAATTACGTATTTTTCCCAGGAAATATGGCATGTTTGAGTTTTATTAAGTGATTCTACTTAGGTGGTAGTATGTGCTCATTTCATAAAATAATTTTGTGACTCCTTATCAATAGACACTTAATTAAAAATTTTTTGACTAATGTTGGCCACTTTCATGCCCACCAGATATTGATGACGAATTTAAACGGGAACTTCGAAATTTAGTTCCATTGCTGCTTGCCCCTGAAAATTTGGTAGAAAAAGAGATAAGTGGATCTAAAGTCACTTGTAGGGATCTTGTAGAATATTTTAAGGTAGGTGGACTCTTAGTATGTCTTTGCTTAAACTGCAAGTATAATCAATTTAAGACTAATTTGTATGTATAAGAAATTACTTACTTTATTTGAAAGTAAAAAATTTTTTTCTGTCCCAAATTGGGTGTATCAACATTTAAGGAAGTTGCAGACTACTTGTAACTGGTAGAGCAATTTCATTTGTTTACAGAATTGTCCTACTTCTCCATCTTCCATTATAGCAGGAAGAGCCATTGGTTGTATTGTAGTGCCTCTTTGTCATTTATAAGTGATAATGGGGGTTGGAAGTGTAATTTTGCATTCGGAGTTCTTACAAAAGCATTTATTTAGAGCTCTGAGAACTTGATAAGAGCAGCTGAAAGTATCTTATACTGGCCTCTGAGATCAATTGAATTATTCCATTTCCCTCCCTGTTCTTCTTTAGCCTTCCGGTATAGCTTGCCTGTCAGAACTAGATCACTGTAGAGCATTGCAGGTGGGAGGGAAAGTACCTTTGACTAAGAATGTATTTTTGTTCACTTATTGGATACTTGATAACTTTCATGTTATACTTGAGTTAATTTTGAATAAGTAGAAAGTTAAGATGAGGGTCTCATGGACTTCAAAAAACTTACCCTTTTCTTAAACTACAAATTAGGTAATTTTTCTTGAGCTGAAATACAATTTCAGCTAGTCAAAGTAAAATACTGGGTTAAAATGTTTTCTAACTTACTTGAGATACTGATGACAGAGAATTATAAATTTTTTTTTCGCAAAGTGGATGGCATTTATATATAAAACATTTAAACATAGATACACTGTATACAAGTTAAAATTATATTTGAAAATATTTCTCTAGGATATTATTTAGCAACATGTATTTAATATTGAGAACAGGATTAATTTTGTTGGAATGAGAGTATATTTTTAAAACCTTAGAATTTTCTTTTGATGGTATAAATTATTTTTATAATAATGATTTTTCTTTGGGAATCATCTTTTAGGCTTATATTAAAATTTATCAAGGAGAAGAACTTCCACATCCAAAGTCCATGCTTCAGGTAGAGAGAGTCTGTCTGTCTGTCTGTCAGGGGGTAGGGGAGGGAGAGGTGTTTTTTTGTAGAGTTATTTATGAGGGAGAACAAAGATCTTCGCTTCAGAGAGAAATACTGGAAATGGATGCAAATAGATTTTATGTATTTATGGCAATATGTATCATAGGTCCTAAAATGAGTGTGTGTGTGTGTGTGTGTGTGTGTATTTTATAACTGCAGATTATAGGCCTTGGATTGTATGTCTAGGTTACTAAAGAGTCCTTGGTACTTTTTCTTCAGATATTCAAAGTATAGGAAATTTTCTGTTACATAAGATGGTTTAATGTGGCCCTCTCTGAGCTAAGCTTCTGTGTTCTGAGTCTCTGGCAAAGTGTTTAAATAAGGCTTATTTTCATATTAATGATTTAGAGGTGCTTCTAGTGAATAAATACCTCTTTTCAGTGGTGTTCTTTTGGAATAATGATATTTTAATCCAGTTAATTTTTTGTTAGATTTTACTTTGGTCAAATTCTTAGTTTTTGTTTTTTGGAATTTGTTTTGGAGACAGGGTCTTTCTGCATTTCAGGTTGGCCTTAAATTCATTAGGTAGCCCACGCTGGATTTAAACTCGAGGTGATCCTCCTGCCTCAGCCCCCTGAGTGCTGGGATTGTAGGCATGTGCTACTGTGCCCAGCAAATTTCTCAGTTTTATAGTGTATTAGACAGTATTTTCTAATAAAACTCATATAATACACAGTTTCATGGATTTGAAAATGTCTATTGTATGAATGTGATTATGAGAGAGAACTACATGTAGAGAATTCATGATTCCTTACATCTGGAGACTGTACATTTTAGGGTATATGTATTTATGTCTCTCCATTGTCTGAACATATGAGGTATTTTCTACAAGCTTATTTTATTAATAATTTTATTGTTTTTGTTTCTTTTTTTGAGACAGGGTCTCACTGTGTAGTTCACACTGGCCCTGAACTCACTATGTAGCCCAGGCTGGCCTTGAATTTGTGGTGATCTTCTTGCCTCAGCCTCCTGAGTGATGGGATTACAGGAAGGCACCACCAAACTCGCTCAATAAGCCTATTTTTTAATATGAACCTAAACAGAACAAAATTAGGCAGGCAGGTAGTCCTACTAGAAGCTTAAGTCAGATCCTGTTAGTATATACCCTTGCAAAAGAAAGGAAAACAAAAATTGGTATTTTCTGTGGTTCATTTTTGAACTTGTTCATTGTACATAATTTATTGTGTTAATCATAATTTAGAGTTATGAGGTACTTTTTGCACAATAATTGTGTATTTATCTTTCAGGCAACAGCTGAAGCTAATAATCTTGCTGCAGTAGCAGGAGCACGAGATATCTATTGCAAAAGTATGGAACAGGTTTGTAACTAAATTTAAATTTGATGCTAGTGTGGGATAGATGATTTTTGTATTAAAGTACAGTAATATCTTGGTTAATGAACGCTTCTGTTCACCAACAATTCATTTTTGACAAAATTTTGCTCCCATTTGTAAACTCTGCATAGGGTGACAAACATGACCACAGCTGTTTTTCTCCACATGACCACAAAGGCAGCCATCTTTCCCAAAATCATAAAAAATAATTAAGTTTGTAAACTGAGGTACCACTGTGATTGTGTTTCTTACATACTGTCACATGACATTGTTCTGTAGTTCCTTGTATGATATCTACTAGAAATAAAGTATAACAATCACATGGCTAGCGTGCAGAATTTGGGTGGTGAGTTATTATGTAAACTGCTGAAATATTTTCTGGCTCATGATTCTGAGTGCTATCGTTAGTACGCTCTAACGGAATTAACAAACAGCAGATTTTGCGTTAAGCTTGCTCAGCCATTATAAAGTATCATACTAGTGTGACATCTTTTATCTTTTGTCTTGTCTGCAGTCTTTTGTACCATTATGGTATATAGTAGGTCCAGTGGAGTTAGGTATAGAGCACAGAGTTGAGTTTTAGTGGTATTAGTCATGTTTGGAAAATAATTTGCTTGAATCATTTAAAACATGTAAGAAATAATAAATTATGATTACCTGTGATAAGCAAGTTTAAAGCTGATTTGTAAAAATTATGAGCAGAAAACTTTTTTCAAGCATTCATGTTTGTAGAATAGAATCTCTCCAACTGTAATTGTTTCTGTACAGGTATGTGGTGGGGACAAGCCTTATATAGCACCTTCAGACCTGGAGCGAAAACACCTGGACCTCAAGGAAGTGGCGATTAGACAGTTTCGTTCTGTGAAAAAAATGGGTGGAGATGAGTTCTGCCGTCGTTATCAGGACCAGCTTGAAGCTGAAATCGAAGAAACCTATGCAAATTTTATAAAGCACAATGATGGCAAAAATATTTTTTATGCTGCTCGTACCCCTGCCACGCTGTTTGCGGTTATGTTTGCAATGTATATAATCTCAGGACTGACTGGCTTCATTGGCCTAAACTCTATAGCCGTCTTGTGTAACCTTGTCATGGGGTTAGCACTGACGTCCCTTTGTACTTGGGCATATGTTAAATACTCTGGGGAATTCAGAGAAATTGGAACTATGATTGATCAGATTGCTGAAACACTATGGGAACAGGTTGGTATCTATCTTTTGGCTTTTCAATGACTAATCTCATTTTCCCTGTGATTACAAACCCCCCCCATAGGGTTTGCCCACCTTCTTTACTTGAGGAGTAACAGAAGGATATTTTGTTTTGTTTGGATATAGAATCTGAACTGTACTATTTGTACTTGAGAATTTCTTGTTCTTTAAAGTTCTAATTATAGCATACTTTGGTTAACTTAAATCTGTAGTATCCTCTGGATAGATTCTTACTTATAGGCCTGATTATGCCATTCCATGGGTAGGATCAGAGTCTAGTATTTTTTCTTTGAGAAAATAAAATATAATCAGTGAATAATTTAAGAGGTTAGGAAAAGAAATTTGGAAGTACAGCCAGTGCTTTTGAAAAGAAGAAGTTTCTTACTAAAATCATGAAGAGACACTGTAGGAGAATTTGAATGATAGGTCTTTAATGCCTTCCATGAAGATAGTCGTGATTTAATGATGACTACAAGGAACAGTTCTACAGAGCTTGCTTTCCGAAGAAACTTGGGTACGTGTCTGTGCCATGGAAATACTAATGAACAAAGCAGAGCGTCTTGAGCAGAGAACCAACTTCAGTCATAACCCTTTACCTCAAATTGGGATTCAGCCAGGCTGTGAACTCTTGGCCAGCACGCATCTTCTCAGGAAAGCCATTTTGTATATGTCCAGCTGTTTTGGAATTGCTCGTGTACAGATAATTTCACTTACGTGGAATTGAGGATGTTATTAAAATGATGATTGTGAAATACCTGAGCTTCCTGTCAAGGACCAGAATGAATGCCGTGGTTATTACTGATGAGGAGTAGATATAATAGGCATTTTCACATGCCCTTTCTGGAGCAGTGAGGTATTTACCTTATTTAAAGGTTTAGGATTTGCAGGTCCATATTTATTTTGTCTTTAAATTCAAAGACTGAAAAAGTAGGTCATTTTTTGAAGAAAGTTCATTGGATATTGACTTCTTGTACTAGTATATGGCTTTATAAAGTGACCCACTATATTGGATTTTGTCTTTTCTCCTAGAGAAATGCTCTATTTATTAAGATCTGATTTGGAAGTTTTGTTCTTGGATATTAATAGTTTACATTTTTATCTTTTAAAAATCTCACTATTTTGTGGTCCTTTGATAACTTCTAACAGAAGATGGATTAAAAACTATCATCACCTCACTTTTTGAAAAAATATGTACTTTAAAATTTTGAACCCATTACTAATTTTCTGCAGCATGAATGACAGTAATTGTACAGTATCTTCTTTTGCAATACACTCATCTGTTCAGCATTGATTATAAGATTTTAGAGATGCCATTGTTACAGAACAATGAAATGGAAGACTCTGAGGTGTGTGAAATCATTTTCATGATAGTATACTTGAGGTAAGGGGATTCTTAGTCAGAGGTCTGCGCTGTATCAACAAACCTCTAAATTTCTTTGCATTTCTCTTTTCTTTTGCTTCAGAGGAGTCCCAGGAAGGTGAGAAACCTACAAACTCTGAAATTCTTGTAGTATTAACTCTTTAGGTTCAAGGCAGTCTGAGTCATTCTCCTAACAAATCACTCCATGTTTTAGGTGTTTTCCAAACTGTTTGAAGTTACTAGACGTCGAATGGTTCATCGTGCTCTTTCATCAGCACAGCGACAGAGACTGTCATCCAACAATAACAAGAAGAAAAATTAGACAGTATTTTTAACTTTTTTCTCTATCTGAAGTGTTCACACTTATACATGTAGGACAATAAGCAGGACCGTCTGGGCCGGTCTGCATAAATGCTGTATACATACCAGATTTGATGCTGCATATAGGGTATGGAATTGCACATCCATCTCATAGGATTTGTAAATGGTTTGAATAAGAGGAAAGTAATTTTTGTTGCATATGTCTGATTGCATTATTTGTAACATCATAATTTTTTTTCTTTTGGGAAAAGCATCTTTATTTCTCACATTCCTGGTTATTTTTGTCATTGCTTTGAATTGAATTTTTATATCTATTTTTATATGTAACTCTTTTTTTACCTCATGTTTTTGTTTGTTTTGCACATTTCTCATACCACAGGTATTGAAGCCACTGGGTGATAATTTGATGGAGGAAAACATAAGGCAGTCTGTAACAAACTCTATCAAAGCAGGCCTGACTGACCAGGTGTCTCATCATGCCAGATTAAAGACAGACTGACAGTTCATCTCCTCATGGACTCCACTCTCCCTTTTTCATGCTTGCTGTAAAATGAGAACTCAAATAAAAATAAACCAAAGTTTACAATCAACTGTAGAAGTAGTTTAGTATAACTGGCTTCACAGATGGCTGCCACAGAGTGTGAAATTGTTTGTTGGTTTTTAAGCATTCTTTTAATGGTTCCTTAGACCTGGAGATTAGCTGAGGAGCATTCATTTATCATGCACATTTGTGCCATGTTTAATTCTTTTCTTTTTACTTGATCTAATGTTAGTGAAATTTGTCTTATGTAAAAGGATATTTCAGGGAAATATTTTAAGAAATCTATTTAGTCTCTTTAACACAGTGTCCCATTGAAATTTTAATTTTTAGAGAATTTGTGAATCATTGTATCAAGAATCGGATCGGAATGACAATGAAGCCTTTATTGAGCCACTACATTAAAAGTATATATTGCTTTACTGCCTTCAATACCAGTATTACATAAATGCATGTGTCAGAAACTTCACAAAAATTACATGACAACTCTTACAACTGAGAAAGTAATTCTGAGGTGTACATTTGTCTTGCCTTTTTAAATTTATAAACCTGCCCTAAAAGGAGATGCATATCTGGGAAAATCTGAGCTGTCTTTTTGCAGTTCAGCCTTCATGTACATAAAATATGCCATTAATTTTATTGGTGGTGAAACTCCATCCAAAAATGTTGCCTACAGCTATGAGTTAAGAGTGTCTGTACAGTGTGTAGCTTTTATTTTCTGAAATCACAGATAGGGCATGTATATGAATTATAAATATATAAATACGATTTTGTATTAAAAGTTTTGTAGTTTATGGCAAAATCTGGTTCTGTGGTAGGCTAATAAGTACAGTTCCTGTGAAGGGAATGTTTGTGGCTCATGTCAGTGTGTGAATGCATAGACAATTTGAAGTTTTGATATATTTGTGATATTTATCTTCCCTGAGCACTGCAATCTCGCCTCCCCGAGGGAATTCAATGGGAATGTTTATTGTGACTCGTTCTCTGTTGCATTTTAAAGTTATTTCCTGTAATTTATTTTCAGTACATAATTAAAAATTTGTTGTATATATAAAATGAAACTTGTGGTTTTTTTAAAGGAATTCTTCAAGTACGTATTCCACTACATAATTCATATTTGTCTGTACTGACAGAGAATGAGCAGGAAACATTCAAGTTGAGAGTATAAGGTGTTGTACCTTGCAGCTGAGCGTGTAAAAGTTATTTTCTGTGTGAGGGAAAACTAGTGAGTAGCATAGGTGGAGCTAGGGGTTTATTTCTCTCCCCCTTTCTGTCTGTGTGTGGGTGTGTGTGTGTGAGAGAGAGAGATGTTAAGGCTGACATTTTTTTCAATACTTTTGTATCCTTTATGAACACCTATTAAAATACCTGGTTTGCTTTTTAAGTGAAGAAAATTCAGGTCTTATATGCATGAAAGTTTTTAATTTACTTTGGTTGATGTATTTCATCCCCCATTCAAATCCTGTTTTATATAGATTGTATTTGTTTCCATCTATTAAATTGCTGCCTACTCCTCTGTTCTTTTTAAAGAATCTTAAAAAAATGTCTCTTCCTATTCGCATTTTACAAATGCTGTGGACTGTTTATATGATGAATGAAAAATAGTTTGTTGTATAATAGAAATTGTTCTGAAATGAAAGACTTACGTAGCTTCTTAAAAATTATGGAGATCATTAGATTTTTAAATATTTCTTTTGTTTTTGTTTTTCTCTGGTACCGGGAACTGAACTCATGACCTTGCGCTTGCCAGGCAGGCGCTTTTGCTGCTGAGCTAAATCCCCAGCCCCTAAATATTTCTTGTTACAGTGTTTTCCCCAAAGAAGGATCATCCTCTGTATGATTCTAAGAAAGCACCTTACTTTCAGCTAGAAGGCTTCTGAACATTGTTAAGCAAGAGGCAATAAAAGGGATTAAAGACAAATTCAAAACTGTTCACTGAAATAACAATTTTAGTGTTAGTATATTTTCTGTGCAGTATAGTTTTTAGTAATGTTACAAGTTAAGTTTTTTTTAAGTTCCTCAATAACAAGTGGTTTATCTTACTCAAGACACAATTTACTTTTTGGAAAGAGGCAGTCACCTGTGACCCTGCTGTTGAGTATGCCTTATGTATTTCTTATGACAATGGATAGATAGTCATCCTTGCTTCAGTGAAAATACTTCTATTTGCAGAATTCAGTAACTACTTTCTTTTCTGTGAGAATCTCACTATCTGGTTCAGGCTGGCTACACACTCACTATGTAGCACAGGTTTGCCTCAAAGTCACAGCGATCCTCCTGTCGTCTGAATACTGGGATTACTGGCATGCACCACTGTGCCCAGCAGTATTTCACCTTTGAGGGTTATATTTTCAGTGAACTCTGAAATGAATTTTATTAGTTTTAATTTCAGAATGAGCTGGGTGGACTGTAGACCTCACCCTTGATGTAGGCGTGAGCACTGCTTTAGTTATATTCACTATGTGGGATTTAAAAGTTTCTGGTCTTAACTTGGTTAAGAACCTATTAGAAGACCAAGGATATAGCTCAGTGGCACAGCGCCTGCCTGGCAAGCACAAGGTCCTGAGGTCGGTTCCCAGTACCAAAAAAAAAAAAAGAAAACCCTATTAAAATGTACCATAAAACTCCAGAAAACACTGATGTGGCTGTTAATGGTTTGCTGTATAAATATTCAAAATGACCCCTCAGCAGCTGGTTAGCCTTTTCACCCAGTGATAAATAGAGGCTTTTAAGCTAGCTGCTTTTATATATTAGTGCAGGGTTGCTTATGTCTTTTACATGTATATAGGCTTCAGCCTAAAGGTTTATGGCATGCAAACGACTAGAATTGATGTATACATTCTAATATTTTCCATTCGTGTCATAAGTGTGGCAGTGAAGATCAGTTCGAGCAGCTGCAGCAGTGTTTCTGGCAGCTGTCTTCTCCCTTGAGCCTCTGCCATAGAGAGGACTTGCCTGGGGGAGGGCGGTCTTTTCCAAGCAGTGTGGAATTGCCTCCTTCACTACTTCAGTCTTAGATTGTAAGTTCTAAGACCTCCTGCCTTCAGATTGACATTTTGCTGGAATTTAGCCTAAGGAATTGAGCTACTTTAACAGACTGCAGTAAAATACAACTATGTTCTTTTAAATTTGTGACTTTGAGGCTCTTCAAAGCCAAAGATACCAGCTGACCAGGTCAAAAGTACCTAAAGATATGTGTAAGAAAGGTTTAGGAGAGGAATTAGAGCTGTTGGATAGCTAAGTAAAACATTTTGCACATATATTTGTATTCTTTATACGCCTGTGAGATTGTGTAGGAGTTCACCTCATCAAAAAACTGTCGCAGACTTGCAAACCTAGGTTGTGAAGCTTTAGACACAGATAACTAATGTCCCTAACTCAAGATGTAAGCTTTGCCTTGGCTACATTCTGAAAAGCACTAAAAAGTGGAGGGGGAACAAGATTTTGCTAAAATTCAATGAAATAATGTCAAATTACCCATAGTACTGCCACTTTAAAATGAATCATGATCATGAACTGGAAATTTCTCTATTCGTTTGATTGTATACCTCAGAGGTAACCATTATTTACTTTGGTATGTGTTTTGTTGAAATCTTTCCTGTGCTTTTTGACGTGTGTAAGACATGCTTGATTTTCACACAAAAGTAAATCATTTTGTACAATGTTCTTTTCATATAACATGGATATTTTCCTAGGTTATTAAATAATTAATACTCCTGTGGTGGCACTGATTTGATTCTTTTAAGGGTAAATAGGGCTTTTTGTTTGTTTGTGAGTCTCACCGTGTTGCCCAAACTGATCTTGACCTTCTGGCCTCAGGTGAATCTCCTGCTTCAGTCTCCTGAGTAGTTGGGACTACAGGTGCATGCTCCCATGCCCAGCTGGTAAATGCACTGGTCTTCGCATCTGTTTCTAACTGTACTTCCTGAAGCTTGTCTGTACTTTACTTTTTATCATTACTAAGGTTATTATTAAGAGCTGTTAAGGTTTGTTTTGCTTTTTTCTTCTGCAGTGGTGATTAAGCCAAGGGCCTTCGGGATGCTAGGTAAACATCTCAGCAGTGAGCTGCATCTCCAGCCCTTTAAGAATTTTCAAATGGCTAGCATAGTCATTCTAGAGGCAAATGAATCTGTAGCCACTTACAGAAAAGGAAAGGTCATCTAAAATGGGATAGTTCAAACTTGCCAGTTAACAAAATATGAAATCACCTAAAGCTGGATATCTTAGAACTGGAAGAGTGCATAAATTTCAATTCAAGGAAAAGGAGATGGATCTTAGAGTTAAAATTGTTCTCAGACTAGCACCTCCCGGCTTTGTAAACTGACAAATGCTTATGTCACGTAGAAGCCTCAGCTTCTTTGCCTGTAAGATGGGACTATCTACTTCTTGGGGATCTTAGGAGGATGTGATGAGAATGTATTGCAGTCATTTGTATGGAGATGACATACTTATTTTTAACTTTGACTTTTAACTCTTCTACAGAGAATACATGAGTTTTGGAGGGTGGTGGTCATTACTGTTTTGTGTATTTACCAGTATTTTCCCTCAACTTAAGTTCCTTGGAAAGAAGAGGTTACACGTTTATACATTTTTTTGTCATTTGCATTAAATATTTTTATACATAGGATATGCTCAGTGTATTTCTTAATACACCGATAACACTTAACCCCATGTCCTCTGCCTGCCTGGCTTACACATAGCCTGCTGTGGTTACTTTAGGTGGTTCTTTGGCAAGTGTGGACCCCGAAATACTAATGGTTGAATTTTCTCCTTTTGTATCAAAATAGTGAGGAACACAGTCATTAAACTCGTAAAATAACTGAGGGGAGTTCAAAGGTAAGCTACCTTCTTAGAGTTGAACTATCTTTAGAATTTTTAATATACTAATTTGGCCTAATGTAGTTTCCTGTGTCCATAAAATTCTCCCAGAATTGTATTTACAGGCATGTCTGGGGAGGAGATAAAAACCTTGTTATATTTATTGTGCATTTCTAAGAGGAATGTTCATAATACTTAGAGCTGGGACCAGTTAGTTTTTCCTTAGAAGAGTGAAGGCTTTATAGCGGGAAAAGTCCAAACGTTAACATCTAAACTAAATGCTCCCTGTGCTGTATGGTAGCTCAAGAGTGGCTGTTTTCATTTCCAATTTTATACAGGAGTCCCGTGAGGCTTGGAAGTCACCCATGTTCAGCAAGGGGAGAGAAGCTGGCTTTTTTGGCCCCTGCCCCAGATAGCCATGTACTGCCCTCCCCATCTGTGTCAATTTAAAATAGTCTCACACAAGCAGAGAAGATGGGAGAGAGGGAAACACGTCAGCATCAGGCAGGAGCCGCAGGGCAGTGGTCCGGCATGGCCCTGGAGCAGGTGAGTGCAGGGCAGTGGTGGTGTAGGTGAGGCTGTAAGGATCTGAGCCAGATGGTGACCAGCCTTGCAGGCCACGTGAGGGGCTTGATATTTAGGATTTAAGGGTATGTGGTGGGCAATTCTTAGTAGTCAAAGTACGGGTTTTAATTTTGACTATAATCACTTGGCATGCTTGTTTTAGATGCACATTCTTGGGCCACATGTATAATAAATTTAAATATTTCTAAAATTCCTTCACACTATTCTGATACATGTTGCAACATAAGATCCACTATTAGAGAAAAAGTATTTCCTAATGAGTAGTAGGATTATGGGTTTCTGATGCTATTTTTATGCTTTTCCAGTGAGGGAAGCTTTCTGCACAGAGGTGAAATTAATGTTGTATTCTGTTGTTTCCCTGGAAGAGGTGGAGCCTGGGTTGTGAAGGACGGATGTTGACTGTCCTTTCAATAGTAGATTGAAAGGATACTTATCTGTATTACAGTGAGCTTTTTGGTTTTTTTGGACAGTGTCTCACTGTGCAGTTCAGGCTGACCTTGAACTCACTGTAGCCCAGGCTGGCCTTGAACTTGCGGCAGTCCTCCTGCCCCACCTTAGTCTTCATAGCTATGCCACTTGGCTTTACAAGCTTTGGATGAGTTCTCCCTTTTTAGATATTTAAGGAGCAAATTAGTTTTAGGAACAGCTGATTGTTGCATCCTTCATTCATTAGGGAAATGTTTAAGAAGGTAAGACTTTCTAAGTCCTCTCTTCAGCTCTTGAATATAGAAAAGGCCTCAGAGCTAAGTTACATAGGTCAGCAGAGATTAAACCTCACAAAGCACAACGTTTAAAATTAAATATGTCTGTCTTGCACATATATAATGAACATGTATCAAAATTTATTGAACTTAGTGAGCAAACCAGTAATACAGAAAGCTCATTCAGAACATTAGAAGAACAGGAGTCCTGTAAGTCACCACGAGGGATATTTTGAAACAAATATCCTATGTAGTGAGTAGTAAACAGCAAAGTCAGACATCTAAATCAGTAGGTCAGTCTTTGGGTCTCAGGAAGTTCTACGTGGTCCAGCAATATTTATTTCACTAAAAATTGTTAATTAAAATAAGCACAATATATATTAACAAATATATATGATGTATATAACGTTTTGATACACGTTGTAGTCAAATTACCGTGTCCTTTATTTCAGTTGCTTTTTTGTTGTAGGAGTGTAAAATTTACTCTCAGCAGGTTTTTGGTGTACAATTCAGTGTTACTATAGTTCTCATGCTGTGCATTCTGAGCCTGACTCATTTTACCTTTATGCCTTTAACCTGTATGTTCCCATCATTCCCAACCACCATCCCATTCTACCCTAGGTATTCAGTTTTTTCATGTGTAAGATTCCATATCTAGGAGTGAAATCATGCAGTATTTTTCTGTTTCACTTAGATAATACCTTCAAGTTTCATCTTTGTCACACATGGCAGGGTCTCTTTCCTGTGTGTGTGTGTGTGTGTGTGTGTGTGTGTGTGTGTGTGTGTGTGCGCGCCCACACATTAGTGTTTTCATCCATCCAGTGCTAATGTTGCCTTGAGTGGGAGAGCGGATATTTCTGAGATGGTGATTTCACTTCCTTTGCGGGATTGCTAGGTTAGTGTTCTGTTTTCAGTTTCTTTAGGAATCTGTGTAGTGTTTTACTCAGTGGGTCCTTCTGTATACATTCCCTTAATTGTACACTGATTTCCTTTTCTCTGCATGTTATCTCTTTTTTCTTTTTTAAAATAAAAGCCATCCCAACACGTGTGAGGTGATATCTCAGTCGTGGTTTTGATGTGCATTTCACTGATGATCCATGATGTGGAGCACCATACGTATACCTAGTTGCTGTTTTTATGGTGTCTCTGAGGAAATGTCTGTTTGGGCACTTTGGCCATTTTAAAATTGGATTATTTGCTTTTTGCTGTTCACTTGTGTGAGTTCCTTATACATTCTGGGTATTAATCTTTAGATACATATTTTGCAGATATTTTCTGCAATGTGTAGACTGTCTCTTTGTTCCATGTTAATATTTTTAAGGTAAGAAATTTCACCTATTTTGGGAAAATAGCAGTGTTTTACAATATATTTCCCAACATTGTTTTGGAAATAGAGCACTTAATAGGCTTATCAGCAAACAGCTGGATTCTCCTATCAGCTTCTTTATTCATTTTTTGCAACATGTTTTGAAGTGTGTGAAGGAAATCTGTCCTCACAGATAATGTAGTTGGCAAGGGAAGACCTTAGAGAATCCCAAAAGTGTCTTGGGGACTTCCAGTGGTCCTTGAAGCATACTTGGGAACCACTGCCTTTTACTAAGAAATGTCCTTGGCAGGCGTGTTGAACACTGCAATATGACTTTGAAAGGCCCTGCTGCCCTCTATCTTCCTTTGTTTCCAAATTTTGGATAATTTTTCTTGTTACTCATGTCAGAGCTCATGTCATGCTCCTGTTGCCGGAGACAGATTGGGTCAGACAGACAGTATTCATTTGTAAACAGTGGGAACTGCAATGATATAAATTCCTTTCTTCAAAATCCCTCCCAAGCAAACCAAAACTTTTTCCTTCAACGTAAGAATGTGTGCTAGGAAATGTAGAAGCGTGGAAACATCAACCTACAACCTTTCGAACTTGCCAGAGATGAACACTGATGCCGCTTCCTCCCCTGGTAGTCTATTGTTTGTGTCAGTGTGTGAAAGTAAGCATGTACGTAAGCTTGGTTACCGTTCTGTACGTATCTTGGCCTTCCCCAGTGACCCTCAGTGAGTTGGCGAGGCACAGGCACCTGAAGTTGTAAAAGTTCCCCAGGTAATTCTGTTCATGCAGCCGGGACTGAGAACCACTACCTATTCACCTGTCAACATTTCCTTGTCCTCCCTCCCTCTTGCTGTGTGACCTCTCAGTCCTGCCTGTAGTAAGCTTTCTCTCTGTCTCTGTGCTTCTCTTCATTTCTTGCCTTACCTGAAACCTGGTTTCCTCTCCCCAGCTCTGGGTAGCGCAAGGCTGCTTTCTCCCACACCTTAGAGCAGAGGTGGCGAACCTTTGGCACAAGTGCTGCAGCAGGCTGTTAGCGCTGAGAGCTCTAGGGTTTGACAGTCACTGCCCTAGGGGCTCCAAGCTGTAATGAAATCAGCTGTTCTGTGCTTCACTGCTCCTTTTTTTTTGTTTTTTGTTTTTTTTTTCCGGTACCGGGAACCGAACTCACGACCTTGCGCTTGCCAGGCAGGTGCTGTGCCGCTGAGCTAAATCCCCAGCCCCCGCTGCTCCTTTTCAAGTCCTGTTTGTTGTACTTTCTTTAATGTTAGACTTCTGCACTGGTCACCCCAACATCCCACTGGCACTTCTGAGTGCCACTCTCCCTCTTTCATTAATAACTAGCTTCTGGCTTCTGGCTTTCTTGTTCTCTCTGTGTCACTCCATATCCAGTGGCCCAATCCATACCTCCATTTCTTAAGCCCTAAGGACATCTTCCATTCTATCTCTGTTCATTGGTCATACTGTCCCACTGTAATTGTGCTGCCTCCCAAATCTACATTTTGACAGCTGTTGGATTGATTGGTTTGATTCATTTACTCTAATCTGATTAAAACCTCATCCTTAAACTCTACCAGTGTTTTTTGATGTCACCTAATGTCACTTCCCTTTTCTGCTTAGATACAGTGCTCCAGCCAACACTATAGCTATTTCCTTATCTAAGCCTTCAGCCCCTCTGTGTGCCCACCTTCCAAAACTTCCAACAGTTTATAAACCTGAATCTCTATCTATGTCCTCGCAGCTGAATATTGCTGGAGAAAATCACGGAACCCTGCTGAAAAGAATCTGACTTTTCTTAAATTCCACAGCAGTAACTCTGGTCATACACTGTCCTCTCTCACCAGATTGGACTGATCTGTTTACCTCCCTCAGTCTGTTCTCCCCAGAGTGGTCACAGTGCACTTACTGAAAGAGACGATCAGACCGTACACCTTCCCTGCTTCAATTTCTCCAGGGAGTTTCCCTTTCTGCCAGTAAAACAGCCCCCACCCCAACATACTCAGACTTCTTAACCCTGGCTGAGGAGCTGACCCTTGTGTATCTGATTTCATTTTCCTTTTCTGTCATTAACTCTTTCAGCTACCCTGACCCACTTTTTTTTTTTTTGGTACCAGGAACTGAACTCTGGGCCTTGTGCTTGCCAGGCAGGTGCTGCGCCCCTGAGCTACAGCCCCACCCCTCCGACCCTTCCCTTAAACACATCAAACCTATCTCTGGGCTTCTCTGTTCATTGTCATTCTTCCTCCAGATCTTTCTTCTCATCATCCACGTATTATCTCAGATGTTACCTGCTAAGAGACCTTTCCTAAACACTCTGGTTAAATCAGCCCTTTCCCTTACCCAGTAGCTCCACTGTATTATCCCACATTAGCTTCAGTACCTGGTACTGCCTTACATATACTGTTCGTTTACATATTGTATGTATTCCTGTGTTAGTTGGAGGAATACAAGAGTCCTTTTGATCACTGTCGTATTTGAGCTCTTAGAACACTGCCTAGCATGGTGAGAACATAATATAAAATATTAACTGAGTTGTCAGACCTGTGTCATTGCTCCCACCCCAACCCAAGTAACTTGAGGCTTGTACCCAGAGGTGCTCTACTACTGAGGTACCACCTCAGCCCTTTTTATTTTTTATTTTGAGATAGGGTCTTGCTGAGTTGCACAGGTTGGCCTTGAGCTTGTGATCCTCCTGCCTTAACCACTGTAGTAGCTGGGGTTATAGGTGTATGCCACTGTGCCTGGACTTGTAATCCTGCTTTTACATACAGATTTAGGATATAAATAATTACCTTTCTCTTGGTCACAGCACATGGTTATGTAAATACTTCATGTCATATACTTGGAGGGACATTGAGAAGGAAATGAGTACATTTAGCATTGAAAATGAGAAGTTTACATCAGCTATACTTTTTATGGCTTGATCTAAAATGTACCCAAAAAGACACATGTGTTCAGAGATGGAGTTTTTGAAAGTTATGAAGTCATGGGCACTAACCTTATTGTCCTAGTTACTTTTCTCATTGCTGAGACAAAATACCCGACACCCAAAGTTAAAGGAGGAAGGGTTTATTGTAGCTTACAATTCATAGAGGCTTCAGTTCATGGTTGGCTGGTTCCAAGGCAGGGTGGCATGTTAGAAGGGCATGGCAGAGGAGAAGTAGTTCATGGTGGGCAGAAGGCAGTGGAGTATAGAGACCAGGTAATGAGAACCAAGGGTTAACTGACTCTACAAGCACAAAAGAGAAAAACAGCGAGCTGTGCTCCTTTGGCAACATGCAGGCACACTGGTACATTCATTGCAAGTTCCAGGGAAGAGTCAACACTGCTGAGATCCTGTTGTTTGCCTGGATATGTACTATGGATAACAGGAGGTGGATGAAACGTCTGCTACCCTACTTGCTTGTTCCCATGTCTAAATAAAAGCAGAGTGGGCCAAATACTCAGAACTCTTTTGTTCACTAGAGGCAAAGCACTCTCTAGTCCCCTCATTCCACATTAACTCTGTGCCTTTTTGTTTTTCATCCTCATTGGTCCCCAGTTGGTGATAAACTCGTAGGCTCCTTCTTGGAGCAAAATAGCAAAGAAGCAGCAGCAGCAGCAGCAGCAGCTGCCTGCCTCCCTTTTATCCCTTTCAGGCTACTTCCCCTTTGGGTGGTGCCACCCACACCCAGAGTGGGCCTTCCTATTAATCCATACCCAGAACTACGCCAAACCAATCACTAATTAGGTATTCACACACCCTTAATCCCAGCATCACACACTTAATCCTAGCCTCACACACCCTAGATCCAGCCACTTCTGAAAAACACCACCTTGACTGCGTAAGGTGGGGTGGGGGAGCGGGTTGGGATCTAGACACAAACCATACCACTCACCAATGAATGAATTCATTGATGAGTTCATAGCTGAATGTGTTGTTATGAGGTGGGGCTTGCTTGGAAGAAGTAGGACATTGGAGGCGTGCTTGTGAAGGGTATATCGCATCCCTGTCCTCTTCCTCCCCCTCTCTGGCTCTTCCTCTACTTTCTGCTTCCCAGATGCTGTAAATTGAGCAGGTTTTTTTCCACCATACTTTTTTCTTTTTTTTTTTTTTTTGGTCATTTTGACACAGGGTTTCCCTATGCAGTTCAGGCTGCCCTTGAACTCACAGTGATCCTTCTGCCTCGGCCTCCCAAGTGCAGGGGTCACAGATGTGTGCTACCACACCTGGCTTCCAGCTTCCACCATACCCTTTTGCGATAAGAGATTAGGGCATGGTAAAGCTGTCTGGGAAAGAAGAGGTGACCTGTTAATTACAAGATCCCAGACACGCGGGCAGAAGAGTTCCCAAAACCCTGAATATGAACTTCTCATAGGACCCATTTCCTTGAGATTGGGGCAATATAAAAGAACACAGATGCCCAGAAGAGTTTGCATTCTTGGCTTTCTACACAGTAGCCCACCCTGCCTCCTCCAGGATGTACTTATGTTGCTTTTTCTCCTTTTACTCCATTCAGATTTGCACTGCGGAGCCAGCTTCTCCCTCACTCTTCACTTTTAGTGTTTCAAATAAACTTGGCCGCTCCTTTTTTGCTTGTTTTATTCAATTCTTTGAGAGGAGAAGAACCTGGAATCTAACTCAGAGGGCGAGCCAAGCAGCCCAGAACCTGGTAACATTTAATTGGCGAGCCATTTTTAGAAAGAGCTACTAGATAACACTGCCATAATGTTTCTGCCTTGGAGCCAGCAGCCCATGGTCTGAAACCTCTGAAACTGTCAACTGAAAGTAAACCTTTAACTTGCACGTGTTAGGTATTTGTCCATCGCGGGAAAGCTAATGCAAGGTTGGCAGATAGCCTCCAGTGCTTAAAAAGACATGATCTGCACACTCAGTGAAGCTCTCCCCAGGTTTCCAAGGATGATATAGGTAGAGTCCTGGAGAAGAATGAGTGAACGGAGGCTTGGAGGAGAAGCAACAGATGAAGGAAGTGGAACTCTCGTTGGTTTCACATTGGTTTGTGTCCAGTGGTGCTGAGAAACTCATTTTTCCTTGTGCTGGCTAGAGAGGGGCAGGAGAATGTGGCTCCTACACTGGCCAGTGCACCCCCACCCCTTGCCCCCCTCTGCTCCCCCAAGTGGACTGGGACAACTTGCTTCAGTGCTCTCCCTGGCTATCGAGTGGTTCCTCTCTGGCCCTCAGACTGCCGATTCTCCACTCCAACATGAGCACAGCCAGACGTCATGGTGCTCCTCCCCCAGAGTGGCTAAGATAGGAAGGAGGGATCTGGGCCCCTTACTTGCAGGCCCAACCTTCACAGCAGGGTTTCAGCCCGGCCCTTCACTGGCCCTGGCTTGCAGCTGCTGTTGTATAGGCAGCACTCCCAGCCACGTCTGGGTTTTAGTCTAGGAAGGCTCCCTCCTGCGTACTGACCCCCTGGGCTGCAGCACAGGTCCTGTTAAAATGAGGACTTTCCATGGTGTTCTTGCAAACCTGCTTGTAATTTATTTCTCAGGTAGTGTGGGCTCCAAAAATCCTGTAAGTCCACTTGGGATTTTTATCTGGAGTAGTGTGGACAGGATAGTCCTTTCAAAAGAAAGCAATAAACACTCAGAGCTGTTAATACCAAAGAGGTCCAGAGACCAGCAGTCAGTGAAGAAAGAAATCAGCACACAGCAGAAGTGACCTGTCGTGTCCAGCACAAGCTGGTACTGGAAGACAACAGCCAGCAGTGATAGAGACCAGCAGCTGGCCGTGTCAGCTGTTGACATCCAGCATTACGAGTGTCACCTGCACAGACTAGCAGAACTGCAGGTTGGCATTTCGAGCTTCTCATCGGAATCAATCAAAAGAACCCCAGTCTGATTGCAACAGGACTGCCCAAGGAAGTTGACTTTAAGGTGTCTGCAAACAGCCGTAACATGGAGTGTCAGGCTTTTATCTCTGGTGATTTGTGGTGTCAGTGTTTGTGTACCTGTGGGTTGTGCTTTTCCTGATCAAAGAGGTCTGGCTCCAGGTGTAGAAGATAAAATGAAAAATTCCATAGAGGGATCATTGGAAATATTATTGTGAAGATGTCCAAACATAAGAGTAGTATAGTGAACATCTGCATGCCCTTCACATAGCTCAACTGATTATCAGTTTTGTTTTGTTGTTTGGCTTTTTGAGACAGGGTCTCACTATGCAGTTCAGGCTGGCCTTGAATTCACTAGGTAGCCCAGGCTAGCCTTGAACTGGTGGCAATCCTCCTGCCTCAGCCTACTGAGTGCTGGGATTACAGGAGTGTGCCACCATACCCAGCTACCCAGGCAGAAGTTTTCAAGGTGAATACAGCAAGTGGATTTGGAGGGGCCAAGGAAGGGGACTGCTGTAATAGTAGTAGTAATAATAATAATAATAATAATAAAGCAGTTGTAGAAGCAGTATTCATCAATAATTCATGCAGCCCATTTATTTATTCTATAAATATTAGATATATGTCATTTATATGTTATGTTTGTTATATGGTACCACCGTGGAAGGGCCAAGGAAGAGGGCTGTTGAGAAGAGGGGTGGAGGAGGATAGCAGTTGTAGAAGTAAAGTTCAGTTTTTTTCACTCCACTCATTGATTGGATACTAGGTAAAGACATGAGGGAAATGTCAGTAAGCAAAGGACAAAAGCATCACAGACTTGGTAGGAAAGTCCAATAGTAATAAATGTAACAAAGCAGTCTGTGTGGTTTGCTAGAATGTGGTAAGTGCTATAGAAAAGAGACGGAATGGGGTAGGGATATAGAGCAAGGCGCCAGGCTTCCTGAAGTTAGAGATGGAACAGACAGGCCAGGCCTCACCAAGAAGGGGCTGTCTGCGCAATGACGTGGAGAAAGAGGAACGAGCCATGTGGATGCTTCGGGGCAGGGCCGTCCAGAGAGAAGGAGCAGGAGGCACTAGGGGCCGAGGAGTCGAGTACGGGCATTATAGGAGGCCGGTGTGCCTGGGAATGGGGCGGACCGGGACAGGATAGTAAGAGGCGAGGTCAGCAAGTTACGTGGGAGGCCAAGTCATATAGGTCTTGTTGACTGTTACATGGATTTTTAGGAGGAAAACGGGGAACAGTTAGGGCATTTTGAGCAGGAGACTATCACGGCAGACTTATGTTTGGATGGTCATTCTGGCTATTGAGAATAGATTGGGCAAAAGTTTTCAGGGATGAGGAAACGGAGGCCAAGGGAAGCAAGACCCATTGCCCCTAAGCACGTAGCTGCTAAATTCTGGCGTATAAATCAGGCTTTTCATTCTGACAGAATCCACTCCAGCCCATTTAAGTAGGAAGGGAATCACAAGGGCTGTAGAAACGCGCAGACGTGTTTGGGACGCTCTGGACTGTCCCTCAGCCCGGAGGAGCAGCCTTACAACACCGCCTCTGCTGGGTGTCGTCGCCAGGCTGCCTTTGCTGCCCGGGGTCTCATCTGTTTCCTCAGAAAACTCACTTCCAAAACAGTCTTGTACTGTAGGTCTCCTTGGTAGAAATGAACATACCTGTTGGTAGCCTGATTTAAATGCCCTCTAAAAGGTTATTTTATAGGAGGAACTTGGGGAATTATGAAAGCGAGGGGAGTAAGTTTGAAAGATTCAGGGTAGGCTCAAGCGACAAAGTTCAGCGAGCTCGTCCTCTGGCTGTGCAACAGTGACATGCACTCACTCACCTCCCCTCTTCCGTCTCCAGCCTGCACACACAATGCTACTACCCTTTGTACAGAACATGCAAGTCCCTCCTAAGGCAGGGACGCCCCAAATCCCAAGTCAGTGCTAAGGATTTCGGTTGGTGTTCATTCTTCTCAGCACAACCCCGTTATTACATTCTGTGAACAAAGGATGAATTATAAAGTTAAGAGACCACATAGTTCCTTTCCAAAGGGAAAGGAACAAGGTAGCAGAAAGAATCAAACTCTATACTCACATACGTAACTCAGCAAGAAGGGAGAAAAACGAGACCACCATTGATTGGTATTTACCCACTTTATGTGCCTTTGTCCTCAGCCACAAGTCTGGCTCGACCTGTGGGATGACCCACACCTTCATTCCTGAGGGTTTGAGCCTTTGATGGTCCTCTGCTCTTTCGGGCTGCTCTAGTTCTCTGTTAACTTACCCCATTAACCAAAGTAGTGTAAGGAAGTACTCTCAGAGGACCCTCTAGTTTCCAAATATTCCTCACCATTCCGCTGGATACCCAGGATCAAGGACAGCAGCTGAAATGCTAAAGGCCTCTGTCCTTTTTTATTCGCTTCTTTGTTGTGGTGTAAGGGGCCAAAATGATAAGGGCGATTCTCAGCTGGTAAAAATATTCCCCTGGTGGAAATAGTTCTCTCTCGGACATTAATATTTCTAAACTAGGAGAGTATAAAATCACAGGGCTGGAAAGCAAAATATTTTCAAGTTGACGCAAAGGCTTAGAATGAAAATCACCACGCCCACTTTTATTTATGGATTCCCAGACATACTTTCTGGCTACTGGAGAAACACTATTTTACTACCGGTGAAAAGCAAGCCCTGCATCTGGTGGGACAATATCCAACTCCACAAAATGTTGTCTGTTGGTCGGTACTGGAGATTTTGGAAGGCCATTCTACCATTATACGTGGTCCTCTAGGTCACGGAGCAAGCTTCTGCTTGTCTTAGTCTTACCATAGACCCTGTGAGGACCAGTTCATGACATGCTTACCTTTGTTGTAAAATGTTTTCATCGTACTGTGAGTGGAATACCATGATCGCGATTACGGCATTTAATACATTCACAAAGGATGGTGTGCAGGGAAGACAGACCCATAGCTGGAATAAATGCGTGTCCTAGTGGACACAAATTGCAGCCTTTCGATGGTGGAAGCCTCCTATATAGTCATCTATCCAGACGGCAAGCTGGTCTTCCCCGGTCCCAGAGCTGAACTGGAGGCTCAGAGCTGGCTGCTGCAGGTGAGTTTGGTCCCTCAGCCATCGTGGTGAGCAGATCAGCCTTGCTGAGAAATCTGTTGAGCCCAGGTGTAACCTGCATTCCCACTTTCAAGGTCACTGAGTTCATGCAGCGATTGAGCCAGCACTGGCCTGGCTTGGGAGCAGTCTCACTGTGATGCTGGGGCATCTCTGTCTTTTTTTTTTGTTTGTTTTTTCTCCAGTACCGGGAACCGAACTCACGACCTTGCGCTTGCCAGGCAGGCACTTTGCCGCTGAGCTAAATCCCCAGCCCCGGCATCTCTGGCTTCTTCACTTTATTGAGTGGAGGCCACTGTTGAGCCCAGATTTCAGGACACAAATGAACAGGTAATTAAGACCTTTTCCAGTTTGCTTGATGGCTTAAGTTCATACTTCCTGCTAGAGGGATCCTTGTCAAAATTTCAGCTTAATCTAGCATGATCTAGCACTCTCAGAATCTGTTCCCATGAATATTGTATGGGTAAATGAGCAAAACTTGAGAAATTTCCTCCAGGGTTTGACATTGGAGTTGGTCCCATGGGATGAGTAGATGTGATCATGGAAATAACAGGAGGAAAGCTGACAGCAAGGGATGGAAGATGACACAGAGAACTTTGTATGATCTCTCAAGTTCTGCCATCTTGGAGAAAATTCTATGGCTCTATTTTACCTCATGGCTTTTAGATCCCAGACTCTAAAAGAATTATTTCTTGGAAGTCATGTTTAAAAAATCTACATATATCGTGAAGTTTGAATATTCTAATTCAATTAGTTTATTTAGACTAGTGGAATTAATAGGTTTTGGACTGTTGACAAGGCACGCACAGTTGGGACCAAGTTATTTTCTAACACTTCTGAGCACAGCATTGCAGTATATTGGTATTTTTTTGTACCTGTAAATCTTGGTATCCGATCTGTACAGAGTCAGTAAGTACATCCTCCTTACCTGTATATTCATTCATTCTACACATTTATTAAGTACCTACTACTGTATATTCCAGGTACTGTACTATGCTACGTGCTGGGGACGCAGTGGTGAGTGAACCACATGCCCTGTCTATTTTGCTTCAGCCTTCACATCCTTGCTAAGAAGACTACCACACCACACAACGTATGGCCTGGTGCTAAATTAGGAAGTCCTGTCATTTACCTACAGTACAGCAGGGGGCAGATGAAGTCTGTCTCTGAAAATTAGTCTAGTAGCTCAGCATTTCCCGTGTAGCAGATTGTAATTGTTACTTAGTTCAGATTTTGAAGGAAAGCAGAATGTAGTTTTGCCTTTACGCCCGTTGTTTATTTGGCTCTAGGTATTCCTGGTGCCAAATCTGGAAGCGAAGAAAAAGAACTACAGGTGCCTTTCATCTTTCATAGTAAATATTTTGCTGAGATCATTGCTGGAGGAGCTTGCTAAGTGAAGGCGTCCTGTCCTGATTCCTGTAAAAGCCAAAGACTATTAAGTGGATTTAATATTAATTTAGTACTGTCTGTACAGCTGAATTTTCCTTCAGGCGTTTACTTAAATTGAACTTCAGCCACGTTTTTACTGTTGCTGAAAGGATGGGTAAAGAATGATGGTTTTCTCTAGCTAATGCTATACCTATTGGTTTTTTTGGAGATAGAGTCTTGCTGTGTACTTCGGGCTGGCCTTTAACGCACTGTGTAGCCCAGACTGGCCTCAGACTCATGGTGATCCTCCTGCCTCAGCCTCATGTGTGCTGGAATTACAGGAGTGCGCCACCACGGCCAGCTTCTCTGTATTTGAGAATGACTATGAAGAGATTTTCACAAACATAGAGAAAGCAAATGTGTGTGTATGCGTATGTGTTTTGATATCGTTGTGGCCATTCGTATAGCGTCAGCATCAAGACGCAGGAACAGGGAAGTCCTAGAGATGTGGATCTTGCATTTGGACAAAGACATTATCAGAATATTCTAATTTTGGGCTTCTAAATAGTATTTTAGTGTAACTGGATGCCAAATAGTTAACATTCACGAAATAGTACAATTTCCTCTTGTCTTACTTTCTTGTTGCTGGGACAAAATACCGGACACCCACAAGTTAAAGGAGGAAAGATTTATTTTGACTCCCACTCCAAAGAGGCTTCAGCCCATAGTCAGCTGGCTCTGAGGCAGGAGGGCATAGAGGTGACAGGAAGCAGAGAGAGATCAAGGGGGGAGGAGGGAGAGAGACCCTTCGAGGCCAGGCCCACAGTGGCCCACCTTTTCCAGCCAGGCTTCACCTTCCAACATCACACCCAGCTGTAAGCTCACCAGTGGACCAATCCAGTATCACACACCCACGATCCAGTCACCTCCCCAAACTCCTATGTTAGTGACTGAGGCGTTGGGGAAGACCTCTAGATATAAACCACAACATCCTTGAAGAGGAAAAATCTGAGCTAAAGAGAGACAAAGGACCTAACCAGACATCTTTTCTCAAGCAGTCTCCTGTTGGGATTTTGTTAATCTCAGAGTTCCCAGGTCCTGCTATTCTGTTACTATCTTCGGGACAGTCGCAGGACTGTTACACCAGATCTCTGGCTGTTGTTCCCTAGGAAGGTACTGATGAGTCGGTATGAAAGGGGAAGGGACTAAACCAACTTCTAATAAATATGAGAGCCAGTTACATCTTATGATTCTGTTGAATTATTTATCTTCCTCACTAGATACTAAGTTCTGTGGGAATGGATCACATAAATCATGCTCACTATTGACTTACGCCCACCACGTTTCTGATATACCAATGCTTAAAGAACAAAAATGATCGTTCTCCCATTACCCTTGTTTAAAAAAAGTCTAAAGCGATTGAGAAATATGGATAGTCCCAGGCATGATTTATTTGGCAATTGTGTGTGTTTGGCAACTATGTGTGTGCACCAATCATCCATCCACAAATATGTTGAAAAGTGGAGATAGTAGGAATTAGCTAAGGAATTCCTGAACTGCCCCTCAGATTTGACCATCCTGTATTGTAGATTCTTTGAATTAACATTGCCCTAGCCTGCCTCTCCCACCCAACTGAAGAATCCCACAATTTCTCTAAAGGGAAGTCACCCATATTTTGTTGGAACACTTAAATCTTGAGGCAACTACTTCATTAGTAGACAGGCCTTTTTATTTTTGGTGGGAGTAGTGGAGATGTCTCAGCAATTCAGAAAAAGGCAGAAAATAATGAAATGAGATCCATATGCCTGCTGCTTAAGAACGAACAAGTAGTAGTGTTCTGTCCTTTTTGCTAATTCATTATTGGGAAATAATTCTCGCTGGGCCTCTTATATTTCTGTGCCTCTGCAAGTGAAATACTGACTTCTCTTTTGTTCTGGCCTATCTTTTCAAGGACGTTTGTAAAGTACACAGCTTTGGAAGGTAGTGTTTCCCTTCAGAGTAAAGGGCAGGTTTACATACAGCCTTGGAAGATACAGTGTTTCCTTCTGGAGCAAAGAGCAGGCATGCGTAATGCCTTTTATCAAATAAGCAGATTCCTAAGCTCAGGGTTCCACGCCTGAGAACCAGGAGTGCATGTGCAGATACCAGCAGGTCCTTTTCACTCTGCCTGTGGGGCTGGGGCTTAGGCATTGCAAAATGCTGACATTGGACTATAGTTGTGTGTAATGAACAAAACAATTTTTATCTCAAATCCAGGAGTTTTGCAACACCATGAAACTGTATCAGATGACTATTTAAATTATACCAGGCTATAGGAATCAGTGGAATCAGCTCCCAATTCACTGCAGTATGATTAAAAATAATGTTAATACTAAAATATGAGCAAGGTAGAGAGAAAAAAGAAAAGCACACAATTTCACTTAAGGATATAGAAGCCAAAATTCTAAACAAAAGATAGGAAGTTAAGTCTGATAGAAAATTATTAAAAGAATGAATGGAAACTAGTTTATTTAAGGTGCATAAAGATAGTTTAAAATGACTATAATGGTCAACACAATTTATAATCTTAACAGATTAAAAGAAAAAAAATTACTATAATGGTAGGTGGTAACAAGCATTCCACAAATTTCAGCAAGTTACCCATACAAATTCCATGTAAAATTTATGAAACATAATAAAAACTACATAAAACTATGGAATACTAAAAGTTTTAAAATTAAGAACAAGACAAAATTATTTGCTATTATCATTATTTAGTATTACATAGGAATTTTAAAATAATGTAATGGGACAATGTGTAAAATACTGAAGAAAAACAAAAACTAAATTAGCTTTTCCTTTTACAGAAAATATAACTATATATTTAGAATTTGGTGATTCAAGTAACATACTAGGATGAAAAGGAGAATTTGGTAAGATGGTTGAATATGAGAGACATAACATTTCTGTTAATAAGAGAAAGTTAAAAATAAAAATAAACCCTGTTCTTGATAGAAACAAAACCCACAAAATGCTAAGCAATGAGTCTCATGAGATGGGTAAAAGATGAATATAAAACCTATAAAATTGTGATAAGGGACATGAACAAGACTGAATAAATGGGGATATATGCCACAAATCCACAACATAAAATTTAATTTACAGCATCAGTCCCCACTAATAATCCATATTAATAATACAAAAGTAATCAAATTTTACTGGAATAAAAATTATTATTTTGGATAGGTGGAGGGAGAGAGACAAAAGGTGTTAAAACTGATATGGAAGAATAAATGTCTGAAAAGAGTTAAGAGTGGTAACGATTTAAAATTTAAAACAAAGCTACAGGCTGTGGACATTGGGAATTAGTGTTGGAAAAGATCAATTCAGAAGTAGAATGAATAAATATGGAAAAATGATGAATGACAAAGATGACATCTTCCACTGGGGGAAAAGGCAGCTTAAAAAATAAATTGTAGCAGCCTACATGGGTACGCATTAATACAGAAACAAAGCTAGAACTGTAACTCATAGCTCATTAAAAATAAATTCTGGATGGATTAGAAATATGAATCTAAACATAAAAGAATTATATAAATGAAAGCCTGTTTCTGTATTTCTCCTTTTTCCTGACTCAATACCTTCACATAAAACTACAGCATCAGGAGTGGGTGTTCACAACTAGCCAAAGTATTTGTCTTCACAGCCTTTTCTTTCTAATAGTTCAGACTGACCTTGAATTTATGGCAGTCTTCCTGCCTCAGCCTCCCAAGTGCTGGGATTACAGGCATGTGTCACCACGCCCAGTTCTCTTCACAGGCTCTTTAGCTTCCTGAGGCCCTGGGGAAGCCAGTCACAGACAGGCAGAATAATGACAACATCGGGGACCTGAGATAGGCAGACATGAATCAGAATCTCAGTACGACTTCATAGGAGCTGTGAGACTTTGGGCAAGTTACTTAGTTTCCTTACGAGGCCTGATGATCTCTAAAGGCAGCTCATTCTGCCTTCTCAAAGCACTAGCTTACTGCCTGGCACACACTTGATATTCAACAGGTACTCATTTCCTTCCATCATTTTCAATCTGAGGACTTGAGAAAGAATTAAATGTCAGATGTTTATGGAAGCCATCCTCATAGCAAGAGCCAATCTCTGTGCTTAGGAAGAAAATGGACATAGAGACGCCCATTTTAATTCCTTAGATTCCAGCTCCTTCCAGAAACCAAAGAGCTTTCAATGCTGGCAAACCAAACTGGCGATTCTGCCTCTTACAGGAGGAATCAATAAATAAGAGGTCCTCTGAGGGAGACAAATTACAGGAACCGCAAGTTCACCAGTGTTTCATAATCTCATGACAAACACCCCCAAGTTACTTACAGTTCCTGGACTGGAATCTTTTCTTACCAGGATCCATTGCCCAGGCCTGGAGTTGGCCATGTCCCTTTTTGTTTGGTCACTTTGTTCATAGGATTTGTCTGTGCCACGGCTGGTTGTGAGCTTGGCCCTCTCCTGGCTTAGTGGGTCTCCCGGAAGCTCAGAGCAGCCAATCTCTGCGGAGGCCTGGGAGGCCGCCCGACTGGCAGCTGTTGGCCCTCAGCTCCAGCAGCAGTGGACCAGGCCGAGGCTCATTTCCTTGGAACTTTTTCCTGGTCCCTGGCTCAGCTTCTGCTTGCTCCTTAGAGAGGTATCTGCAGAACGTCAGGAGTCTGGGGTCAGCGTCTGCCCTGGGCAGAGGAGCACCCTTGCTCCTCCTCCTACCCTAGCTGTCTGCTTGGCCTCAGCCTTTATGGCAGCTCTTCCTTCTCCTTGTAAGTTTGTACTTGTTAATAAAAGTCTGCTTTTTGTTTTTGTTTTGGACTGGAGATTTAACCCAGAGCCTTCATACTGAGTCACAAACCCAGGCTATTTTTTTTGTTTTTTTTTTTTGAGATAGGGTATCAGTAAATCACTAAGTTACCCAGGCTGGGCTTCAGTGTGCCATCTTCCTTCCTCAGCCTCCCAGAGACATGCACCACTACACCCAGCAAGCCTGTCTTGCTTCCCATTGTCCCCAAGAAAGATCATTTGTGTGTGAGGGACAGACATTCCAACCCCCACTCCACCCCTGTCTTAAACAAAGGATTTGTTACACAGCGTCCAGTGTGACATGTCTCAAACACCCAAGGACATAGCAGAGGTTAGCCCCCTGGAAATGCCATTTGAACACTGGGAACTGAGATTGCCTCTCCAGTTCTTTTTGTTTTGTTTTGTTTTTTGTTTTTTTTTCTGGTACCAGGAATCGAACTCACGACCTTGTGCTTGCCAGGTAGGCATTGTGCCGCTGAGCTAAATCCCCAGCCCCGCCTCTCCAGTTCTAAGGCTGATGATCTCTCAGCTCTGTCTCTCTGTCCCCTACTGCTCTGGTGGCTTTTGATGCTTGGAACAGACCAATATGGCGTCCCAGCTCTGGTTCTGCATAATGTTTCCATTTAGCCACTTGCATCTCATAATTTGTTATTTCTGGGACAGTTCAAACACTGGGAGAGTCTGATTGGTAGTATGTCAGCTATCTGATCGACAGATTCGAATCAGATGTCAGTGCTTGGTCCAATGAACACTGGCAGGATCAGGTCGTAGGTACTGGCTGAGGGCCAGATCAGGATTTCTGGGAGGAGGTCTGGTTTGATAGTTTACGAAGCATTCCACACACATTATTTTGTTTGCTTGCTTGCTGGGTTCATTTGTTGATTGAGCTTCTCCTGAGTATGCCCTGTGCCAAGTACTGGCGCCTTGGTCACTGTGTTTGGCCCATGTTCAGATAGGAGTGTGTTGTTCTCACGGCAGTTCTATCAGGAGCAGGGCGGCAAGTTTGACAAATATGCAAAGAAGGTTCTCTAACAGGAAGTTGGCCTGCTACAGACAGACAGGGAAGGATGTAACTCAGGACTGTGGCTGATGGGGAAAGCCAGGCAGCTCGTTCTGCGGCCTGGCTAAGTTTACACAACACAGAGAGCAGGAAATTGGCAAGTCAGGAAGAAAGATCACCTGATTTGATCAGTGAGATAATTCAGGCTCAGGGAAGTTAGGCGATTTGCTTGGTGCCATACAGCACTGGTACCAGGCCCAAGATCCAGATTCCCTGCCTCTAGGTCCGATGCTCCCTCCTTCCTTTGTGCCTGGGGTCTGCCCTGGTGAGGCACAGGTAGGAAGCATCACATTCATGGGGCACTTGGAGACTTGCCTTGATTATAAGCTCAAGTTTTCAAGGCTAGAAAAGGGGAGAAGAGGTGAAGGACAAGGGGCAGGATCCAAAGAGCCTGTCGTTCTTTTTCCTGGGAGGGAGAGGTTGGGCCTGAGAATTCTGGCTTCTGTGATAGAGGATATCTGAGTCACAGACAGCAGGGGTAGCTGGGGGTGGTGGTGCATGCTGTAGTCTTGGGAGGCTGAGGCAGGAGGATTGCTTAAGCCCAGGACCTCAAGTCAGCATGGGTAGCATAGTGAAACTCTGTCTAAAAAATACATACGTACATACATAGGTACACGCATATATACATACCTAAAACAAAAGACAGATGATAGGGGCAGGTCGGGGAAGAGGAGAATCAGACAGACAATCTCTGTGCCTCTAATAGGCTTCTGAGGTGGAATTTGCAGAACTGGAGATCCCTGTCCAAGGTCGACCTAGCTGTTCAGGCCTCCCTGGGTGGCTGTGTCCCGGTAGGTGACACAATTGCCCCTGGGTCGTGGCAAAACATTTGGCCTAAGAAGGGCCTGGAAGGAACTCAGGGCAAGGGAAAGTTTCGCGGTCTTTTCACTTCATCCGTCGGCTTCTCTTGCAATCAGCTTCCTTATTAAGCCACAGCCTTCCCTGCTTTCCCGCATGGGGGGTGAGGACCACAGTGACAGGCTGTCTCAGGCAGTGTTCAGGCTGCACGTTCACACCACTTCCCGTCCTTGGGAAAATGCGGTGGTCTGGAGACTCAAGTCATTGCATTTCCTGCTCTTGCCTCTGTTTTCTTGAATCCTGAGATCACTTGCATCTGTCATGAAAGAAGAGAAATACAGAAAAGACGTCTTTCCTAGAACCTACCATGGACACGGTCTATGAGCCGATGCTGGGCCTGCATGCTGGGGAGGCCGCAGGTGGGGCCCAGGGAGCACGTGCTGCCCCAAAGCTGCCGGGCGTGCCTCAGTGCTCAGCTCTGAATCCCCGGGCAACTCTGTTTCTAAAAGAGATGCTGGAAATCTGAACTGGAAAAATTCAGCACAAAATTGGCACACATTTTCTTAAAAACATAGGAGGAGACATAAAACAGGACTTGGCTTGGAGACAAGTTGGTTGGTAACTTCTGAGTTACCTGTGCTCTGAAAAAAATCTCTCCCAGGCACGTCACCCCTAGGTGTTCTTCCTGAAAACTCACAGCCTTGGCTGAACTGTAAGACAGCATCATCAATTCTAAGATCCTACAAAATATCTAACCCAGGTTGTGATTGTGGAGGTCCTGATAAATGAGGAGACATTGGTGAGAAGTCATGGATCCGGGGAGACTAAGGACGCATGACGCTTAAATGCAGCGTGGGACCCAGGGTGGGATTCTTGAACATCCGTCGAAAGCTTGGTGAAGCCTGAAGAGTGTCTGGAGTTTGGCTGATGGTTCTGTGCCAGTGTCAATTTCTTCATTTTGACAACTGTAGCATCATAACAAAGGCTGCTAACACCAGTGGGGACTGGGTAAGAGCCTTATGGGAACTCTGTACTGTATTTGCAACTTTTCTGTAACTCAAATTATTGCAGAGTAAAGAAGCTTATTAAGAAGAAAAAATCCCTTCCAAAGCCGAGAGGTAAACTTTGGTTCCTGTGATCTGAAAATGAAGCCAGGTTTGCAATGTCAAGTCAAATGCCATCTCTCTATTTTCTTTCTTCCAATTTATGCAGCATTCATACACATAGTTGAGTTCTGTGTTCATTTCCTTGGATGAAATGGTACCAAAGGCTCCTACAGTGGGCCTGTGGGTTAGCCCAATGCCTGGAGGTGGTCGTGCAATTTTCCTGTGCAAAATGGTGTCTTCCTCTTGGTGAACGACAGCCTGCCTAATCCCTCCCACTCGCTGCCCTATAGTGGCGGGGCTGTGTTTGAAATTCACGGGCAGCACTTAGGTACAGGCCAGGGACTGACATTCTGCCTAAAAGTACAGTGGTTTGACCTGCCAGCCCATGGGCTGGATCCTTTTCCAAGTGGCTTTGTGTCTCAGGATCCAAGAAGACCCTCTCCTTTCCAAGAAAGCATTCCCAGTATGTGGAAAATTGCTGAGACAGAACAGGCTGAAGCGAGCTGTCAGAGGAGAAGAAGGGGCCAGTGTGCACGCAGGGACACTTTCCATCTATTTTCATCTCTTGGAAAGAGTTAAATTTCTCCAGATTTGTGTTTTCTTTGACGCCACAGGAATCTTACCACTCTGCAGGATTCCCAGGCAATTATTTTTCCTTGCAAGGCAGAGCCGCTCTTCCATCAAGCGACCACAAATCAAAGATAGTTTGGACTCGTTCCACTAATAGCATGGAAAGCTATTAACTGAAGTTGTTTGAAAAGGGAAGTGGCTCAGATATCCCTGGTCTCACAAGAAAAGCTCCTGTACTGTCAGATTATGGTTATCAAATGGCCCAGTGGAGTGAGGCGTCCCATGTCTCATAATGAGAGGTTATTTATTACCCACTGAACCAACATACTCTCCCTTGGTCACTTGCACAAGATAAGATGAAGAGTTCTTTCAAGAAGAATTAAGTCTAAGGAAAAATATCACACGTTCCTACGTAATGCTTGGTTTTCAGCTCTGGTTTTACAAGGAGGGAGGGTAGACAGCCCCCTCCATGGGTGGCCCGAGGGACTCTGGGACTTTCCTTGCCCCAGCTTTTAATGCTGGGAGTTGAACTTACTGCTAACAGTCCTTTGGTCAGGGCACAGTTTCCAAGATAGTGTCTATGAAAATGTTAAGCATCTGTGGTGTTCACCTTCAGTAACTCAACAGAAGCAGTTTGTTGAGAAACTGCTTCCCCCCAGGCCTTTCTTTTGCTCTGAGGGGCTGCCGGCCTCAGAGCTCTGCTCGCTCAGCTATGGGGTGGGCATGTACGCATCCCTCTGCTACAGTGATTGGTTCAGGGATGGGAACATGGCAGAGGGAGGGCCAATCACAGGCATTTCCTAGGATCGCTCTAAGACCATCTGGTGGTGAGGGTATCTTGCCTCGGGGAGGTTGGAGGGATGGGAATCTAGGGCTGCCAGAGACTGTTTTCAGTCACACAGAGAAAACCTGTCTCTGCTAGACAGAATGAGAACGAAGAGAAGGAGAAAGAGGGGGTTCCTCATGGCATCGAGGCCCAATTCTCAGGTCTGAGAGACAAGACATGTATGGGTTTTCCAGTATTGGTCTACTAGTAAAGCTTGTTTGTACTGGGCTGGTATCACTAGCAAGAAAGAATATTCCCATTAACACACTCATTAGTAAGCCTGTCTGCTATAGCTTCCCCTAAACACCATTCCTGGCCTTTCCAGGTCGAACCTTTTCTTTACTTCCATTTTCTCGGTCACCTGGCCTTGGCCTGTGCAGCGGTGCCAGAGGCCTCCCAGCTGGCTGTGTCATAGGCGCGGCCGCTCGGCCAAGACAGTTCAGAGAAGGAAGTGTGCTGTGCGCTGAAAATGAGACTAAGCTCACACTCAGGACCCAAAGTGGCCCCGGTTCCTTGCCCCTCACTTCTGCAGGCTCCTGCTCAGATAAGCCTGGGGAGAGAAAGTCAGCCATGGCGGCGTTTCCGTTTCCTCTTTCTCCTCCGTGCCCCTGGATCGCCCTTGGTGCTCCCCGCGGAGAGCTGGGCTGCAGGTGTGCGGCGGGTCTAAGCTCCGTCAGCAGGAAGCGGGCTCAGGCCGGGGGCCTGGAGAGCCTGCTGAGATTGTGACAGGATGTGGAGCAGCAGCACGTGGGGACGGAGAATAACAAACTCCTTCATGGCTCTAAAGGCTCTCAGAGACTGAATTTCAATTATAAATAATCCCAGGATTTGTTCAAAGCTCAGAAATATCCTCTGGTTGCCTGGAGCTGGGCAGGGCAGCCCACGTGACCGTTTCAGATCTTGGGAGAGCTCCTCAGTCTTTCCTGGAGTTGCGGGAGGGGGTTTTGCAAACAGCTGAAGGACATTCATGTAACTGAAATCAAAGTTACAACCGCGTTCACTCCCTGGGTTTTTGTGCAGGTGTGTGATTGAGAAGCGCTGTACTGGCAGGGAAGAGCTTCCCATTTATAGAGAAAATATTTACTGAACACCTAATGTGTGCCCACATACCAGTCCTGCTGGAGGCCTGTGGGTGAGAGGGGAGGCCTGGATAAAACACGTCATTGTTCTTGAGTTCCAGTTGGGTTGGGAAGGCAAACTCAAGAGTCAGATGACCAGTGCTCTGGGAGGCTGAGACAGGAGGATAATAAATTTGAGCCCAGGCTGGGCAATTTAGCGACTTAGTGAGACTCTGTCTTAAAAAAAAACAAAAAAGAATAAAAAGGGATGGTGGATGTAGCTCACTGTGAAGTCCTGAGTTCAGTCCCTAATACTGGAAAAAAAAGTGTCAAGGGAGATTCTAGAAGGTCCTGTTCAAATGCTCTAGAATAGGCCACTGAGCAGAGAGGAGGCCTGGAGGAGCGGCCTTTGAGCTGGTTCTTGAAATGTAGCCGGAAAAACCAGTATCAATTCAAATGCAAGACTTTGCACCCAGGAGTTAGAAGGCAACTTTTATTATGCAGAGGGCTGGGGAACACGGACGTTCAGATCACCAGCCCAGAGTCAGGTCTGAGCTCAGTTTAAATACAGTTTGCAAGTGGGAAGTACACAGCTGATAGTAGGTTATTATATGATGGTTACACGGGATCATGTAACCTGCTACCAGCTTTCTACTGCAAAATAAATGTTTCTTTTAATATACAAGAATTATGTCATATATGGTCAGGCAGGTTTACTTAAAAAGAATTGTTTAACATTCTGGGAAGGAGGGGAGGGGGTGTGAGTGGAGCAAGTAGAGTTAAATGGGTCCTTGACTGGGTCAGTCTGTCCCAGACATGAAGTCCTTGAAGCAAGTTGGAAAAGAAATATATTTTTCTAACTAAGAAAAACATGAACTGGACACAGTCAAGTTGGCCCAGCGCATTATCAAAGAGAAGTAGATAGTCAAGGCTGACTGAATTTAGCAGACTAGCTACAAGACAGGCAGCATGAGCATAGCCACAGGCTATGTGAATTGATTTCTAACTTTTACTCTAATATGCCTACAAGTCTGCTGTTCTATACGTGTGCCCTTACAGTAAGAGCAAGGAGAGAGCTAGATGAGAAGACCAAAGACGAAGTTCTGAGTTTGGTGAGAAGGTTCAGGAAGAAAATGAGGACTCCCAGTTCAGCACACAAGAGCCAGTGAAAAGGAAGAATCTCACTAAGCTAAGGGTCTTTGGGGAGGGCTGCGCATGAGGGTGGATCTGTGCAGGGTCAATGTTTGGGGACCCACAGCAGGGAAGCCAGAGGGTAGGTCTTTTTGTGTAAAACCTCTGCTGGTATTGGTAAGGGAAAGCGTTCCCCAAGAAACTATGGGCAGCCTGACCTGCGTTGTCACTCCGCAGTTAGCCATGGCCTGTGCTGAACACACTTTGATTTAAAAAGAAACACTGAGGCTGGGGGTTTAGCTCAGCGGCACAGCGCCTGCCTGGCAAGCGCAAGGTCGTGAGTTCGATTCCTGGTACTGGAAGAAGAGCAAAAACAAAACAAAACAAAATAAATAAAAAGAAATACTTTCCAGGCAGCAAGAAGGATTGATCTGGAGTCCTCTGGAAGTTTTAACGTAGGTAGAGAGAAGACAGGGTGGAGCACAAAGTCACGTTTGGGTACACGATGTCCTTTCAAAACTGCACATACTGCTCTGCTGTGCTTTGGGAATGCCCTGGGCCTAGGGGAAGATAAAATTATCTGACTGTAACTTGAGGATGGGAGGCTGATTTCTCCTCCATTCTCTCAGAAGTGAGAATGAATTGTGTGTTTTTGTGGTGTGTGTGTGTGTGTGTGCGCGCGCACATGCGTGTTGCTGGCTGAGCTGTCAGATAATGTGATATCCAACAAAAGACTCTTGTTATATGTGTTATTGAATCACTAGCCTTGAAAAGAAATTCTTAAAATCCTTCAAAATAAATGTTTCCCAGCCTCCTAGCGGAGATTTTTCCCAGAGCCGCAGGAGAACACGTCTTTCCTGAGTTGGTCTGAGCACACTTTCTCCTTCTTCCCTGGAAGACGGCTGTGTAAGGGAGGGAGACTCTGCATTTTGTCTGGACTCCCTGTTCTTCCCTGAATCCCACCTCTAACAATTCCTTTTCCAAATTTTTAAAGACTTTGTGGGCTTTTCAGAAGCAGAATATTACCAAGAATAAGACGTATGTCTGTTGAAAGTCCCCATAGGTACCAGGGCTACCAGAGTTAGTGAGGGCTTAGCATCCTATTTGGCTGTGGGGGGCATGCCCACTGTGGAACCCAGGATGGACACAAGCCCCAGATGTGCATCAGTTGCAAAGGATCATGGGTATTCATCTCCATGGCTCTCAGATGCTGGAGACGAGGCTGGCTCTGGGAACCCCAGATCATTATGGGGGTGGGATTGGAGACAGTGTTGGGGAACCTGAGCAGGGACAGATCTGAGGGTGTGGCTTAGTGTGTTACAGTGAAGTAGCAGCTCCTCCACAATCTGAAGATGGAGGATGTTCCTTCCTTTCGGTTCTTTTTTTTTGAGACAGGGTCGCTGTGTAGTTTAGGCTGGCCTTGAGTTCACTATGTGCTCCAGGCGGGGCCTCAAACTGGCAGTGACCCTCCTGCCTCAGTCTCCTGAGTGCAGGGGTTACAGGCATGTGCCACCACACCCAGCCCCTTCCATTCAATTCTTTCTTTTCAGTTTCCTAAGTGAGATGTCACCCTCCTCTCAGCTTTATCCTCCTGTCTGATAAAGGGGATGAGCTAGGTAATTTCCAAGGTTTTTTTTTTTTTAAGCACTAAAGGGGAAGTAAAACTATAGTACAACGGTGAATATATATCATTACTGTGTATATCGGAACAAACATATGGAACATATGACACCACAAGGGAAGCCTAATGTAAACTATGGATTTGGGGTGATAATAACATAGTAATGTAGACTTATCAATTGCAATAAATGTGCCACTAATGTGGGGTGCTAGGACAGAGAGGAAGGGTGCTGTGCGAGTATGGGGGTATATGAGAACCCTCCATCTTTCTCTCCAATTTTGTTGTGGATATTAAATATCTCTAAAAAATAAAATTTACTTAAAATAATTAATGACATTACATGTAAGAATTAATTAAAAAAATCAAACCAGGCCTGATGGCACACTCCTGTAATCGCAGCACTCAGGAGGCTGAGGCAGGAGGATAGCTGTGGTTGGAGACCAGCCTGGAATACAAAATGAGCTCAAGGCCAGCCTGAACTGCATAGCAAGACTCTGTCTCAAAAAAAAAAAAAAAATCAAAGACCGAAGTAGAGATACAAAAATCAGAGGAGATGAGCAGGATAACAAAAGTTGCTGATATATAAACAGGGATAATATAAATTACCAAGTAAGATCAAGGGATGATAGAATATTTATATAAGCCAATTATATTAGAGAAATAGAGAATGTTGTCCAGTGTCTATTATCCCCAACAAGCACATAGCCCAGAATTAAAACCAGAACTAAAACCAAGTACTAAGTATGGTGGTATATACCTGTAATCACAAGATTTAGGAGGGTGAGACAGGAGGATCACTGTGAGTTTGAGGCCACCCTGGACTACATAGTGAGTAGTAGTTTTTTTTTTTTTTTTTGTCACAGGGTGTCACTATGCAGTTCAGGCTGGTCTTGAGCTCACTTTGTATCCCAGGCTGGTCTCCAACTTGCAGCAATCCTCCTACCTTGCATAGTGAGTTTAAGGCCAAGCTGAACAGAGAGAGACCCTGTCTCAAAAAGCCAAAAACAAACAAACAAAACGAAACAAAGCAAAACAAAAAATCAGCAAGAAAACTCCCCACACAAAAACTAAAACTAACCAACCAAATAAACAAAAGCCCTATCATTGAACTGAGAGATTTTTTTTCTTTCTTTCTTTTATTCTTATTCTTATTCTTATTTTTGCGTTTAGGAAGGGTTTCACTACACTCTTCAAACTGGCCTTTAACTCATTTTGTAGCCCAGGCTGGCTTTGAACTCACAGTGATCCTTTTGCCTCAGCTTCCAAGTGCTGGGATTACAGGTGTGTGCCACCACAGTTGGCTACTTAAAGGTATTTTGGAAGGGCTGCAAAGGAAGCCAGTGCTCAATATAGAGGACAGAAAGGAAAAACCTAAGTGAATTGAAAAGGAAATAAAAGATTTCAAAGTTGGGAGACATGATCAGCCTGTTAACCTTAGAGCAAACCCTTCCCTCTTTTTGTAAAGTGAGTTTTGTCCTCTTATAGATTAATGTATAGATTTTAAAAAAACCGCATTTATAGGTAATCTTAAGCAAATGAAGTGCAGCAGATAAAGCATACTTATTTGAAAATGACCATACTCTTGAAAGATAAAAAATAAAATGATTTTAAAACAAAAAAGGTAATGTTTTAAGTTTGAGAACTAAAGAAATGGTTGAGAAAAAAATGATAAAATTGAAAGACAATAGATAATTGAGTGACTAAGAGGGGAATCATCAAATTAATGGAACAGAATGTAAATTTATTTACATAATTCAACAAAACTTCCCAGGAATAAGTGACTTGAATATATTTAATGAAAATTAAGAAGAATTGTAGGGAACATTGACCAAGAATAGTCTATATGGAGATAGATTTTTTTTTTTTTTTTGTCTTTTTGAGGCAGGGTCTCACTATGCAGTTCAGGCTGGCCTTGAGCTCACTCTGCAGCTCAGGCTGGTGTCGAACTTGCAACGATCCTCCTGCCTCAGCCTCCCAAGTGCTGGGATTACAGGCATGCACCTCCATGCCCAGCAAGAGATAGATCTTAATAAATATGTTGCACTTCAAATATAATTAAAGGTTCTTTTGAGCATCATCTAAGGTTCATAATTGTAACTTCTGCATTCTTTCTCTTTAACATTTTGCTGTTCTTTTATATTCAATCACCCTAAATTAAAAGGGTATCTTATATATGAATCTCAGTGGCACCTTGGTTCATGAACTTGACTTTTTCCATGATTCTGGTTGCAAACCAAGTTGGCTGAGAACTGAATCAAATTCACTGGATAGGTTCAGTGTTGAGCTTATGGGGTAATTTGATTTGGTTATTGTCCAGTTCAGTTTGTGGCCAGAATCATAGACAGAATTGAGTTCACGAACCAGGGCACCACTGTATAATACATATGCAGAAGTAGGTTTTATTTTATGATGCAGTCTAAAAGTCTATTCCACAGTATAGACTGTTTCCTGTGTTTGATCATCCGGGCAACAAGATGAAGTCACTTATAAAGAATAAAGCATATGACCTTGGGTTTCTCAACAGCAGCATTTGGCACTAGAAAATAGCAAAGAACTCCAAGACATCCCCGAAGGTATGATCTACAGATTTTATATCCAACCACTGATATTTTATTCGTGTGTGGAGGCAGCTTACCATCTTGAACATGAAAAATTCAGGAAATATATTTCCCATAAATCCTTCCCAAGAAATCTATTAGATAAAAAATATTTAGTACAACTGCAGGATGGCTGGAAACACTGTGATACTAGCGGCGAACACTGAATTATTCAGGTAAACTATGGGGCCAAAACCTAAACAAATACGGAAATTAGCGTGCCATCACAAAATGCAAGTATTTTTTTCCCCAGTGATGTAAACCATACACAACAAAAGTAAAGCGAGAAGAAAGATGAAAAGTTATGTAAGCGCTTATTACATCTTAACAGCTGGATTAAAGAAGGAATTGGCAAATTACAGCTCCCTGGGATCCCACAACACTTAGTGCATTACAGGTCAGAGTTTAAAGCCATTAATCTGTAGAATTTCCAGCGCAAAGCATGCTGGGAAAGAACCTCAGCACACTGGAAAGCCAAGCCAAGCTATACTTGGGCTGGGCACCATATCTCGGTAAAAGAGCCTTGCTAGGAGGACTCCAGAAAGAGAGCCTTAAAGTCAGAGACGCCGCACAGCTATTCTGACCTTCGAGATTCCGGTGCTCTAGCCCCTCCTTCCTGAGGATGTGGAGATCTGTATTCTTAGTTTAGAAAATCATTTAAACCTTTGGTGTGCTATGGTTTCAGTTCACATAGACTTCTTGGAGCTACCAGTTAACTGAGTTCTTTCTTTGTGAGGATCTTGGATTGCAGGAGTCTCCTGCTTTGCTTTCACTTCCTGTCCACAAATACTCCCTCTAGCTAGCCCACCCATGTTTTCTCCTAAACGAGGAGGGCAAAGCAAACACCTCATGTTTTCCCCGTGAAGATGGCAGTCAACCTTCCTTAAATGTGGTCTCCTATCCTTTCTGTCTTTGTGTCTCTGAATTGTCCTCTCTTGTCAGAATTTTCCATTTTTCCAGAATTTTCCAAAGTTTTCCAGAATGTTCCTTCCATTTATCCAGCCCCACCTGTCCACAGCAACCCCCTACTACATTCTGAGATCTCCTTTAAATAATGAAAAAAAGAGCTTCCAGGGGTGAGGCCCGTGTTCCCAACTTCACAATCAATGCTGCTAAACATCACAGTTTTTGCCTCTTCCACCTGGGACAGTGGGGCCCTGAGCAGGTGAGGTTTACCGCAAAGGACCCAACCGTGGGAACCATTCCCTCCTCTGCCTCTTAGCTTATGTTGGTCTAGTGGTGCGAAAACTCCTTTTCCTTGCCAGGGGGAGAGACATAGGCTCAGTACCTTGTCTGATCTGAAGTCAGAGCACGCCCCACAATTTGTCTGAACATACTCCCTGTGCCAGCTTGCTAAGGCCCACACCCGCACGGGGTGCTCAGGTACGTTGGGACACACCCAGGAAGCAAATGAAGGTCCTCAGGAGAGGCACTGTGGCTGGTGCTCATCTCGAGCGTCACTGCCCCTGGGGGAGGATATGGAGAATTGGGGGGTGTTTGTACTTTCTCAACAATTGGAGGTGCCTCTAGGCGTGGGGAGATGCTGGTCACCTTGCCCTGCACGGCATGCAGTCTGCGTATCATAACACTATTCCACAACCCACACTGCTTTCTAGCGTCCCTCCATAAAGTCATGTGGGTATAAATCCCACTGGTTATTGTCTGACCCTAAATGTGAACTCTACTTTACATATAAACATTTTTCTTGTTTGTTTGTTTTTTTCCGGTACCGGGAATTGAACTCACGACCTTGCGCTTGCCAGGCGGGTGCTGTGCCGCTGAGCTAAATCCCCAGCCCCTTTACATATAAACATGCCTCTTTTTTTTTTACAAAGTGATAAAATACACCGAGCTTTCCAAGAATACAAGTACCTTGTAAATCAATGGTCTTTTTTTATCTTCAAGTAATAGTATCCTGAGTTTTTGCTTATTTGATTTAGGTGCAACTTGAGAATTATAAATTCCCTTGCTTTTTGTTTAAATCCTCCACCTCCAGCACAGATCCACGGGGGAATGAGTCTGTGTAGTGAAAGCACTTGCCTTACAGCACATGTTAAATAACATCTTGTATGTTCAGAAGGGAAAATTTATGAGAGACCAATGATTAGTTAATAGATCCCGTGCCTCAAAATGTTGGCTGCTTAAATTTCTCAAACAGGACAGCCAAGATTGATACCAAATGTGTAAGAAATGTTTAAACTTTGTGTTTTTGTCATGACAACAATGAAGCAGAATTTCTTTTTTTTTTTTTTGGTTTTTCTCCGGTACCGGGAACCGAACTCACGACCTTGCACTTGCCAGGCAGGCGCTTTGCCGCTGAGCTAAATCCCCAGCCCCTAGAGCAGAATTTCAACAAGACTTTTCTGGATTATTCAGGATATGATATTCCGGGGATTATGAATACACAATTATAGTGATTGTGTATACAGATTTGTTTATGATCATCTTGGAAACAATTAGTACTAATTTGTAATTGGCTAATGATGAAATAACAGAAGGGAACTTAGATTTCAGATACTTGAAAAATTAATTTACCTGAAACAATCCATTTCTTTAAAAATACCTTACTGATGAAATAAACCTTACTGTAGTTCTCGGTAGAATTTCTTGCTGTGCTCTCTATGGAAGAGGGAGACAGTGGATGTTGCTTGAGAACCGTTAATTTTAAACTTTGCTCATTTTAGGATAAACTTACTGCACCATAACTGGAAGTAGCACTTCTTTGGATTCCAAGGGAAAATAGTTCCTTGGGGGAATTGTGATCTGATATATCCATATGCCTTTCCATACATTTCCTCTTCCCTTTCTATGGTTTTGAAAACAAAGCTCTCAATAAAGTACATACCACACTGTGCTACGAAGCTCTGACAAATACATTTTCCTGATCTCAAGATTTAGCTAAGGTAATCTGGAATTCAGTTGATAGAAGGCCCACTGTTAATACATACAAGCAGTGCTCTTCAAGAAAGGCAAACCATGATACCAGCCCACTGTGTGAACAGATGTTTTGAACTAAAATAAGAATCCTTATTGTCTGCCTATCAGTCAGAGCTTACAAGAGAAACAGGTTTAATATAAGATAAATATGTAAGAATTTACAAGATTGGCCTACAATGGCTGCCCACAGAGTCGGATGTGGAAGAGTGCAAAAGGTCTGTCTGTGTGCTGGACATCTGAAGGATGCAGTTGAAGGCCTGGAGGTCACTGTAGTATCCCGTGCAAGTCCGTACCAGGAGGCCGAGGGGTCTTCGCTGGAAGGCTGCAGGGTCTGTGCTGGAGGCTGAAGAATCTGCAGTGGAAGCCAAGAGAAGATGTCCAAAGTAAAGATGAAGACTGGAGCTCTTCCAAAGAAACAGAAATGAGCCTTCCTTCTTTGTTTCCTTTTTATACTGTTCAGGTGACAAGCCTCTCTAGGGCAGGTTTTCTGTGGTCAGTGGTCAGGAAATCTCCGGAACCACACCCAGACCAATGCTGATGCAACTTAGTTGAGCATTTCTTATTCAAGTTGACACAGTCAGTTAACTATAACAGCCTGCAAACTATTTTCCAAATATGTAACATGGGGTTCAAGGCTCTATACAATTGGACCCTGTATTAATTAGGGTAGAGATAGCAATAATTGCAGTTGAGGGGTTCATACAAAAATCCAAAGTCCCATGACATTTAATGTCTATTTAAGGTAGACATTTACCCCTTCCTCAAGTACCTAACTGTGAGTGAATGGCCAGGTATGGTAGGTAAGTTTATCATCCTCTACTTGTGGATTCCCGCTCTGAGATGAAGGCAGTTGCTTTAGTTATCACCATTCCCATCCAGTACAAAAGGGGGAAAGGAAGTCCTGGGCAGAAGGCTTAGTCTTCAGGAATTTGGAGTAGGACATTATCAGCACATGAGGTCTGCTCAGGTACTATGAACCCAGACCTATGCTACAGTGCAACAGCTTGAGACCTGTCACATGACACATCTTGCTCCAAGACAGAGAACCGTATTCTCCAGCTGCATACCTCTGCAACAAGGTAAGATTGGGGGTTTTGTTCTTAAAAGGAAAAAGAGGTACATGCTAGGGGGCAATCGATAGTCCCCACTTCCTTTCCTCTTCTTACATTCTAGCCACACAAAATATGTTATCCAACATGTGCTTTGTTTCTTTGTTCTGGGTGTTTTTTCTTAGCTCTCTTTGGGATGCCTTTTCTTTCCTTTGCTTGACAAAACATTCCTCATCCTTCAAGGTACAGGTACATGTCATTTTCTCCATGACATTCTCCCCGCTTACCCATCATCCCTCTTTCTTTCTCTCTCTGGCTCTTAGTTTACTTGGACAAATGAATGCTATTATCCGTGGGACGCCTTTTGTGATGCTCTTTACTTGTAAATACGTGAGTTGTATGCTTTTTCTGTGAGCATGTCTTTTTTAGTTTTTCATGACCGTTTGCAAATTTCTTGGAGCAAGGCTCAAGCTGTGGAATATTCTGAGTTCCTAGCTCTGCCACTTAGAAGTTAAGTAAACTTGACTAAATGACTAAAATTGGCTGAATTTAGTTTTTCTCTTTTCCCTGTTAAAAAAATAGGCTAATAATGTTACTTCCCTGAAGATTAAGTGAGATACTTTATATGAAAGCCTTAGCACCATGGCTGAGATGTAGGACGTGCTCTGTAAATATGAAATAGTATTGTTTTTATCTCTCATCCTCTAGTAACATAAGAATCTTTCATATTCTCTCTGCTGGTAAACACCAAATAGATAATTGTTCTTGAAATAAGACACTCATAGTTCATTTGCAAGTAGTTTTAGTGTTACAGTGTAATTTCTAAGCTTTGCACAGCGTTTGGTAAAGTCATTTGTGCCTTAGTACGTCTTATTTGGTGAGTATCACTGTTCCTTTTTTCAGGTAGAATGCAGAGAGGGCAAAGACTTGCTGAAGGTGGGCTTAGTAGGCCCAACATAGATTCAGCTCTTTGGAATTCATCATGTCCAAATGCTCTTTTACTTCCCAATTTGACATCTGGTGCTTTTGAAAAATAAAATCCCGCAGAGGCCATGTTATAGTTTGTAAGCTGTGAGGGAATTTTCATGTAGAACTGTAAGTGAAATAGATGAATGCACTCAGAAGAGGTAGTTTTATGGTCTTTAAAATATGGGCACCCCAAAGAGCCAAGCACTCTGTAATCCCAGCACTTGGGAGGCTGAGGCAGGAGGATCATTGCGAGTTTGAGACCAGCCTGGGCTACAAAATGAGCTCAAGGCCAGCCTGAACTGGATAGTGAGATCCTGTCTCAAAAAGACAAAAAAAAAAAAAAAAAGCCAAGCAAAGATCTATGAAGGCCTAGATGAGCTTCTTAAGGTGAGCTCCCCAGCCTGAGCAACTGTGCCCTCCTGCTTGCCATGGATGTATCCAGGTCCACTAAGCTACTTCCAGCTGGGTGTACTGGTGTCCTGTGAATGTCTGAGTGAACTTTCCTGTGAGATCAGGTCTTAAAAGTGGGTTAGGAGGATCAGCAACATGGAAGACCAGGCACAGAACTTGTAGCCCTCATGTTCTGGGAATTAAAAACTCAATTTAACAAAAACAACAAGCATGTGCAAAGCTTGTACATGGGGCCTTACACACTCAAATATAATTGGCTTCATAGCCAGAGAGCCTATGCACCCAAAGGAGCAGTAGAGGGAACAAAACTTTCAAAGGGGTGTGTCTGTGGAGAGACAAGGACATCTGCTGAGAACTGCTTGCAGCTGGTGTCCCCCCAGAACAAGCACCTGAGAAGCCACTGCTGAGGAGAAGGCATTTCCTCTAGTATTTCTGTAGCCCCTTCTGCGTATGGTAAGTAGGAAGGTAGCCACGGTGTGGGGACCAGCCCAGGGGGCCTCCCTCCTGCTCTTAGTACTACAGGGCCGTGGGGGTACATACTGAGGCCTCCCTGCTAGGGCCCCTAGGGGAAGAACTGTAGAAACCAGGAGTTACAAATAAGCTTCTGCCTCACGACAGAAACAGAAGGAGAGTAGTGCTTTTTGTGAAAGAGAAGTGGTCTGTTTTCAGTAAACAAAGGTGCCATCTTGGTGGGTGCCATCTTGGGAGCTCCCAGGCAGCAGATGTCTTAGTGCAGAACCAGCTTATCATCTTGCCTCGTTACATACCCAAAGTCACCCAAAGAGGAGCATCTAGGAATAGCTACTGAAAAGTGTACAGGAACTGATGAAAGAAACAAGCAACTTTATTGAGGAATATAATTTGTATAGACGAAGAGCTATATCATGTCCCTGGATAGATAGATTTCAAATTCTTAGTCTGTCTACTCAGTGAAGTTGAAGGAATCAGGGATCTTGGCCACTGTTAGCTGCAGGCAGGAAAAGCGGGCCATGGTGGGAAACTCTGACCTTCACAGCACTGGGCAGGGCGCCGTCCACGGCCGTGTCTTCTCCCCTGTGCATTCACCCGGACACGAGCTGCAGAGGACGGTGCTGCAAATTCCGCGTAACTCTGGCCTCTGGCTCAACCTCCCGGTGATAGGAAACCTCTAGAAACACTAAGGGATGAAGATTAATGGTAGCGGAAGGCAATTAATCACTAGAATTAGGGACTTGGCAAACCTGAGGTAAAAGGAAGCTGCCGGTGAAGTGAGATGGAAACCACTGCTTTGTTGGGAACTTACTAACACAGTGGAAACCTCACCGGCCTACTACGCAGACAGAAGAGAAGGGAAAGTTGTGCGTTGCTCCTTCCACCGCAAACCACAGATTCTGGCCACTCCTTGCCTTGGAGGCAAGAGAGACACAATCACAGGGTTTGGCCCCTTTCCCCTGTGTTCTGCACCTTTGCAGAAGCCAGTCACGCGAGGCTGCCCTGCCTCGGCCCGCTGGAAAGCACAGCCTTGTTGCTGCAGGGCTCTCCACTATTTCTTCTCACAGATCTCCCCTCCCATGTGCCCGGACACACGAGTGCTGGCCGAGCCTGCTAAGGATGTGGCTGATAGCATCTTCCCTGCTGTCTCCAGGAAACTTTGTTTGATCTGAAGCCACTGATCCAGGAAACAGAAATACTTTCTATCACTTTGCAGATGCCTTGTGTCATAGTTTGGATTTAGAGTGTCCTCCAAAGGCTCCTGTGGTGAAGGCTTAGTCCTTTGGAGGTGGCAGAAACTAGCAGTGGGGTCTAGTCAGAGGAAGTGGCCCTGTAGGAGCGCCCCTTGAAAGGATATGGTGGGATCCAGGTTCCAATCTTTCTGTCTCTCTCTCCTGTGAAAGGAATCACTTTGTCCCATCGCATGTCCCCAGTCATGATATGCTTTCTCACCAAATGTCCAATCACAGCAGGCTGAAACTTGAGCCAGAGTAGAACTTTCCTCCTTTAAATCGTTTATCTCAGATGTACTCTCACAGGGACAAAAATGACAAACGCACCTTACAACCAAGCTGATAAGGACTCCACAATTGGTAAGCAAACATATTTCAAGGACCAACACATGGATAGGCCATGTGCCAGGTCACAAAGATAAAGAAGACCGGGCTGGGAGGAAGTGTCAGAAGACTGGGTTTGGCTCCTGGCTCTGCCAGGGATCATGGTACAGTCATCTCTGAGCCTCAGTTTCCGCATTCACTTACTATAATTAGCAAAGAGTATAGACGACCCGCTGCCTGGTTTATTGCTCATGTTTTGTGTTGGTGTGTCTGTGAGCACAGGCGGATTCATGAATAACTGGAAGAAACTTGTTTGTGTTCTCACAAAGCCTGGGCACCTGATTTTCCCTTTTGTAACTTTTATGCAATAGCTGATCATACCAAATAATGTGAGCAGCACACAGGTAAGTGACGAAGCCTGGTAACAAGAAGAGCACTTGTGAGATTTCCTTCCAGGTGCAGGATTACCACTAGTGTTTAAGCCAGTGGCTCTTCTCCTATTCTATTGCCTTCAGTCCCCTAGAAGTTACCAGTGCTCTGAATTTTGCATCTATAAATCCTTGCTTTAAAAAATAATTTAGCAGTCATGTGTATGACATCAAGTAATGTAGTATTTAATTTTGCTTCCTTTATCCATATGGCATTATACTATAACTGTCTTTATTTCACTTTTATTTTTTCACTCAATAATTTTGTTTTTGAGATTCATCCACACTGCATGTAATTTTATTATCATCACATAGGTATATCACTTTATTGTCTGACTAGTTATGAATAGTTGCTTATTCTTTTTTTGTTTGTTTGTTTGTTTTTTCTGGTAGTGGGAATCAAACTCATGACCTCGCACTTGCCAGGCAGGGGCTGTGCCACTGTGTTAAATCCCCAGCCCTCTACTTGTTTATTCTTTCTCTAGGCACTTTGGGTTGTTTTCAGTTGTTATGACAATGTTATAAACATTCCCATAAATACCACGCAAGGCTTTCTCCAGGGCTCATACAGTGGTACCTCAGTTCATGAACTTCAGGGTAGATGGCCACGTTCATGTTCTTACAAGGCAGACGAACAGTCCTGTTCATTACAGATGTGGAGTTCATGAACTGAAGTGAAATTTTGCCTAACTCTTCTGTTTGTGAACTAAATTGTGAACAGAAGCATTTGTGAACTGAGATATCACTCTACTTAGAAGTAGAATCATATGAATCTTACATACATGTGCAAGACTTTCTCCAGGGTAGAACTGCTACTATAAAATATATGAATGCTCAGCTTTCTTCCAAAATGATTGTAGCAATTTAGACTGCTACCAATTGCATATAAGAATTCCACTAATAAAGTTCTTGACAGCTTCAGACTTTCAAATTTTCACCAATTCATTTGGTATAGCATATTATATATGCTACTTTTCAGTAGCATCGGACTGGAGTCTTAACTAGTGTCTCTCTGATTGCTAATGAGGTTGAATATTCCACGTATTTACAGGTCATTCATGTTTCCTGCTCTGAACAACCTGTTCCTATCTTTTGCCCATTTTTTGGTCTAGATTGTTTGGCTTTATACTTATTCATTTATTTATTAGACTTTGAAGAGATTTTTATTTTAAAAAAAATTTTTTTTTTTTCTTCTGGTACTGGGAATCAAACTCACGACCTTGTGCTTGCCAGGCAGGCGCAGTGCCGCTGAGCTAAATCCCCAGCCCCAAAGAAAGTCATGTTTTTTTTTTCCCCCTGTACCGGGAATCAAACTCACGACTTCATGCTTGCCAGGCAGACGCTGTGCCACTGAGCTAAATACCCAGCCCCAGAAGAGATTTTTAAAATTCTTTTATGAAGATTTTATTGGTTGCGTATATTGCAAATGTCATTTGTTTTGTTTCTTTTTTTTCCAGTACTAGGAATCGAACTTATAACCTTACACTTGCCAGGCAGGCGCTGTGCCACTGAGCTAAATCCCCAGCCCCTGCAAGTGTCTTTTGGTTTGTGTTTTTTTTTTATTGTTTTCTTCATGGATTCTATTATTAAACAGAAGTTCTTAATTTGAATATAGCCAATTTTTCTTTTGTAGTTAGCACCTTTATGTGTTGCTTCAGAAACTTTCACCACTTTGAGATTGTACAGATGCTGTTCTCTAGGGTCTTCAATGTGTTAAAGCTTTGTGTTTTACATTACATTAAGTCTAGAGGCTCTGAGTTTTGTGTGGTGTGTAGCAAGCATACTCATAGTTGCTTTCTATGTAGGTAACCAAAGTGTCTGCAGTGTTTGTTGATAACTTTCTTGTTTCCTTCGAGACCTGCTAGTGTTTTTCTGCTGTTCTCAGGCATTCTGCTTCTCTCTTCCTCTCTCTGTCTCTGTTCCTAGTCCTTTAGTCTAGCCCATTGGGCAGTTGATCTGTCTCTGTGCCCACACAACACTGTATTCATTATTTCAGCTTTATATTTTGTCTTCCTTTTCCTCTTCAGGAAAGCCTTGTTCATTCTTAGTTTTTAGTCTTTTGTATACATTTGAGATTTATTGGTCAAACTTCTCAGTAACTCTAGGTGGCTTCTTCTTGGAATGGTATCCAATGTTTAGATCATTTTGGGAAGAAGTGATATTTGTGTGGCTATATTCTAAAGATTATGCCATGGTTCTTGAATAGCTGATGTTCTGGTGGGGGGAGGGAGACAGACATAGACACATTGTTGTAATAGCACGTGATAAATATCAAAAACATAATCTATCCATAACTGTGTAAAGTTTGTAATGTTCTTATCCTATTTCATAAATGGATGTATGTTTATTATTATGTGTTTCCTACAACAACCATTGAGAATAGTTAATGATTTTTCAATAGGTCACTCATGTATAGCTCTATTTATTTTCTTTAGAAGCCACTTTGAAGATACCAAAGTATAGCACAACTCTTGATAATCTCCTACCTCTTTTGTCTCTAACGCACTATTATTTGTCTATTTGTTTTCCTTAGAAACTATTTTGTAGATAATAATATGTAAAACGATAACCATTGATAATTTCCTACCATTTTGTCTGTAATATGCTAAGTCCCCCCCTATTATTATGTTATCCTTGTTTTACTCTTTAAAATAAAAAAAAAATCATAAACATAGAGCATTCATTGAGAGTTGGGGGGAGGATGTTTAATGAGAACATGCATGAGGATCCTCAGTGAAGACAGATGGTGTATTCTGGCTTCAGATACCAAAAGCCTGTCTCATCCTTTTTGTCAGAACCCTAAGATTGGAGCTGACCACAGAGGGTACCCTCATTGAAACCTAAGGAGCTGGGCTAGAATGACTGTGATGGCTCCACAGTTAGATCTGGACCTGTAAGACCAATTTGTGTGCCTATCCATGCTTTGCTTTTAACTATCATGTGGCAACTCTTCTAGTAATATGTCCACTCCACACCTGGAGTATTGTCGTTACCCTAGTAGGCCTGTCTTGTCTTTCCCAGATAGACCTAGTTAGAGTCTCTTGAGTCTTTTATGAAACCAATTTGTACCAGCTTTGCACGCTCAGCTTTTAATAGCTTTGGCTCCAGCATTTTATTCAACTCTGGATTACTTCTTTGTCACACTTCAACAATCAGAACATACCACCTGCAGGTGCTTGTTCTGGTGCTAAATATTTCACATGAAACCTGGGCAATGACACAGAGAACTTGTTTGGAGTCTGATGTGGGTTGAAGTTTTGGCTCTGCCTTAGTAGCTGGTTAAAATTGGGCCAAGCACTTTTTTTTTTATTTTAAAGAGAAAAGAACAAAAACAAAATAACAAAAACAAAGACATAAACAAAACAACCTCAAAACAATAAAAATGACACAGAATTTCAAAACAAGGTAATGGGAAATTAACAAAAGTTTTTGTGTTATATATAGTTATCTTCAAAGTGGTTACTCAGATAATACAATATAGGTATGTAAGATTGATCAAACAATTAAACATTAACTATTTCTTTCAATAAACCAATAGAAATTAGTAGTACAATTATCTTAGCTATCTTGTGTGTGCACATATATTTTTT
>NW_004955441.1:5946393-5957773 GCF_000276665.1 Chinchilla lanigera | reverse complement strand
TATTGTTTTCTTAGTCTCCATTGTGTTAATTTCTGCTCTGATCTTCATAATTTCCTGCCTTCTTTGGGCTTTGGGCTTGACATGCTCTTCTTTTTCTAGGAGCTTGAGGAGCAGCATAAGGTTGTTTATTTGTGTTCATCCTGTTTTCCTGATGTGGTAATCCACTACTATACATTTCCCTTGACGATTGCTTTCATTGTGTCCCACATGCTCTGGTAGGTTGTATCTGCATTTTCATTTGATTGTAAATATTGTTTAATTTCTTATTTTTTATGTTTAATTTCTTCTTTAATTTCATGTGACCCATTGGTTGTTCAGGAGGATATTACTTAATTTCCATGTGTTTATGGAGTTTTTGTGATTTCTTTTGTCAATAATTTCTAATTTCATTACATTATGGTCTGATAGTATGCATGGGATAATTTCCATTCCTTTGCACTTATTTAAGCATATTCTATGGGCTAGTATGTGGTCTATTTTAGAGAATGTCCCATGTGCAGCTGAGAATGTGTATTCTAATGTTCAGCGGAATATTCTGTAAAGGTCTACTAAGTCCATTTGTTCTCACATTTGATTTAATTCTGTTATTTTGTTGCTGATTTTTGGTCTAGTTGATTTACCTCTTTGTGACAATAGAGTGTTAAAGTCCCCTCTTACAATTGTGTTATTGCTTATTTGATTTTTCATGTCTGTTAAAATTTGTCTTATATAATTGTGTGCTCCTACATTTGATGCATATATATTTATGATTGTTATCTCTTCCTCTTGCAGTTTTCTCCTAACAAGAATGTAGTTACTTTTATCTCTTTTGATCAATGTTAATTTGAAGTTTACATTCTCTGTAAACAGAATAGCTACCCTGCTTTTTTTGTGTGTTCCTGTCACATGGAGTATTATTTTCCATCCTTTGATATTCAGTCTATGAATTTTCTTTTGAGTTAAATGTGTTTCAGGAATACAGCATATTGTTAAATTTTGTTTCTTGATCCACCCTGCCAGTCTGCTTCTTATTGGTGAATTGAGACCATTTACATTGATAGTAATAACTGATATGTATTGGCTTATCTTTGTCATGTTATTTTCCTGCTGTTGATTCCATACTTTCCCCCTCTGTTTAATTGCTTACCCTGCTTCATGGTTTTTTCCCATTGTTGTTTTTGGAATTGTGATCATTTTTATCTCTTTATAGAATATCTTTCAGTACTCTTTGTAGGGTTGGTTTGGTGGTCATGAATTTCTTCAGTTGATCTTTGTTGTGAAAGTATCTTATTTCTCCATTAATTTGGAAAGATAGTTTTGCAGGGTACATCAATCTGGGTTGAAAGTTGTTTTCTTTCAGGACCAGAAATACTTCACTACAAGCTTTTCTTGACTTGATGGTTTGTGTTGAGAAATCTGCCATGATTCTGATGGGCTTTCCTTCATAGGTGATTTGTTTATTTTCTCTAACAGCTTTTAATATTTTGTTCTTTTGCTGAATTTCTGGGATCTTGATTATTATGTGTCTGGGTGTAGATTTATTTTGATTATGGCTAATTGAGTTCTATATGCCTCACTTCTCTGTATGTCAGATTCTTTTCCCATGCTTGGGAAATTTTCTGCTATTACTTCTGCAAATAATCTTTATGTCATTCACGTTGCCTCCTGCTCTTTTGTTGACACCTATCAGTCTTATATTGTTTTTCTTTGTCTCATCTTACAACTGTTGAATTATTATTTCCCAGTTCCTTGTTATTTTTAAGAGATTTTTCCTTTCACAATTACTAGCTGCAATGCTGTCTTCAAGGTCTGAAAGTCTATCTTCAGTTTCATTCAAGTGGTTTTGCCAGCTTTCAATGGAATTTGTAATTTCCTGGGTATCTCTTTGAATCTGTTTCATGCATTCTAATTATTTCCTCTATTAGTCATTCAAGGTTCCCATCATTTTTCTGTGATCCTCTATTTTTTATCTATGTCTTCTTTTGATATGCTGAGCAATTCTTTTATTATAGATTTCATTTCTTGTTTTACCTGAGAGATTATTTCTTCTCTGATTTTCTCTATAGCCTGATGTAATTCATTCTTTACTTCAGTTGCTATCATTTCAGGAATTTTGGGTGTGTGACTTCTAAGATCTTCTATGCTGATATATCCTGGACTTGTTCTGGGTGGGGGTGGAGTTCTGAGATTGAATCTTACTCCTTTGTTTTGTCATTTTCCAAGCTCCCTAGGTTTCCTGGGACTTAGGGTTGTTCCCATGATGGCAGCAGGAGGTACAGCATGTGATCTTGGCCCTCCTGGGTAGCTCACTGAGGCTTTCTAGGTTTCCTAAGACTCAGAGTTGTCCCATGGTGGTGGTGGATGGTGGAGTTGAGAGTCTTCCCCCTCCCAGCAGCTCTCTCAGGTTCCTGGGTCTTCTCAGTACTTAGGGTTGTTCCAGGGATGGCCGTGGGAGGTGGAGAGTGGGGTCTCAGTCTCCCAGGCAGCTCAACAATCAGTTTTTAATTTTTTTTGGCAATGGGAATCAAACTTAGGAGCTTGTGCTTGCCAAGGAGGTGCTGTGTCACTGAGCTATATCCCTGGCCCACCAATCATTTTTTTTTAAGCAGGAAAATTACTTTATATTTTTCTTGATCTCAGTACAACTTTACTCAAAATTAAGTCACAAATTATAACACTAGGGAGGATTTGCTTTTCTCCCAATTATAGTTAATAGAAAAAATTAAAGAAACAATAAATGTTGAGCCAACCATTTAAAATTTCTGATTATGTGATACTTTGGGTAGAACATAGGATGGTAATTTAGGGTTGTAGATAATGTATATAAAGTGTCTTTGAATATGAACTTTTAATGAAGGTACAAATAAGTGCTAGCTTCAGAAACTGAAACAGGAGAAGGTAACTTGTTTCTGAGATCTTTTTCTTTCTAGGAAGAGCTTATGAAATAGTTGGAGCTAAGATATTTATTCTACAATTTTTTTTTTTTTACTGGGAATCAAACTTAGGACCTTGTGCTTGCCAGGTAGGTGCTATGCCATTGAGCTATATCCCCAGCCCAAGCTAAGATATTTAGAAGACATATACTAGGAGAAAAACACATAGCAACATAGTCCAAAGAATCCCATATCCACTCTATTCTGATCCAGAAAGGATTCAAGATATGTAAAAGCATATCAGTTAGAGAGAGGTATCAAAGTAGAAATGGATGAAAAAGCAAAGAAAATCAAAGGTGAGAGGTACAGTAGAGGTGAGAAGCTGCAAAGACCACAGATGCCACCAGAGAGTCTGGTCTACACATTTGTTTTATGGGGGCCACAAATTTGATGCTAACCTTTCACATGGCCACCAACAGTAGTTATAATGACAATGATGGATAGCTGCAAGGAGTGTCAAATACAGGAGAATGATCAGCATGGAGAGAGGCTGAAAAGGGAAGGCTTCTTGGAAATGGTGAGGTTTGAACTAGATCTTGATCGCTGCAAGACTGACAGATTCCAGATACAAGGAGCCACCCATACTAAATAAATAGATAGCCAGGAGATGGGCCCTATGTACAGAGATCCTTTGGGATAGTCTCAAGGTCTTTAATATCAGACTTGAAATTTCCTACAAAAGGGAGCCCTTGTTCTGCCTGTGGAAAACATGATCTGACAGGAGTGGCTTTGGAGGAAATTGTTCTGGCATCACACAACTGCAATTTTCCCCTTTGTAAATTGTAATTTATCATGGACATTTTGGATAGTGCTGTCACCCATGTCTTTCCAGATGTGGTTCCCATTGGCAAATGTAGAATATTTAGAAAATCTGTGCAGCATTAGCATCTCATAACCTTTTCTTTAAACATAGAGAAGCAAACCACAGACTTAGAAATGGCACATATCCCTCTGGAGTGATTTAGTCCAGGTTTTTTTTGTGACTTAAAATTCCTCATTGTAGCTACATCCAGATGTCTGGACAATGGCTTGAGTGTGAAAATATGGGGGACAAGGACTAGAATTAATCTTGGAAATAACATTACATACAGCAACTTTTGCTTCCTGTTTGATTTCCTTGAAAGTATAATTTATTTTTTTATTTCAAAGAGAAAAAAACAATAACAAATAATAATAAAGACAAAACCAAAACAACACCAAAACAATAAAAATGATACAGAATTTCAAAACAAGATGAGAAGAATTAATAATGATTGTTATATTACATATTGCTGTCTTCAACAAAGTTGCTCAGATTACCAGATATAAGAATGCAAGGTTGATCAAGTAATTAAAGAGAATAAATAGTAATAAAAAACATTAGAGATGATACAGATCTTCACTAAACAAGATGGTAGAAATTAAACAATGGTTGTTATATTGCATATTGTTCTGGAAGTATAGTGCTTTGAGAGTTTAAAATGATTCTAGATTTAAAAGAATTCTGCTGAAACAGTACAATCCGCAGGATTTCCTTTTTAAAAAGAGGGTCATATTTTTGTAGTATGTGGAGCTTGTGACCAGTTTAATATTCATATTTAAGATGTAAGCTTGAATAATGGCTGTACTGGTTTCTCCCTTGTAATTTGAGGGGTCCTAGTGCTCCTTCAGTCTCCAGAAGAAATGTGGTTGATAGCTCCTCAGTTGTGACAGAGGCTGGTACAAGGCAAGAGTACTGAGGACCACACTAAGCATTTCAGGGCTGGAAAGTATTTGATGCAACATGGATTCTCTCAGCTTGTGATACACCCCTCTTCAACAAGACCAGAAGTAATCTCTTTTTGTTCTGAGTTACTTGTAACCCATCCTCTGGGGATAGTTGTTACAGGGCCATGGTTCTTTTTGCCCTTGGGAAAACATATTCTTGGTAAGCTTTCGGTGGAGAAGGGAAGAGGGAAGGCTTTATTGCATTGACTGTCACCCACTCACTTTGTACAATCCAAGTGAATGTTTGTTTTTTTTCTTTTCTTATTTTTTAATGTGAGACAGATCTTGCTATGTAACTCAGGCAGCCTTGAACTCTATATAGTTCAGACTGGCATTGAACTCACAATCCTCCTGTCTCAGCCTCAAGTGACTGTTTTCTTTGAAAACTATTCCCACTTGGCTCCTGTGAAGCAAGCTGAACTCGCTGAAAGGAAGTCCTAAAATGAACAACAGGTTCCTCTTCCCTAGTTTGTCCCTAACCCTCAGCTGGCAAGAGAATTTCATTTATAAGTTGAAGACCAGGGAGAGAGTCCTAGTGAGAAGATCTAGATTTTGAATTTTTCTCTGGCTTAATGAACTGAGTTGGGCTATTCTTTGTGACCCTGGGTGATTTCTTTTCTCTGTAAGGAAGTGAAAGTAAAAACTAGGAGTGATTTGGAAAGTGTAGAGTTTGTGGTAAATTGGATTTTTAATGAAATCCATTCACTTATGTAATGAATATTTATTGAGTGCCTTCTATGCCTGGTTCTGGGCTTGTTGCTGAGGGTGTGGGAAATATATGGACAAACAAAATAAATCGTGGATATGACATCTGATGAGTCAAGTGTATAGAAAATGGCAACAGATCCATAAAATCCTCTTGTGGAGGGGCAGACAGAGTGAAAGTAGAGGAGATACTTTCCTAAACACAATTGCAAAATACTATGTTCTCTGCTTTTTACTGAGATATAAAACAACAAAGGCTTTGATATGTTCTGGTATAAGTAGTTGTGCTATTCACTCTGTGTTCAACTTAGCACTTATCAAAGCATTTATAGAAATCTATCTACTAACACCTTGGAGAATAATTTTTATGTAAAATATCCTTGGAGGTAACCCTGTGGAAATGAACAAGTGTGGAAAACTATCAGGATGACAACGTTGGCTGTGGTTAGTGGTGGCCCAGTGCTGCTGTCTCTGAGTGAGGCCCACCGTTGAAGCCACTGGGCCTGTCATCTGGGACCACCAGAGATACCTGTTACAGTGCCCAGGGCTCTCTGCTGTGTGCCTTCCCCATGACAAATGAGTTTGTCCCAGCCATGGGCCCACCTGTTTCAATTCATATATTTTCATAATCCTGGTTCCAATTTGCCTTGGCCTAATAGCATTTTCTGAAGTGGCATCATTGAAATAAAGGCAAATTCCTTTTGTTATTTTATCCTTTTATTATGACAGCAAAGCCTGCTTATTATGGAAACATAAAATGATATAAACTAGTAAAAGGAAATAAAGTCATTCAGAAATAATTACCGATCACTCCTTACTTTGTGTCTCTCTCACACAGAAACATCAAAAGGGGTTTATCTGAACTTTTCCTCTTAGTACAGCTTTGTGACAAGGGCTAACTTTCTTCCAGGCTGCTTGCACTACCCCCCACACTCTAATTGCTCAGAGTTAGTGAAAGAATGACTAAGGCATCTCCTAGTTTTAAACTTATGACTTTTTTCTTTTACTCTGTGAATCTTGTAGATGGTCTCAATTTATCCTGTACTGATTTTAAAGAATACTGAACTTTATTTTTTATAACATCTTTGATTTACAGAAAGATTGGTCAGAGAGTATTGAGTTACCATATATGGCTCCTTTCCCCAAACAGTTTTCCTTTTTATTAACATCTTATATTAGTGTGGGACACTTACTACAACTAATGAAAAAATATTTATGATATTTTTAACTGAAGAACATAGTTTACCTTAAGGTTCAGTCTTATGCTGTACGGTTCTATGTTGACAAATACATCATGCCATGTATCCATTATTACTATATCATACAGAAGAATTTCATTGCCCTAAAACATCTCTCATGCTTTATCTATTCATCCCTTCCATCTCTGTCAATTCATTAAACTGTCAATCTTTTTACTGTTTCTATAGTTTTGTCTTTTCAGGATGCCATATATGTAGGAATCCTCTAGGCGGTCACGTTCTGGCTTCTTTTGCTTAGCAATATGCATTGAAGGTTCTTTCATATCTTTTCATAGCTTGGTCTTGTTAGATTTCAGTAACTCTGGCCCTGTTTCTAATATTGATCTAATCCTGCATTGCTGAGCAATGCAGGCATGACTCTTGGCCTTTTTGGTCAGATCAAAATTTGGGCTCTGAGTCTTACATTAGTGGCAAGGAGTGGCCAAGGCCAGGACATGACTGTCAGAGGAGGGGGCACAGCTAGTGGTCACCCAGAAGGGCCATCTGGGAGTAGATGAGTTTGAGAGGAGGGGGCCTCTGTGGAACCCCTCAGGTCCTCAGCTATTCCCAAATTCAGTGTGAGAAAGAGCGCATGGGTCAAAGGCAGCATCCTGGCTGTCACAGCACAAAAACTGGAACACAAACCTAGACATGAGGGCAAAGGCTGAGGGACCATGAGGCTAGAAGACAGGACTTTCAGAAGTCATCAGAATGGCTCTGGACTTGCTCATTGAAGAAACTGATGATTTGCTAACTAAATCTCCAAGGGCAATAGAGAGACTGCACATTGTATTTGAATTATATAATTTTGCTAATTTTTGTACATGTATATTTATTTAGCAGTTCTTTCATTTAAAAAGTACTCTTTGAGCCTCTGCTGTGTAATTGTGCATTGTAATTTTGGTTGGTTGCTAATCACAGTACACTAAAACATGAATGATTTAAGTAAAATGGCAAGTTTCGCAGAGCCAGTGTGGTGGCTTCTACCATTTATTCTGATATCCTTACCATATGACTTAGTTCTTGAAGGTCACCTCAGTGTTACAAGATGGCTACTGCAGCTTTGGCCGTCACATTCAGGTTTCAGGCAACAGAATGAAGGATGGGACCAGGATGTTTCCATTTCAAGTTAACTCCTTTTGCAAGTCTTCTCTAGAAGTCACATCCAACAAATGGACTTATGTCTCAAGTAGAAAAGGAGGTTGGGAAATGTAGAATTTCAGCTGGCTATCTTACCTCCCTGAATGAGAGTGGTTTTATTATGGAGGGAAGGGAATTAATACATAGGTATTAACAACATTAGGTATTGTTTGTTATCCTACAGTTTTTGTCACAATTTAGAGAAATTAGGTGAGTAAGATACCTGGGATACAGTGGACAAAGCATCTAAGTGGGATTGGGAGGACAGGGAGGCTTCCTGGAAGAGATTGTCTAAAAAAAGGTACCCTGTGGTAGTTAATCTTGATTGTCAACTTGATACAATGAAGAGGCTCCTTAAGAAGTATTTGGATTGGTTACTCACTGATGTGCTCATAGCTGAATTGGCTATTAGGAGGTGGAGTCTTTGGGGAGGAAAGTAGGTCACTGGGGCATTACCTTGGGCACTATATGTGGTCCTCCCCCCTTCTTCTCTGTTTCCTTCCAACCTACTCTACTTCCATTTTCCTCCCACTCCCCACCAGGGAAACCAGGGAATCCTTTCATGCTTGCTTTCCCTTCAAGCCCACCATCGTGTTAATCATTTAATGACTTTATCTGACTCCAGTAGTTTCTTTTTACTACATCCCTTGTTTTTTTATTTCTGTTGCCAGCGCCAGAGAATTGTCTTTATCACCTCCTCCCTGGACCATTACTACATGGTGCTGTAGCCTCTCTGGACACAGGGTAGGATGGCAGGTGTTGACACTTTTATAGTTGGGTGAGGTCACATGACTAATACTGACCATAATAAGATTTGAGTAGCAGTGATTTATATCACCTTCAGACCCCTTGGGGAGAGGCTTAAGCTGGAAATTTATCATACATTCAGAGTGCCCAAGACAAGCCACATAAACAAGCTGTTCCCACTCCAAGAACACAGAGAGCCCAAGACAATCCAAGCAAACAGGTTGCTAGGCAGAGGAATGTTACATGACATCAACCCTCTGAGTGTATAAATTAATGCACTGCCATCATTGAACAGATCTTTTCTCCCATACAGAGAGAGGGCTTCACCTGACATCAGCTTTCTGTTTCCAGATTCTTGTCTTTATTTCTTCATCCTATATGGTCTTTCACCCTGAGAATTTTGAGAGCTGCGCTGGATGTGGTATATTGATGCCTGAACACAGACTTGGGGTATGAAGAAATAGCAGGTGTTAGGACACCTTGGAGAGAGTATGCACGAACAAAAACAGGCACAGGAAAAGTCTAGGAGAGAGAGGAGTATTGATATTGATTTCATCAGGTGCAAAACATGGGGCAACAGCAGGCTCATTATGGCAACAGTTGTAAATTGAAATGCTTGTTATATTATTGATGGCTGTATTTACTTTTTTGTTGTGGACGTGGATTAGGGAGTGTCTGGATGATTGCACACTTGTTGAGATGACCACAGAGGATTTGGCTCAGAGCACTATTTTGAAATTAAGGCCCAAGCAGAAAAAAGATGACAGAGCAACAGTCCCCTCAATAGAGTTTAAACCCTCTAGCTTTGCTCAATCAGATAAGGAGGAACTGTTGGGGACCAAAAAGATCCTTCCCCACAGAGGAGTGTTTTGCTGTGGCTTCAGTTTCACAGCTGCCCAAGGTAAAATCGATAACCTTAACTGACCCACAAGCAGCAGCTTCTACCTTTTCAGTTCAGAGAAATTTTACTGTGTCACAGGTTGAAACTTCTGCCTCTCAGAGAGTAGAGTTATTCTCTCTCTTTCCCTTGCAATTGGTGCTAAAAAAAGCCAGACATGTGGTGGAGTCCATGGGGGATTTTCAACATATTTACCCCATTACTGAACTCCAAGTCCTCAATAATCCAGGACAAATTATATGTCTTCATGAAACTGTACCCTTTAATACCCTACAAGAGTTAAAACAACTACCACTACCAATGGCTCCATGGCCCCTTTTTTCTTAGGTTTAATAGAACACCTAGGACAACAGGCTATGTCCCCAAATGATTGGAAAGGAATAGCTAAAGCATGTTTAAGTCTGGGGGATTATTTATTATGCACAGGAATTTTTTTCAAATTGTGTGCAGACCATGCCACTTGCAATGCTGCTTACAACATAGTCATTACAAAAGACATGTTAACCAGAGAAGGTGCCTTTGCTGACACAAATAATCAGTTTACTTTTGAGTTGCAAGTATATGAGCAGATAAAAAATAGCTGCCACAAGGGCTTGGGGGGAACTTTCTTCAAAGAGTGAGACATCGCTTGATCTGACCTCCATTCACAAGGGTCCTGATGAGCCTTTTCAGGACTTTGTGGCATGCCTATTGCAGGCTAGGGGAAGGATTGTCAGTAATTCAGACACTAGCAAGTTCATTGTTCAATAATTGGTCTTTTAGAATGCAATTAAGAGCAGACACCAGGGAAGCAGCGCGGCGGGGTGCGCTGACACTCAGGCTGGCCCCCAGCCACGCAGGCACCCAGGAAGCAGGCAGCAGGTGCCCGGGGAAGCTGCATAGCAGGGTGCGCCAACTCTCTGTCTGGCCACCAGCCGTGCAGGTGCCTGGAAAGCAGGCGGCAGAACTATCATGCCGCAGAGAAGCACCAACACAATCGGCCTGCCCTGCGCTGGCCACGGAGGCCCAACTGGGGATGTGCATGAACCATCCTGACACGGAGAAACCCCTGGAAAAACATGCCACACAGTGGGTTGCTCTTGGCCCTGCCCTTGAGAAATAGAAATGTCTGGAGTCAGGGGAGGAGCAGCTGTTGAACAAGGACTCGGAGAACACGAGAATACAGACTATGCCCAACAACTCAGAGGTTGAGCTGACTGGGGATGTGAGAGCTGTTTGGGAGCTGGAAACCAGGAGGACCTTGCACAATACCTGGGAAGACTCCCTGGAAGCCATTCTCCCCCTGACTATACAGGCTGCTGTGGAGGAGCGTGTGGAGCTCCAGAGAGGTCTGCACTGAGGCTTCATGGATTACATGGGTGCCCAATAGTCAGATTCTGAAGAACTGCCTTCATGGAGAAGGTACTTGTCTAGGTTATCTGGCTGGGACACTTTGCACCTGATGGTGCTGAGATTGACTAGCGGGCTGAGGACTTCATCCACATATACCTGCCACCTGTGTTGATGGTTGGGGAGAGGACAATAAGTGGTTGTGGGGTCACAATGCGCTGGGAGGCTGGAGAGATGACTGGTGTGGGTTCTCCCTTGATGGCTGAGACAGAGCCCCCCCCCCCAAAAGGGAACACCCCTCTGCTTTCTTAGATTGCTTACAAGAGGCACTGATAAAGCATACTTTCCTGGATCCCATTCAGTAGAGGTACAAATTATTCTTAAAGGTAAGTTTATTACTCAGTCAGCCCCAGAGAGTAGAAAAAAGCTACAGAAAATGGTTTTTGCTCAAGATAGTTCACTTGAGGTGTTAGTAAGAATTGCTTCCTCAGTATTTTATAGCCATGATGAGGAGGAGGCCAAGGAGAGAAAACAAAGAGACTGAGAAAAAGCAGCTGCCTTTGCCGCAGTACTAAGAGAAACAGACCTTAATTCTGATTCTCAGGTCCCCAAGAAGAACTCGATGACTACATTCATCTGCTACTGCTGTCAAGAGCCAGGCCACC
>NW_004955441.1:5938843-5945936 GCF_000276665.1 Chinchilla lanigera | reverse complement strand
TTTCCTACCAATCTGTCCATAACTCTGTACTGTTTGTATTGTTCCTATGCTATTTTGTAAATGGATGTATGTTTATTACTATGTGTTTCCAACAACAACCATTGAGAATAGTCAATGATTATTTAATTGAAAAAAAGCAATTAAATGGTATAAAGAGGCTTTTAAATAAAAAATGGCTATGCTGTCTGGGATGATTCAGATTTGTGCAGATATTGGCCTCTGATATGTACAGGGGTCTGCCTTGACAGCAGCTATCACTCAGGCTATTTATGCACAGCTCGAGGAAAGGGAAAGAACAAAATTAGGCATTTCAGCTGTGAAGGGGGGCTGAGATTTTTCTGGAGGCATTTATCCTGAAATTGTTCTGCTGCATCTGCAAGGGCAGCAAAACCATTATCTGTCCCTTCAACAAAACCTTCTAGCATCTGTACAAAGTGTAGATGAGGGTATCATTGGGCAAGCAAGTATAGATCCAAAACTGATGTGGAAGGCCGACCCATTCTGGGAAACTTCCACTGGGTTCTGCCCCAGCCCCACTAGACAGTGGGGGCACTTTCCTTAATTCCTCCCCAGCCCTACCCTCCATTGCCAAACATGTTTCTGACCTCTGGTGAGCAACAGAAGACAGTGGGAGCTTGGACCTCAGTACTGCCTCCAGATTCATACTAACTCCTGAAATAGGAACCCAAGATATTCCTACTGGAATCTATGGACATTTGCCTCAAGGAAGAGTGGGACTCCTGCTAGGCCATAGCACTCTCACTTTAAAAGGTCTCCAGGTTTTGCCTGGTATTACTGATGCTGATTATACAGGAGAAATCAAAGTTATGATTCAGTTTATTTAAAACACTGCTCAAGTCACCCTAGTCTCTTGTATTGCTCAATTGGTCCTTCTTCTTTGGGCAAAAGTTGGAAAATCTATAAGTAAAGAAAGGACATCCAATGATTTGAGGTCCTCTGATACTTACTGAGTTCCACAGATTAAACAGGATCATTCTGAGCTGGAATTGATTACTGAAGGAAAAACATTCAAAGGGCTTTTAGATACAGATGCAGGTGTTTCAGTTATTGCTCAGTTATTGAAACATCCATGGCCTGGCCTCTCAGTGTAGCAACTACAGATCTACAGAGGATAGGTAGTATTTCTCACCCTAGTAGAAGTGCTAAATTGTTAACCTGGAGGATACAGAAGGCCATTTTGAACATTTCTCATCTTATTTCCTCCCTGACATATCAGTATATCTATGGGGTTATGATGTATTACTGGATATGGGGGCATTTTTGGTCAGTCCTAACTCCTTGGTGACTTGCCAGGTGTTACAGAAAGGTGTTTGCCAGGTGCTTCTCCTCACTCAAGGGCTTAGTAAATACAATCAGGGAAGGAGAGAACCCCTTCCAGTAGACCTTAAAGAGCACCATTTTGGCATAGGATATTAGCCTTCACATTTTCAGCAGGGGCCTTGATCTCTTCTCTGACCCCCTGGACATTGTCCATGATAACTTGGATGTCTGTTAACCCTGTGGGGGTTAATCAATGGCCCCTCACTCAGGAGAAGCTTACAGCAACTCATACATTGGTTAATGAACAAATGACAGTGGGACACCTAGAATTCTCCAGTAGCCCTTGGAGTACTCCAATTTTCATAATAAAAAGGAAGTCAAGGGGATAGATATTGCTACAGGATCTGTAGGCAGTTAATGAACTTATGGGAGCACTTCAAGCAGGATTTTCCAGTCCCATAGTTATCCCTTTACATTTTTCCCTCATGGAAATTGATTTAAAAGACTTGTTTGCTTTTTAAACAATCTCTCTCCATTCTCAAGATAAAAAATGGTTTTTCACTAGTTTACCCTCTATTAACCATCAGGCCCCTATTTTCAATGGTGTTATCTGCCATAATGAATGGCAAATAGTCTGATTCTATGTCAGGAGTTTGTGGTTGCAGCCATTTTGTCTTTCTGTCAGGCTCATCCACCTGCTTATCTTATTCATTACATGGATGACATTCTTCTAGCACATGAATCCTCATCTACCTAGTACCGAGTATATCTTAGTTATTTTTCTTTTGCTGCTGAGACAAAATACCTGACACTTAGAATTAAGGAAGGAAAAGTTTATTTTACTCACAGTTTGTGGAGGTTTCAGTCCATATTCAGCTGGCTCCAAGGCAGGGTAGCACATGGCAGAGGGTAATAGTTCATGGTGGGGGAAAGCAGCAAAAGCAGCAGGAGCAAAAAGGGAGGAGCAGCAGAGAGCAAGCCTCTTTTCCCTCCCTTATATTGTATGCAAGCTACCCACACCAGGGTGGGTGTAACACTCACACCCATAATCCCACCATTGAACCATGAATCAAAAACTCTAGAAGCCAGCCCCATGACTGCATGAGGCTTTGGAAGTACAACTAGACACAAACCATGACAAAGTATTTATCCAATTAGATGATGTCCTTTGTGATGCAGGCCTAGTGGTGGCTCCCAAAAGGTGCAAACTATGGTAGCTTTTTCATATTTGGGTCACCTTATCCAACAGAGATCTATTGTGCCCCAAACTATTCAGATCCAGGTTAATCATTTTGCAACCCTAACTAATTTTCAGACTTTACTTGGTAATATTAATTGGCTCTGGAACTAACAACTCATGATTTAGGCCTTATATTTGACATTTTCAAGGGGGACCTGGCCCCGACATCTCTAAGGACACTTCTGTCAGAGGCTAAAACTACCTTGGACCAAATTAATCTGGCTCTCTCTAATGCTCAACTCTCTAGAGTTGACTCCTCTTTGCCAATATTTGTAAATTATTTTCCCAACTCAGCATATGCCCACTGGGGTCCTTTGGATGTCTTGGGGCCCTTTACAGTGGCTACATATGCCACATGCTCCACATAAAATCATTACTCCCTTCTATGATGCTGTGACAGAACTGATTCCATGTGGGCAAATGTGTGCTGTTCAATTCTTTGGTCATGAGGTGCAAAATATCATTGTTCCCTTCTGTTCAGTAACAGTGGTTGTGGCAATTTTCATCCTCTTGGCAATCCACATTGGCTTTCCTGGTGTTATTGATTGTTATTGTCCTTCAGATAGATTAATTCAATTTGCTTCTCTCACACCCTTTGTCTTCCTTTCAAAAATAAGCTCAGTCCTCACAGCAGGAGGCATCTGTTTTTTCATAGATGGATCCTCTTTGGGGAGGGGAGGCTATGTAATGGCCTCCTCTTCCTAAATACAGGATATGGGTTTTTCTTCTGCAAAAAAGACTGAATTACAGGCTATTATATGGGCCTTGCAAGATTATTCAACCACTCCAATTAATGTCTTTTCAGACAGCACTTATGTTTGTGGTGTGATGCACTATACTGAAACTACCAGTACACAAACTGGCCAAGAAGATCTTTTTCATTTATTTCACACTCTCTGATTTGCAATTTGGTCACACCATGTCCCCTGTTTCATCAGTCATTTACATTCTCATTCCCAAATGCTGGGGCCTCTCACTGAAGGAAATGCTATAACAGATTGCTGGCTACTGTCATTGTTGTTCCCTCAGATACCATTCAACAGGCTTCTGCCGCCCATGCCATATTCCATCAAAACACTTTTGCCTTGCACTTCCTTGTAGGAACAGGCTTGAAAAATTGTTAAACAATGTCCCTCATGCATAATACATCTTCCCTCATACACTAGGGGGGTTAACCCTGAGGGTTACATTCCAATCATCTTTGGCAAATAGATGTCACTCACATTTCTGAGTTTGGCTATTTATGCTGGGTCCACTTCCTAAGGATTTATTTTTGCTACTTCCTCAGGATTTGTTTTTGCTTCTGTCAATGCTGGTGAAGCAGGCAGCTAAACATGTCATTACTCACTGCTTGAATACCTTTGGTACTGTTGGCTGCCCATGGGCATTTAAGACTGACAATGGCCCAGCTTATATAAGTGCTGCCTTCCAAACATTTTGTAAATTTTTTCATACTTCCCTTACCATGGGAATTCCTTATAATCCCCAAGGTTAAGAAATTGTTGGATGTACTCACTGCATGCTCAAAATTCAACTACAAAAACAAAAGGGAGAATCTTTCCCTAAAAAATTCACACCTCATAATGGACGTCACTTGATATTGTATACTGTTAACTTTTTAAATCTTATTAGGGATGGAACCACAGCAGCAGAAAGACAATTCAATCAGGTAAAGGAAAGGAAGCTAGGAAGGGTCCTTTGGAAAGACTTTATACTGGACAGTGGAAGGGACCCAGCTCAGTGCTGACTTGGGGTTGAGTCCTCCCTCCTTGTGTCCTCCCAGAGAACAGTGAATGGCCTATCTGGGTTCCAGGGCATTCTGCCTTGCTGTATCATGGACCCAGACCCCGAGAAAGAGTTGATTCCACATTTCAAGAAGCTGATGCTCAGTCCTATGGCAATGATGCCTCAGAGACTACACCACAGCCCATAGACAAGGATGAGGCCAGACTCGACCTGGGGCCAATTAAGTGAATTGACCCAGGAGGCCCAGGAAATGGTAACCAAAAATGGGATTTAAAAGTTTGAGTAGGTGACAGAGTGTATAGAGATAACTGAGCTGAAAGCTATGTGAAAGAAAGGGACATGAAAGTTACCAGTATTCTTAAAACCAAATAAAATAAAAAAAAATTTACAGATAAAAGGTTTCACTCCTTCCAAATTCTTCTTGTAAGAGATCTATGCTAATTGATCTACAAAAATTCTGACTAGTCTACTTATAATTACAAACTTCAAAAATTGTAAAAGAGCTATTATAATTCAATTTGGTCAAAAATATATGAGTGCACTCTGGTTTTGTAAGATGTTTGTCTGTTTGTCCAATCTGTTAAGCTGTGTACTTGCTTGTCTGTTCTATCTGTGAACATCTGTTTTTTAAATTTGAGCTCAACAGTTTTTTTCTCTTTTCCTTTTTCTTTTGCATTTTTGGATCCTTTGTTCAAAATTTAATTTGGGTTATAGATTTAAAAGCATGCTTCCACCCAGGTTACCACCTGGTCAATATGATATCAAAATTGGTTTTCTCAGAGGTCATCAGAAATTTGTAAATGTAACTAAATGGGAAACCTTTGGGCTTGGGGAATTATTGGTCAAGGCTCCCTTTGATGAATGAGAGAGAAGCTACCTGGAGATATTTGCTCATTTCTTGTTCATTAATAGGAAGCCCCAATGACCTCCATAGCCTTATGGGAGACACCCCAATAAATGTTATTAAAAATATATTATTGTGATATGTTTACAATGGTCATCAATAGGCCAAATTTTTCAGAAATAAAACAATAAAGTTTTCTGACTTGGACATACTCTGGTACAAAACTAAATTAAGAAACAAAAGTATTAACATGGCTATAACAATTGATTGCTTTTAATCTCATAGTGTATTAAATGTGTTCATGCCTCCTGAGGTACAGATCTTCCAAAATGTGAAAGAGGGATTGTTTATGGTGATAGAATTTTCTTGCAGATTCAGACACCTGCCTTTAACAAAAACTTGTAATGTACATCCTGTTAATGGTCAACAGCTTTAGGTTAAATCTTCTTATATACTAGATAGGGAAGATTGACTACAAGGGCTATTTTATGTTAAAATTGAAATTCAGGTGTGTTACAAAAATGTCATCTTGATTGTCATGCTGCAATATTATGTATGGCTTTGATTTCAAATTTTCTGTATAAAATTATGTAACTGTTGTCTGTTAACATTCTACAGTGATTCAACTACTAGAACATCCATGGTTGGTAGGAAATAACAGTTCTACCTTGTATTTCAAGATGTTTGATATTGAGATAAAATTAAACATTAAGCTCACTGCTCCCAGTACAATGTAATGTCATTAACTTTTCTTCTGGATGTTCAACAACTGAGGTTTGTAGACACAAAACTTGAAAGATAGATGGGCTAAGATGACAGCCAATACTTTGGCCCCAGCCCTCCAAAGCCCTCCAAAACTTTCACAGAGAGCAACTTGATCAAGCAGTGGCCATCACTCATGCAGATGACTGACACTGACAGCAGAACAAAGAGGTGCTGCACATGGTTCCAAGGTAAATCCTGAGGAGACTTAACTGGTCTTGATAGATGGAAAGAGACTAATTATAATCAATACAGGTCTCACCTTAACTTGGTCTTGAACATTCAGCTGAACAGTATAGCTGTAAGATGTCTAGAACAATGCCATAGTAATATGTTAGCTATAAAAGAAACTCAAATCACTAACACCTTCTGACAATTGCCAGCTACACTGGTAACTAACTACTGTTACGGGTTAATGGACTGTATAGGGTTAAATTGCTGAATGCAGGGACCTAGAATCCCTGGACTGAAAATCTTTAGCCTAAACAAGTAAGTTTACTCAGAATGGAAGGGGTTCAAGAATGAGAGGGCATTCTACAGAATCCACCAGGCTCAGCTCCTCCAACTTCAACTGACTAAAGGCAGTGTAATTTCAGGTCAGGGACTGTGATGTCTATTGCACTTCCTTTGTTGCCCAGAATTGCTTTTGCTGTTCTAGGTAGCTTCTGGTTTCAAATGAATTTTAGGATCATTTTCTCTAACTCTGTGTGTGTTGGTTACTTTTCTCTCATTCCTGAGACAACATATCTAGTTACCAAAATTAAAGAGTGAACGCTTATTTGGCTCACAGTTTGTGGAGGTTTCAGTTCATAATCAACTGACTCCAAGGCAGGGTGGTGTGGCAGAGGAGCAACAGTTCAGGGTGGCAGAAGACAGCAAAAGCAACAAGAGCAAAAGGTGGAGGACAGAGAGAGACCAAGCCTCTCCCTCCCTTATACCATATGCAGTTTACCTGCTCCAGGGTGGATGTAAACACTCTCACCCATAATCCCAAGGTTGGACCACGAATCAATCACACACTCTAGAAGCCCAGCCCATGACTGTATGAGGCTTTGGAGGGACATCTAGACAAAAACCATAACACTGAGATATGCTATTTGAATTTTGATTGGGAATGCGTTGAATCTGTGTAACAATTTTGGAAAAATGGCCATTTTCACTATATTGTTTCTACCTACCCATGAAGAAGGGATAACTTTCCATTTTCTGATATCCTCTTC
>NW_004955441.1:5903514-5938373 GCF_000276665.1 Chinchilla lanigera | reverse complement strand
TGTTTCCAGAACTATACTGAATAAGAGTGATGATGGTTGACATTCTTGTCTTGTTCCTGATTTCAGAATGAAAGCTTTGTTTTTGTCCATTTAGAATGATGTTGGCTGTTGGTTTGTCATAGATGGCTTTTTATCAGATTAAGATCATCTATTCCAAATTTCTTTAGTTTTTTTTTTTTTTTTTATCCAAAATGGGTGTTGGACTTTATCAAATGCTTTTTCTGCATCTATTGAGATGATTATATGGTTTTTGTACTTGGCTCTGTTAATATGGTGTATTACATTTATTGATTTGTGTATGTTGAATCATCCCTGCATCCTTGGGATGAATTTTACTTGGTCATGGTGTATAACCTTCTTGATGATTTGCTGCATTCTGTTTGCCAATATCTTATTGAGGATCTTTGCATCTACGTTCATTAGGGAGATTGGCCTATAGTTCTCTTTCTTGGTTGGATTCTGTTCTAGTTTTGGTATCAAGGTAAAGCTTACTTCTACATTCTATCACTTAAGATTATAAAAAATCTGTATCTGTTCTAGAGTTTGAGAGTATTGCTTCCCTTTAAATCTCATTAGAGAATTTGAGAAGTAGTGGCCTTAGGTCTTCTCTAAATTTTTTTGTCTAAATTTCTTGTAGAACTCAGCAGTGAACCAATCAGGACCTGTAATTTTCTTTGTTGGTATGTTTTTAATTGCATCTTCAATTTCATTGTCTAATATTGGTTTATTTAGAATTTTTATAACTTCATGATTCAGCTTTGGTAATTCATATGTATCTCACAATCTTTCCATTTTTTGCTGTGTTTTCCATCTTATTTGTATACAAGTTCTTGAAGTAGGTATTGATAGTCTTCTGATTTCTGCAGGATCTATTGTGATTTTATTCTTTTCATTCTGAATTGCATGGATTTGAGTCTTTTGTTTCCTTTTTAAAATAAGGCTGACTAACAGTTTGTCTATTTTATTTAATATTTCAAAAAACCAATTCTTTGATTCATGATTCTTTGTATTGTTTTCTTAGTCTTGATTGTACTATTTTCTGCTCTGATCTTTATAATTTCCTCCTTTGTATGAACTTTGAGCTTGATTCGTTCTTCTTTTTCTAGAAAGTTGAGGTTCATCATTAGGTTGTTTATTTGAGTTTATGCTGTTTTTCTGATGTGGAATTCACTGTTATAAATTTTCTTCATAGTACTGCTTTCATTGCATCCCATAAGTTCCAGTACACTGTATTGGAATTATTATTTAATTGTAGAAACTTATAGAAGGTCCTTCTAGACCTCATCATGGTTCAGAAAATCCACATTTGTAATCCCATGGAAAAGTTATTGGAATTCTAATAAGTTAATTTCAATCTACCACTTCCAGTGCAAGCATGGTGATAATAAAGACACTAAGGCATATTTGTAGTTGTGGGAAGCCAAGGATGTCCAAAGTCCAGCTAGACCAATGGCTAACTGGAACAAAGGCCTGAACCCAGGGTCAAACCTAGGTCTTATTAATTCATGAAGAAGGTAGTGGCTCAGGGATGAGTGATTGTGAGAGTAGCAGGAAGTATGTGAGTGTCCCTGTGCTGGGCTTGGTAGGAGGCCTGAAATCACCTCTGCAATATATACTTTGTTGTAGATTTTTTTTTGATCATGGCTAATTGGAGTTCTATATGCCTCAATTATTTGTATGTCAAATTTTTTTCCCCGTCAAGGAAGTTTTCTGCCATGACATCTATGAAGAGGTTTTTATGTCATTTGCACTATCTCCTGCTTTTTCATTCACTCTGATCAATCTTATGTTATTTTTCTTTGCATCATCTAGCAGCTGCTGGATTGATTTCTCATGGTCCCTTGCTATTTTTGAAGAAATCTTTCTTTTCATGATCTCTATCCACAATCCTATCTTCTACATCTGATATTTTGTCCTCACATTGCCTCATTATTTCACACATATTTTCAATGGAATTTTTAATCTCCTGGATATCTGTTTGAATCTGTTTCATGGATTATATTTCCTTCCTTGTTGTATGTTTATGATTTCCATCATTTTCCTAAGCTCCTTTATTTAAAAAAAAATCTGTATCTGTTCTAGGGTTACTAAGCATGTCTTTCATTATGGCCACCATATCTGTAGTTATCTGAGAAATTATTTCAGATTTGATTTTTTAAAGAGAGCCTCATTTCTCTTTGTTACTTCTGGTGTTACCACTTCAGAGAGTCCAGGTGGGTGACTTTCAAATTATCCCACCTCATTGCTCCCTGGGTTTGCCTTTGGAGACTTTGAAGTCTGGAGTTGCATCTTGCTTCTGGGCCTTCTCATTTTATTTTTTCTTTCTTTTTTAAGTTTAATTCATGGGTTGATGCTTGTAAATGCTTATGGAGGTAGCTTTATTGCTAGTATTTAGAACCCCTAGAAAATGACTATTTCTCACAGATGTTTTCCAGGTATAGCTGGCTTTTGGGTATTGAGTTTTTTTTTTTTTTTTTTTTTTTTTTTTTTTTTTACAAGATCTTACTTCTTCAATTTATTGGGGATGAGAAGTTGCTATCTGTTTGATCTAGTCCCTGATTCTTTGGGACTGATCTGTAGTATTATTTATGTTTTTCTTTAGGCAGTCTCAGTCTTGGAGACACCAAGAAGAACAACTGATTAGAATAACTGTTATTTTGACTAAAGTAGTACAATCAGCAATAACAATCTCATCAGACACAGCCTAGAAAATAACAAACTGTGGTAACTATTTATTTGCTTCCTTTAACTGTGTGAACTATATTTGTGTTATAGAACAAAATCTAAAACAGACCAGAAAACTGTATGAAATAAGTATGGCCTCAATATGGAAATTTTATCCTTAGGGGAGGAAATTTAAAAGGGAGTAGGGGAAAACAATAGAGAAAAAGAAGAAGAGGAAGAGATTAGAATCAAGGAAGATTATGTGAATTTTGGGAAACTAGTGAGGAAGAGAGGAGGGAAAGAGAGAAGGAAGAAATAAAAACAAGAGCAAAACAGAATAACAACAACAAAAAAGCCTGGAATCAATGCTCACATTGATGTAAAAATAAGAACAAATAATCAAGAATAAAGGAACAAACAACACACAAACAAAAAAAAGAGAGAAAAAAATAAAAAGAAGAAAAACACCTATCCACTTTAGAGCATGTCTCTGCTGTCACTGGTATACTGAATGGTCAGACAAAGCCCAGATCTGTGTTGATTAATCCCAGCAAGCCAGCCATTGATTCATGGTGAGGAAGTGGTTAATCTCAGAAAGGCTACACCTTTAGTTTCACTGAAGTTCAGATTGATTTCTGTCTGTGAGTCTGGAACCTATTTTGTTTAGCCTGAAACACTCCATGTGCCTCCTGCACGCTTGATCTCAGCTCCTTGATCTCCTGCTGACTTGAACTTGGTTCTGCCTCACCCTGACACTGGGAGCTGCTAGATGGAGCCAGCCCTCAGCTGCTCTGTGTTTCAACCTCAGTTGGCCCCTCTCCAAGATGGCTCCCAGCCGATCACTCTCTCCTGGGGGACATCTGAGCCCAAATAACTCACCAGCCATTGCAGTCCACTGTGTCCACTGTTCTGTTCTACTTGTACATTTCTTTGTGGAAATATCTAGGGCTGCCAGCAGTCACCGTACATCTGCAGGTTTGAGTCACCGCTCCCATACAGTGAGTCAGGGCTCAGGGAGGAAGTATCACTTTACACCTTCTTCTACATTGAGGTCTCTCTTTTCAGTCTGCCTGTGAGCTTCAGTTCTCATTTCAGACCCTTGTTGGGTCCCAGGTATCTACTTCCTTCCTTCTTCTCTTCCTGATGTTGCTGATAGAAAAAAATTCCAGTGTCTTGGCACCAAAGCTCCCTGTTTTGATATTTTAGTCAACAACATATCACTCATATAGTGCTGGTCCCAAAAGACTATACATTTATCCTGGTGACATCATAGCCATCTAAGTTTAAGTACACTCTATGGTGGTTGTGCAGAGATGAAATTGCCCAATGACCCATTTCTCAGGACTCATCCCTGTCGTTAGCAAACATGACTGAATTGGCTCTATTCTCTTCCACCTCCACCACTGTCCATTTTGTATACTGTTGGCAAACTTACATTTCTGAAACAAAGTCCCAATCAGGACATTCTATCACTTAAGATATTTGGTGGCCTGCTGTCTGTGCCAAGTGAAGAGAACATTTTTTAGTAATGTATTTACAGCCTTTATGATACTGTTCCAAATTGCGATGTCAGAATTTTCCCTTTTGTACGTACAGTTTTGTCTCCAACCCCAAAGGAACCACTGAGAATCCTCCTCCATGTTCTGTTTTTCCTTCTCTGTTGCTAGTGCATTTCCCTCCACCTGGGGTGCTTGTCAGTCTTACAGCTGGTAGAGATGTCACTCTTCCCTCAAATGCCATCACCTCCACGAAAGCTTTCCTGAAGGCCCCTTCCCTTGCTGAGCACTCAGCATGCATGACAGGTCTCAGAGGAAAAGCTCTTTGCTAATGTATCCTTCTTCCCATACCTGTCCAGGGGACACAGATCGTAATTTTATTCCTTCTTTTCTCTACTTTGCACAAAGGAGGTGCCTGACACAGCTTTGTTGGAGAAATGAACTGAGTAGCAAATGAATTTTGCACTTTGTTTCCTGTGTCCTCAAATAAGAAAGGCAGCAGGATGCTTTCCAGTTCATTAACAACTGTGTTTTACAGAGCTGATGTAGGCAAGTAGCTCACGTGCTGCTAAATACTTGTGCCACATCAGGGGTTCTTCACTGTGACAGAAAAGTGAGTCTTCGTTTGCATCCTGCTTTCCCTGGAAGAGGAAGACCTTTGCAAGAACATCCAGATGAAGGGGGAGGTGCCCCTGAACCCCAGGACTTTACCATCCTACGAGACTCCTTGTGAAGATTCCTGCTGAGAATATTTGGGGATACTATGACACATAGGCCTATACCAGATGTGAATCAATTCAGCTGCAAAGCCTCTCAGGAGATATGTGTGAGGCCTCTCAGGAGATATGTGTGAGGCTCAGCCAGAGGTGTAACCTCAACTTTTGTCTTCAGTGTCTCATTAAGCCTTCACCATCCATTGCCCAGTCACCGTCTGTATTCGGCTTCCTAGCAGACCTGTCCTTCAGAGCCAGACCTCAGCCCTGGTGGCCCATACTAACCTGAGCTGACTCTCTTTTAGGAGAAAGCCAGCTGGAGGGGATTTTCCCATCTCTTTCTAAACATCCAAGATCAGCTAAACAAATGGAACAAAGTAATAACATTTTGAGTGGTTTTGTAATAAAAGGTGAAAGGTAAAAATTGCATTCTTCTTCCTGCCAGCTGAGAACATGCTTCTGGCTGTTGCTTTCCATGGCACCAAGCAAGAACTGAGCTGAAATGAGCCTGTGAATAGTTTGAGACTGGATCTTAAGGAAGGCAGGGGAAGCTTTATGGAGGTGATGTCAAAGGCAATGACCCTGAGCGCCAACCTCAGCCCCATGCCTGTGGGGCCCAAGGAAGGTTATAGTTAATTAATTAAGCCCACTGACCTCTTGATCCATCAGTTCCTCACCCTCGGGTCAGATCAAGGAAATACTTGCCTCATCCAATATTCCTTTAGGATCACATGAACCAACACACAGACATTCCTGGCACATGGTAAATATTCAGGACATACTGGTTTCTTTTCCTTCCAAGGAGGTCTTGAGAATGGCAAAGAGACCATCAGATTCAGGGAGAAGGAGAAATGAGGAAAAATGTTTAAGACAGTCTCACCAAATGCAAGAGCCCAGGGTCTGCTGAAAGATGAAGAGGAGCAAACAGGATCTAGAAATGTGATAACAGTACCATAGTAAGCAGGGGGTTGGGGGCATGTGAGCTCATGGGAGGGGAACCTACTGTGGTGGTCTGGGAAGGGAGGGCTCTCCATGATCCTAGGTCTGGGGATTAATAGGAACCACCTATGAAAAGTGTGTTGGACAGCATTCAGAAGGGAAAAACAGTAAATGTAAACACTTTGAACACTAGGAATGCTGTGTTAATGGACTGTTGGTGGTTCAAAGAACCATACTAACAGCTTTGGTTGTGGACTTACTGTGTAGTAAGTGCTCGACTCAGTACTTTATATACATTATTTCATTAATTCTCATGACTTTTGGAACAGAATATTATTAATTAACTTATTTTTCAGATGAAGAGATAAAGGTACAGAATGATAAAGGAAACTTCTTAGATCCTGGGGCTTGCAGGCAGTGGGGATGGGCTTTGATCAAGACTTATTAGGGATCAGACTGCAGGGATTCTAAACCAGTGCACAGATCTGCCTTGAGGGGGATTTCAGTACATGTAGGGGTGACCACATTCTAAGCAAACCTGTTAAATCAGCATCTAAGTGAATAGCACAGCTCTACACAGTTCAGCCACCACGGTTCTCTCCTTCCTTTCTGCTTGGCAACTTGCAGATGCCTTTGGGTTAGGGAAGATCTACACCCATGACTGAGTGAACAACAGCTCCTGGAGGAAGTGCCTGGAACCTGGCACATAGACCCCATGTAGATGCCACTATGTGAGGTGGCAAGCTTGTGAAATTCAGATGAACTGTATATGGAGAGAGTTACTGACTAGGTCTTGGTGCTTATTTGTTTTTCAGTGAGTTTTATAGAAAATATTTTCCCTGCAGCAAATTTTGGCCCAATTCAGGATAAAGTTCGGAACTATATCAGGATATAGTTTGGTTGCTGATGTTGGAAGACTTGAACAGCTGTCATGACTTGAGTGAAAATATTTTCAAGTTTTCAAAAGAGAAATGCACCTGACATACATAGAAAATAATGGTGTTTGCTGAGTTCCTCTTATCATTGATACTTTGCACTATTAAATTTCCTGTCATTATCTTATTTTTTTATCATTATCTTATAAAGCAAAGGGTTTTTATAAACAAAGGAAGGGATGCTCAACATCACTAGGTATAAGGACAATACAAATAAAAATCACAAGAGTCTACTTTTTCCCTCCTAGGATGACTGTAATCAGGGACTCAGGGATAGGTAATAAATGTTGGCAAGGGTGTGGAGAAAATGGGACCCTCATACACTGCTGGTGGGAAAGCAAAATGGTGCATTTGCTTTGGAAAACAGTCTGGTGGTTCCTCAAAAAATTAAGTATAGAGTTACCACATGGCTCAACAGTTATACTCCTAGTTATATACCCCAAATTTAAAATACACCCACAAAAGCAAGAATAGAAAACAAAACAACAACAACAACAAAACAAAACAAAACCAAAATCTTGTCCATTACTTGTCATAACCAAAAGATGGAAACAATCCAAATATCCATGAACTGATGAATGGAAAATCAAAATATGGTAGGTCCATATAACGAAACATTGATCTGCAATAAAACTGGAAGTAGTAATGAACTTTGAAAATGTTATGTTAAAGGAAAAATGCTAGTCAGTAAGATTGTATATTGTGAGATTCCACTCCTATCAGGTATCTAGTATAAGCAAACCTATGCAGATATAAAGTAGATGGTTGCTTAGGGCTGTATATGGGCTGGAGAGGAAAGGGAGTGATACTAAGGAGTACTGGTTTTCTTTTTAGAAGGATAAAAGTATTTTCAGACTGATTATGGCTTTTGCAGAGGTCCAGGCACCCAGGTCTTCAGACAATGGATTCCAGATATACTTGATGATCTCTGATTTCTAAGCTATGTTTTACGTAGGCCATCTAGGGGACACCCCGGGGGGAAGGCAGGGGGCTTGGGATGGATATGTGGGGCTGGAGTCACTGATCAGACCAAGCTCTGGTCTCCTGTTTAGTTTCAATCGAAGCATTTCTGGGTTTAAATCAACATACTGGGTTCATTTATATGTTTTTTTTTTTTTTAAATAGAGGGTTTCATGACAAAATCCACTGTCCTTAGACTCATGACTCTCAGATTGCAAAGGCAAGAGCTTATGTTTATTGCCCTCAGCATCCAAAGCACTGATACATCTTTAGAACAACGTCCACGTTTCAACCAAAAAAGTGATAACCTGGGTTGCCACAATCTCTCTGTTTTGGTGTTGATTCTCTGTTGAGTAATGCATGCAAAAGGTATCTATTTACATCACTACTTGCCAGTGAATAAGCAAGAACTTTTGCTCCTGGCCAAAATATAGCCTGTTGCTAGAAAACAATATAGTTCAAGTGTTTATGAAATTATCAGAGAACACTGTCACTTAAAGCTAATATTTTACAACAATGTCCTTGTCCCCAGAAATAGTCCCATCCTTCAAGATGGTCTTTTTTTTTTTTGTTTTTCTCTGGTACCGGGAACCGAACTCACGACCTTGCGCTTGCCAGGCAGGCGCTTTTGCCGCTGAGCTAAATCCCCAGCCCCTCAAGATGGTCTTTATAAGCCAAAATGACGTCTCAACAAAATCTAGGTTTGTTCTCAATTTGTCTGAACAAAGCCAGGTGTGGTGGTGCATGCCTGCAATCCCAGCACTCAGGAGGCTGAGGTGGGAGGATTGTGTAAAATTCGAGGCCAGCTTGGACTGCATAGTGAGTTCAAGTCCAGTCTGAACTACATAGTGAGTGAGATCCTGTCTCAACAAAACAAACAAAAAAAATCAATTTGTCTTAACAAATAATGACATTAGTTTACTAGACACAAGAGTCTATTTTTCATCTCTTGTGTTTCATCTGTGTGGGTAGATAGCTGTAAATATTGTAAGTGGTTATAGTTGGCTGATCTTGGACAGACCCATTTATTAAGAACCATGGTTTGCTGGTTTCCTGTATTTTTCCATAGGACAAGAGGTTGTTTGCCCATTATCACCACAAGGGCTGGAGAACAAAAGCCCAGGCCCCAGGAGCCTGTGTTGAAGGCTGACGTGACCTTTGACTGCCACTAGTGAGGCTTGGAGGGAAAGAGAGTCAAGCTCCAGTAACTTTAATGACAGATCTTGTTAGGGTTAAAAAAACATGCCTGGCGTCCAGCTGGGTTTTCATCTGGGGAGGCGCTCAGAGTGCCTTTAGTGACAGCCATCCAGGCACTGGGCACCTGCTAAGCACTCGTCCTGTGCCTGGGCCTGCTAGGGACCCCGCACACATCAGCCTGAGCCCACAGGAGGAGACACTGTTTCCTCCTATTGCCACCAGTTCCCCCCTCCCACCCCCCAGTGCTAGGGGAAGCCTCTGACAGTGACAGGTCCAAGTGGCCCTGGATTTTCTTTTCTTTAGTTATCTGGGAGAAGCAAATCAAAAGTACATTAAGATTCCATCTCACTCCAGTCAGAAGGGTTATCATCAAGAATACAACGAACAATAGATGCTGGAATGGGGGCGAGGGGAGAAAACTCAGGCCTTATAGTGAAAGGACATTTACTGAACCTGCACTAAGCAGCCTGCCACTTGAGGCAGTGCGATGGCTCTTGATTTGCCTTGTGTCGTGACTCTGAAAAAATAAGAAAAGCGTTATGGGAAATGAACATCAAGGGTGGGTGAGACACCAGGAAAAGTTGAAATGGTGGTGATCTGGAGTGCGGTTGTGTACAAGGAGTGTGAGATTCTGTAGGAAGTGTGATGGGAGAGAAAGCCTGTAGGGATACGTTCATTTTCTGCTACTTGTGGATTCCTGGAGGTTTTGGCATGTTATTCTCAAATATCAAGCATCTGTTATAAAAAAGAATATTGGTCTCTATTGATTGTCCTTTTTCATTCAGTTTGAATGAAAACCTGGACATTTTATTTGAACCCTAGCTTTGATTTATTTTATTTTATTTGTTTGGTTTTGGTTTTTTTCTGGTACTGGGATTCAAACTCATGACCTTGTGCTTGCCAGGCAGGTGCTATGCTGCTGAGCTAAGTCCCCAGCCCCTCTAGCTTTGATTTAAATCTTCTGCCTTAGTTGGCTTACTCTGATGCATCCGATGTGGGGAAGGTATAAGACTGTGCTGCCTTGTTAGCTTTAGCAGAAGGCAGAAGTCCAGGTTCCCTCCTCAGTTTCTGGTAAATGCTTGGTGGAAGTGGCTCCTCCTTTTTGCTGGCAGAGGGGGTGTTACAGCTCTCCATGTGGCCCCTGCTGACACTGTGGTAAGGGAGCTGGGTGATGACTAAAGTTCAGACTCCTCCCCTCATTCTGATACCATGTTGGGGGGAAAAGGAAGTTATACCCAGGCAGGGGTACAAGTCTAGGCTCCCCACAAACTCTTCATGGATACTATGGGAAGGACGGGTTTGTTGTCAATCAACAGGGGTAAAGTTCTAGCCTCCCATTTGATTTTCTTTAATACCACCCTGGTAGGGATTTGAGGTGGGATTCAGTCCCTGGTGGGCTGGCTCCAAGGCAGAGACATCATAGTGGTGGGGTGTGATACCCAAAGAATGCCAAACGTATATTCCAGCCCTTTTTATTTTATTTTTAAAATTTTGAGACAGGACCTTGCTAAGTTGCTCAGACTGGCCTTAATTTGCAATCCTCCTGCCTCAGCCTCCCATGTAGCTGGAATTACAGGTGTGCATCATTATACTTGACTCACACCAAGAGTTCCAAGGATACATGTTGCTTCTCATAGAGGGCATCACCTTTTGATTATCAACCTATTTTGCCCTCTTTGGGTCTATATATCATCATATAGGATGAAGATATTCATTCTAGTTTTCATAGTTTTCTTCATCTCAGGATCAAAATAAAACCTTCCTGAGTGATTTAGAAATTTTAATGAATCTAATACATTTAAATGAATGTATATTCATGAGGAAGAAAGGCATGTGAGGGATCACAGGGAACGCATTAGTCAACTTTCCCATTACTGAGACAAGTTACCCAGCACTCACCACTTAAATGAGGAGAGGTTTAATGATTCATGGTTTCAGGGGATTTAGTCCATGGTCAGCAGGCTTTAAGGGAGAAACATCATGGCAGAAGGGAATGGTCGAGGAAAGATGCTTAGTTTATGGCAACCAGGAAGTAAAGCAGGGAACAGTACCAGAGGGAAAGGAGTGTGGGACCAGGTACAAACCCTAAGGTTGGGTATCCAAGACTCACCCAGACACACCCAGAAGTGTGCTTTACTAATCCCCGAAATGGTTCTGAAGCCATCAAGTTAACAAGCTTAATCATCATAAGGAACAGATGCATCCAAGAAAATTCAATGAATCTAGCTTGGAAGATGCATTTTACATTTTTGAAGGGAATGATGCAAGTGACTGAAATCTTTCTTGGAAATATTAGGAAGGTCAGGACAAGGGTACTGCATAATTATATGCTGGATTTCACCCACTGAGCTGTGCAAAGAAACTACAGATGGAACTGCTGAGTTGACCTTCTGTGGACAGTTGCCTAGGACTCCTCCTCTTCTCTTTCCTGAGATGTATTTTATTGGAGAAACTTCTTAATCTGAGGTATAAGAACATGCCCCAGACATTACTTCTACAAGATGGGTATGTCAGCATTCACACTTCTCAGACAACAAAAACACCAATGTTTCTTTCTGGATCACAAGCCTAGAGATTCCTGCCTAATGGGAACCCTAGCCAATGCATAGCCTCTAAGTAGTAGTGAAGACTTGGGAACTAAAAAGTTTGACTGTACTTTTGGTGTCATATTAGAGAGAGGGAGGACCCCCTTGTTGCTATCATTGGTTTGTTCTTTTATATCAGCTTTCTCACCATATTGTGTAGCCTGCTTTCTTTTCTTTTTTTTTTTTTTCCTCCGGTACCGGGAACCGAACTCACGACCTTGCGCTTGCCAAGCAGGCGCTTTTGCCGCTGAGCTAAATCCCCAGCCCCTAGCCTACTTTCTAACTACTAAATTAGCAGCCTTTCCTCTTACTTCTCACCCTGTTACAGCTCTCTATATCCTGTGCTAGCCACTGTTCAAATGAATAACCTTAGGAGGTAGTGTCCAGTAGTAGCCTCATTTTACAGATGAGAAAAAGGATCTGAACCCAGAAACTCTGGCTCCAAAGCCCACCCTCTCAGCTAGAGGGCAGCACTTTTCTCTTGTAGTTAGCTGCCTCTCTCTCCTCCTTAAAGCATCTTTCTTCCCAGGCTCACCTGTGCACGAATTCTCAGTCCTTTTCTGCCTCTATTTTCTTCTTCCAACACTTCTAGGTAAAATTTCTCCATGACTCCTTTACTTTTCTCCTTTTTCTTTGTCTTTATCTATGACTGTTGTAGTTAATTACTTATCTGACTATTTGCAGGAACGTCCTGTTACCTACTAACATACATGCAGTTTTCTTCCTGCTTGTTGAACTATGTATTTCCATGAAATATACCATTTCTAATTCTGACTGTAGCCTCTAACTCCAGCACTTGCTTTTACAGAAGTTTGTTTTTATTAACGTACAACAGAAATAAAATCAGTATATCACTTCCATGTTTATTGCAGTACTATGTATAATAGCTAAGATATGGACTCAGCCAAGGTGCTGATAAATGGGAGAATAGAGAAAACATGTACATACAATATTAGGACATTATTCAGTCATAAATGAGAATGAAACTCTGTCACTTAGGGCAACATGGATGGAACCTTATTTCACTGAAATAAGCCAGTCATAGCAAGACAAACACTACATGCTCTTACCCATTTGTGGAAACTAAGTAAGTTGATCAACTAAGAGAGTAGAAGGGTGGTCACTGGAGGCTAGAAAGGGGATAAGGAAGTGGGGATGGAGAGACATCAAATAACAGACATCAAAGGAGCAAGTGTTCTAGTATTCTATGGTATAATAGAGTTATTGCAGTCTATAGTGATTTATATATACTTCAGAATAACTAGAAGAGCCTTAAGTTTCCTAAAATGTACAAATGATAAATGATTAAAGACTTGGAAATGCTAATTATTCTAATTTGATCATTAAACATTGTATATGTGTATCAAATTATTATACTAAATATGTGCAGATATTTGTCAATTAAAACATTTTTTAAAACTGGGTGTAATGGCATGTGCCTGTAATCCCAGAACTCTGGGAGGCTGAAATTGGAAAATCGCAAGTTTCAGCCCAGGCTGGACAATTTAGCAATTGGTGAGAGCTTGTCTTAAAATTAAAAAAAATAAAAAGAGTTAGGGATATAGCAGGAAGCCTTGGGTTCAATTCCCAGTGCCTCCTCCCTCAACAAAAGAGTGAAAGAATAAGAGTACAGTAAGAGGAATTCTCATAAAAGAAACATGTCCTTGTAATCGGCACCAAGACTATCAACATCCTGGACACAACGCTGTGACACTTCCCATCATTCCCTTCTTACCCCAAGTAATGGCCAATGTCATGATTTTTAACACCTCACAGTGTTTTTTACTGTTTTTGAACTTCATATAAGTAAAATCATACCAGCTTTTTGGGGGACTTTCAGTCAATATCATTTTATAATATTCTAAGTTATTGCCCATAGAGGTAGGTTATTCATTCTCATCACTGTGTACTATTAAATTAAAAGAATATACCACAACTTATAAAATCCATTTTATGGTTGATGAACGTTTAGGTAGTTTTCAAATTTGGGTTGTTATGAGCAATGCTGTTTAAGCATTTTTCTGGAAGATTTTTTTGATAGACATCCCATTCTTTTAGGTTTGTGCATAGGAATGAACTTGCTGAACTCTGTGTTCATCACTGTTGCCCGCTTTCTCTCATGCAGCATAATAATTTTGAGATTCAGCCATGTTAGGTATGTAAATAATCCATCAACTTCATTGATGATGGTATCCTGTTATATAAATATACTACAATTATTTATCAATTAATCTGCTAATGGACATTGGGATTACTTTTTAAATTTTTGACTATTACAAATAAAACTATTGAGAAACTTCATGTAAAATCTTTGAGCAAACATGTATTTTGTTATTTAGTTAAATACCAGGGAGTTGAAATGGCTGGGTGGCGTGATAAGTGTATGTTTAACTTTTTTTTTTTTTTTTTTCTGGTACCGGGAATCAAACTCACGACCTTGCGCTTGCTGCTGAGCTAAATCCCCAGCCCCTATGTTTAACTTTTTAAGAAACTGCCACCTTGTTTTGGTGGTGGTTGTACTATTTTATATTCTCTTCAGTGTATAGGAGTTCCAGTTCTTCCCTCTACTTGCAAACATTAGGCACATTTTTTATTGTTTTTATTGTTTTTTTAATCTTAGCCAATCTTGTGGGTGTGTGGTGGTGTCTCATTGTGGTTTTAATTTGCATTGCATATATACATCATAGTTCATAACTTATGACGAGCACCTGTTCATATGTTCATATCTCTTCTTTGATGAAGTCCATATCATATTTAATTCTAAGAGTTCTTTATATTTTAGATGCAAGTTTTTTATCAGATAAATGTGGCATGGATGTTTTAGCCCGTCTTTAGTTTACTTTTTTGTTTTCTGATTGGTGCTTTTTAAAGAGTAAAAGTTTTAAATTTTGATAAAATTCAATCATGAATATTACTTTTGTCACATGTAGTGTTTTTTGTGTCATATCTAAGAAAATCTTTGCCTGTTGTAGGATTTCAAATACTATCTGTGTTTTTTCTTAGAAATTTCAGTTTCAGGTCTCACATTAAACTGTAGAATACATTTTAAGTTGATTTTTATGTATGGTAGGCAGTAGGATTGATTTTTTTAAAAATATGGATACTTAAGTTTATTGGATAACATTTGTTATGTATCAGTTAAAATTAATTTAATTATAAAACCCACAAGTATAAAGATTTTTCTTTCCCCATTAAATTGCCTCGGTGGTGTCATCAAAAACCAGTTTTCTATTTCTGGACCCTCTTCTTTTCCATTAATCTATATATCTATCTTTACACAATACCAAGCAATCTGAATTAATATAGCTCTATAGTAAGTGTTGAATTCAAGTGAAATAAGTCCTTCAACAATGCCCTTTATTAAATTACTTTGATGTGATTTTAATAAGTGATGTTGATTCTTTATATTCCCATTTAAACATTAAAATCAGTTTATCAATTTCTGCAAAATGTCTAGAGGAATTTTGATTGAACTTGTGTTAAATCTTGGACAGAATTTGGGCAACATTGCCATTTTAATAATACGAAGTTTCAATCTATGAAAGTGCTATCTCTCTCCTTTGATTTAGGGTAAAGAAGTTGGGACAGGGAACAAGATATCTTGGCATTAATGATAAATCACTGTTAGCCTCACTACTGCTTAACCTTTGGTGCCAAAAATCAGAAATACTTCTCAGATGTGTTGCCCCTCTTTCTCCTCCTGTTTCTTCCTCTTTTTTCTTTTCTTCTTCTTCTGCATCTTTTTTTAATCAAAAGGAAATTACCAAAGACTCAGTTTTTAACTTACATCCTATCTCATTCCTCTTCTATTTTTCATAATTTTTAGTTGTTTTAATTTCTAAACATCTACTTAATTTAGAAGTGTGTTAACAATGAAGCAGCTAAATATTGCCCAACATGAGCACAAGAAACTGTAGCCAGGATACCTATTTTGGAGTCTGGCATAATGTCTTTCTCACTAGGTAACATGAGGATCAAATGAGCAAAAGCCTATGAGAGGTTTGGTCCTCTGAAACTTCGAAGAACTGTTATTAATGTTTTTATTGAAAAGAGGGCTGGGGATTTAGCTCAGCGGCAAAAGCGCCTGCCTGGCAAGCGCAAGGTCGTGAGTTCGGTTCCTGGTACTGGAGAAAAACCAAAAAGAAAAAGAAAAGAAAAGAAAAGAAATGCCCAACCAATCTCTCTGATTTATTGAATCAAATTATTTTTGAAGATGGAAAGCAAGGAACAAAGTAACCCCACTGTTATACTTGATTGTTGTTGTTTGGTCCACTGTTATACTTGAATTATGGGCCTTACAGTTCTTATGCCCCACATTATGACTTCATTTTTGCAAATACCAGCAAAAACTATTACGATTTAATCTATTCAATCTATGGGGAAGACTCTGACCTTCCAAGTGATTTCAGTGTCCATGAGTTTTGGGCAACATGCTAAGATTATCCATATGTTATGGCAGATAGTTCACTGGATGTTTTAACGAAAGGAGGGCATTCTAGGACCCTACAAGAGTTGGAGATGTCATCAACTGAAGACTAAGCCCAGACCAGGACACTTGTCACAGCAAAAGAAATGGAGATTACAGAAGTGTAGTCAGCAGGGCATTTGGACTCCAGCACTCAGGACAGGCTCACAGCGCTGAAAGCAGTAACAAATTCGGTGCTCCAATGAAGTTTTTGAGTCTGAAGAGGCTGAAGTGTTTCAAAGGAAACTTGATGAGACCACAAGATTGCTCAGGGAGCTCCAGGAAGCACAGAATGAGTGGCTGAGCACCAGACCCCCTCCCAATATTATCTATCTCTTGGGTCCATCATACAGAGAAATGTACCTTGTTGAACAAGTGACCGATAATCTTAAAAGAACTTGCACAGCAAGTCACTCCGGGTGATATCGTAAGCATGTATGGAATACAGAAAGCAGTGGGAATTTCCATCCCTTCCCCCATGGTGGAAAACAACTTTGTAGATTTGAAGGAACCTAAGAAGACTGACGCTGCTGAGTGTGGGTCTGATGGGTGCTAAGGATAACTAGTATTTGATTATATATTATGTACATATTTCTTTTCATTCTGAACTTGGAAATGCTTTTCCAAAGCTATTAACTATTTCTAAATTGTGTTTTTAACTAAACTTTGGAACAATCAACTTTGATGTTCCAGAGACTGGACTTCTATAAGGTAATAAAATCAAACCTGGGACTCTTGAAAAAAAAGATGGAAGCAAATGAAAAATAAAACACACTATTCCAGAGATAGGTAGCTGTCTATCAATAATTCCTGCTTCCTTTCTACCATGTGGAAAGCTGTTCTGCCTAACCAGAAATGTCGTCTCCAGTCTCATGCATCAGGGTGGAGCAGTACGGCTACTTCTGGTAGGTGGGATGTGAGTTGGGTGAGTGTTACCTACAGGTTGAAGTGAGTAGGTGTCTCATGTACCTCTCTATGCTTTCTTATGCTTCACAGTACCCTCGAGAGTCTTATGTTGAAGATAGTGACATCCCAAGAGTGGATGGATTTCAGATCCCCAAGTCACGTGTTAGAGAAGAGGAGAGCTGCTCCAGTAGGGACAGGCACATTGAGCTTAGTGTGAGGCAGAAATAAAAATTTAATATGTTAAATCACCCTTACATATTCAACTTGGGGGCTGTTTGTTAGAGCAGGGAGTCTAAATGTGTGGCTAAAAGCCATGGAAGTAATCTAATGTAATCTAAGCTACACAAGATTTCTTGGACTCTGTTCCAAAGGGCGACAAGATACATGGTTTTATATCTAGTAGATCTGAGTATGGATTCTGCCTCTGTAACCTCCTTGATGGGTCCCAATCTCTTTGTGCATTTACCTATTGTTTTAGTCCTGCTACTGTCTCTTTCCACTCATTTAATTATCTCCATTCTCAGTCCTCCATCTGAGCCATTCCTGGGTCCATATGGATAACTGCCTACTGGACATCTCCACCTGCCCATACATAAATACCTCAAACCTAAATGACTAATACTAAATTTATTGCCTCCCTCAAATGTGCCTTTTCTTATCTTGCTATTTCAATTAATTGTGATGAGAACATTAACACTACAATTACAACTGCATCATTAATTAGATAACCCTGACTTCAAATATTTTGATAAAAAAAGAGATTAATATATATTGCTGGCTGTGTTGACATACTTAGATTATGGTTCTGGGGAAAGCTAGCTGCCATGTTGTGAGGACACTCAAGCAGCTCCGTGTACTGAGGCCTCCTTTCTGGACATGTAGGTAAGCCACCTTGGAAGAACTCCTTCAGCCTCAGACTAGGCTTTGACATCTTTTCCCAAGCTCTGATCAACATCTTGACTGCAACCATATGCAGTTATTCACAGAAACTCTATGGTATCATACATGTTCTTTTATTGTTTAAGTCACCATATTTTGTGGTAATTTGTTCCAAAACAATTGAAAACTAATAGACCTAGTTAGAAAAGCTTGGAAAAAATTTTACTAAATCTTACAGTCTTATGTAAGTTTGTCTAACATAGTGATGAGTCACTGATTTTTGATACTACACTTGATCTTAGCCAAAAGGCTGAGAAGTGATGAGTCACTGATTTCTGAGGTAATTTTTTGCAACAATTGATAGCTAATTAGAAATACTAGAAAGAAGAAATTTAAAATCACCTTATAAAAAGCTTTGTACCACCTTTTTTGATATAGTGCTAAGTTCTTTACATGGAGAAATCTTAGTTCTGCAAGGCACAAGTGATCCTTGGATTTTTTTTTTTTTCCCCCCCTCCGGTACCAGGAACCGAACTCACGACCTTGTGCTTGCCAGGCAGGCGCTTTTGCCGCTGAGCTAAATCCCCAGCCCTGATCCTTGGAATTTTAAGTGGGATGGGAGTCAGCAGGTGCTACTTCTGGTTTTACTGGAGAAGGAATTGAGATAAGCTGAATGAGATTCGTATCACCTCCTCTTTACTATGAGGTAGAGGCAGGCTGTCCATAATGTTGAGAGTCTCAGACATTAAAGGAAGATTAAGAGATCTCAAAAGATTTCTTCTGTGAACATGGCCATCTTGAGAAACTTAGGAAATTTCCCCATTGTTTCATAGATGTATTCTGATGAGGCAAAATCCCTTCCTTTGTGCTACCTATCATCACTGAATGATAAGGGTGTAGACTCTTGTGAAACTTTCATTTAATTACACAAGAAGCTCTATAGAATTTCACCCAGAGAACAGTGGGGTTGTTTTGTCAAGTGTCAAAGACCTCAATTTGCCGTTGGCTCGCCCCCAGCTCGGTCATGCGATTAGTCACGCAAGTTCTCACAAACACACTTTGCCTTGGAGGACTCCTAGCCGTTGGCTCCCACTACGCTCTTTCCCCCAAATACGTTTCTGAAAACTAAATTCAAACCTACGTATCGGTTTGGACTTAACTTTTCATGCTTCCTTTGCCCAAAGCCTGGACCATGTCAGAGAAGATGGAGACACCTTCACGGCCTGTTGGTCACATCTCACCAAAGCTTCTCAATGGGCTGTCAGACAAGAAAGGAGCCTCATGTGGCCATCTTAATCAGGATCACCATCTGTGAGGTCATCGGGATGTTTCAGACAACTTTGAGCTCTCATTAGTTGAGTGTGTTCCACAGGCCGGTCCTTATCTTTTGTAACTTTTGCTGCCACATCCTGGGAAAGACTTCCTGCAGAATGACACTTCCCCAAGGGTCAGCCCACCATAATGAGTCCACTGGTTGATGTGCCCTTTGAATTCACAGGCAGTATATGTTGATATTAACCTTTTGCGTTGTGAGATGTCGCCTTTAGCCTTGGCTTCTGCCATGTAAGTCTCATTATTTCTAATAGGCTGTGGCAATTAGAGTCTTGGGGCTGTTGATTGCAGACATTTGGATCAGGGAAAGGGCACTCAGGGAGAACAGACGTTTTTTCTTTACATGAACAATGTGTTGCATAGCTCAGCCCAAATCTGCGAACAGTGAGACGGTGGTGGACCTCCGGTGAGGATGGGAAACTCCATACCCGGTGCTTTCACATGTCCCTTCTTCACACTCCTGCTTGGCTAGTCCCAGACCCTTTTATGCAGAACCACATGCTTGCACATTTATTATGCTGAATATCATGCTTGCAGATATTGTAAGGTATTGGGTTTGGCCTAATAAAAAATTTATTAAACAGAATTACTTGAGAAAGAAATGGATACCCTCAAAGGGATTTTTTTTTTTTTCATTTCAAAGATGGTTGGAAAAGAAACAGGATGACACAAGCAATCAGCCCTCTATGGTGGCTCGTGGGCCCACTAAGTAACTAGTATAACTTAGCTTGATGATCTTTGAAGGAATCTAATGCCTGTGAGAGCAAAATCTCTTCTAAGGGAGCTCTGCAGTTGCTGGAGTTGTTTCTCCAAGGTGAGAGCAGTAAATTGGTGGAATCCTAACAGCCCTTGTGGGGGGTGGTTAGGAATGACAAAGAAAAAGGTTCTACTGAGCTTAGTGCATGAGGAAACCACTAGTACCTGAAAGTGTAATGTATCATCAGGACCCACACTCTCTTTTGTTCTTTGACCCACAATGCTTTCTGGGGAAGAAAAGCAAAACAAAGTGAAGCCTGCTTTTTATTGCAGAAGAGATGGACTTGAAGGGGAAGGAAGCCCAAGTGAGAGGGTCTACTGTGTTAACTTGTTTGTGTGTAGGCCTTAGAGCTTGCATGTTCTACATCAGGATAAGAATTTCTCAAACAAATGCAAGAAAAAGCCCCTATATTAATCTGACCACTTATGAAAATAACAGCTGGGAAAGCCCCTCCAGTAAACATTCATAAATTAAGGATGGGCAGTGCCATCCTACTGTGAAATAGTCCCTCTTGGTGATGTACCGGCAGGGCTGTCTCTGAGAGCCCTTTATCTCTGAGAAGTGATTTATTTTTTGCTGTGCAAAAGGATTAATTTAAAATGTAGGCTCATTTTAGTTCAGTTGATCGCAGTACAAAGATAAAGTCACTGTAAGGTATGGAGTTCATAAACTTTTATATTAGTTTATAGCTAAGAAACACTAAAACTGAATTCTTCCTTGAGTAGGTAGGAAGCCTCCAGAAGAAAATCATAAGACGCTCCTGCCTGCCTTCTTTTCGCCCTTCTTTCTCCCTCTCTCCCTCCCTCATACATTTAGTTAACTTCTACTATGGGTATTGGGCTGGGAGATGTTGACGCTATGCGACTGGTAATGAAATAAAGTAATGAGCAAGAAGTAATGACCTCTTGTATTCATAAAGAAGTGACTTTTCCAGGCCATGCCTTCTGCTCCTGAACCCCACGCCTTTCCCTCATTCCCTGGATGAGAGGCAGAGTGTTGGCCATACTCAGGGAAGGGAAACAGCTGAAGCACAGGAGAGAGTTTAAAGGCATTTATGGGGCTGGGGATTTAGCTCAGCAGCACAGCGCCTGCCTGGCAAGTGCAAGGTCGTGAGTTCGATTCTTGGTACAGGAAAAAAAAAAACAAAAACATACAAACAAACAAAAAAAGGCATTTACATATTCATTGCATTGACTTCTTTGACTTTTCCTGCCAAAATCATTTTCTTCCTACTTGGAATACGCTCTTCAGGCCTCTGGAGCAGTACAAAGGGTCTGGGGCTGCCTTGCCAGTGCCAGTGCCCTGTTGTGGCCAGTCAAGAAGGAACAGGGTAGCGCTCGGGGAAGGGTGGCTCATGCCAGTGGCCTCCTGGCACAGGGAGAAGAGCTGTGATTCCTCTTGCTCTTTGGCATCTTACTTCTTTATTTTCTTCACTTGTGAAGGCCTTAGGTTCCCAGATAAGAGTGTGTAGGTCTTAGGGTAGGGGCCAAGTTGGTGGCTCTGCTACTTTTGGCCTGGGATACCCCAGTCTTTCAGCCTTAGCAGGCCTTCCTGTTCATATGTCCAGCCCGGATCAGCAGGACTAGGCCTGAGGTCCAAGGTTTACCTCACTCTGGGGTCTCTTCTATCTATAATTGTCTTATAAACCTGTGGAAACAGCAGAGAGAAAGTGGGGACTTGGGTTTCTTAGCAGACTCATTACATTTTAAGATACAACCAACATCTTTGTGATATACACAGCATACTCACACAGGAACTATCAACTCGGTCAGCATAGCACTGCAAAAAAGGGCGCTCCTTACTTGTTTTGCACTTTGAGCACAAGAATCATAACTTTTTGGGGTGCTGGGGATAAAATCCAGGGCTTTACGTGTAAGGTAAGCGCTGCACCACTGCATCCCCAGCCCTGTGAGTACCAGAATCTTTCTTTCTTGGTCTTTTTGAGACAGGGTCTCTCTGTGCAATTCAGGCTGGCCTTGAGCTCACTTTGTAGCCCAGGCTGGTCTCAAACTCCCAATAATCCTCCTGCCTCAGCTTCCTGAGTGCTGGGATTACAGGTGTGCGCCATGACACCAGGCAAAAACCAGAATCTTGACTCAATAGGTCTATCTAGTCCCAATTACTTATGTATCTACCTAGTACCTATTTATCTTAGTTTTTAAAAACTGCCATAACAAGGTGTCATGGGGGTGGGGAGGTAAACAACAGAAATATATTTTCTTACACTTCTGAAGATAGAATAATGGTGTTGGAAGGGTTCTTTTAAGGACTCTCTCTTTGGCTTGTTAGTGGTTGCCTTTGTGTGTGTGTGTGTGTGTGTGTGTGTGTGTGTGTATCTAAGTCCTAGTTTCCTCTTTTATCAGGACATCAGTCATATTGGATCAAGACCCACCCAGTTGGTATTATTTTATTCTAATTATCTTTTAAAACCCTGACTTCCAAATACAGTTACATTCTGAGATATTGGGGATTACGGCTTCAATATATGAATTTAGTGGACTGACATGTTCATTCCATAACACTGTCTTTCCATTCACTTACCTACCTACCCATCCTTATATCTATCTATCCATCTATCCATCAATCTATCTATCTATCTATCTACCATTATACCTAAGTGGGACTTTAGATGATAATAAAAGTGATTACAAATGACTGAATTCAATGAATAACTGAAAGATAAGTAAATTGAAGCTAAAAAAAGGCAAGCAACTTTATCAGGCTACGCAGTGTCTGATGGAGAGTATGCTCATTCTTAAATCTATGGTCTTTAAGAGAAACATTTGTTTCCTACAGTGTTGTGAGTCTTGAAGTAGTTATTAGACATGTTTCTTCTTACATCCCCAGTTAGGATCCCTTAAGTTACTATTATTAAGAAAAGTCTTCTAAGTTCAAGAATGGGACACGTGGGAGAGGGTGAATTATAGAGCTGGATCTGGAAAGAATTCAGTGGTGTGACTGCAGTGTGCATACTGGTGTCAGTTATAATTCAACAAGAGCTCTTGCAGAGAATTCTTTTTAATTTATAAGATAGAATTCGAGGGTTCCCCCTTCCCCCACCCAAACTACTGTGTCCATAAATGGCTAGAATGTATGGGACCTTTTTCCTTGGCATGTTTATAGTCAGTTTGTGCCAATACACAAGGTTGAAGTGCTTCTTTCAGAAAATAAAATTAAGTATGTTATGGTGAACTACTGTTTGAAAGTAAATTTGGTGGTGAGGTGACCGTGTGGGGCAGAGGCAAGGCAATTGGTTCTCTGTCCTTAGAAGGAAGAAGTCTAAGGAAGAAGGCACGTACGTTAGTGGAAGTTGCTGTTTTCTCCCTGGCTGCTTCCTCACAGGGTTGCAAACCACAATTAACATCTGTTTCGAAGCGGCTATAAGACATTTTTCAGTTTAATTTCAAATGGCTTCTGACAACTGAAAGGACTTCATGGTTTTATGGTCTGGTCAGCGGTTTGGGCTTTCACTTATTTGATGCATGGAGAATTTCATGAAGGGGTGTTTTGGATAAGTTTCACATTCCAGCTGGCAGGTCGCCTAGCAAAATTCAGTGGTGCAGTCTCTCACAAGGGACAGATTCAGTTGGACAGTGGGGAAAATTTTGTTGCTCATGTTTCAAGTCTCAGAATGAAAAAAAAAATTGTGCTGAAATGGCTGATTGTGGGACCCAAAGGGCCTATGATTGTACAAAGATGAGAAATGAGGTAAAGTGATTTGGGCAAGGAAGCAGGGTGTCTGAGGGTAAAGAAGAGAACTTCTGAGGGGCAGGACTATAGGATACTCAGGAACCCAGGTCGGACTTTATCCAGGCATTAACACTAAATCTGCTTAAGTCACACAGGCACCCTGTCACTTATCCACATACTGTCACTTAGTCTGTATACTATTCAACACCCCGGAAGAATAAACAACACCAACAACAAAACGCAAACAAGCAGGCAAACAGGACAACTCGGCAATCTGGCTCCTGTCCTTCAGGAGTGCGTGTACACCTACCCCCTCCCCCCGCCCGAGTGACAGGAAGGTACCTGGAAACAGTGCGGCTGGAGTCTTTCTGACTTTGTGCCTTGCAAGGCTGTGTCAGGAAAGATTCCATGGAAGAGGTAGAATTTTGAGATTTGAGCCGTACTTTGAAGGGTGAGCAACATTTGGATAACTTCAAGTGGAAGGAGGAGGAGCTTCCCAGGGAGAGAAATGGCATGTAGCAGGGACATATCTGAGGATAAATGGGAGCCAAGTGTTTGGATGGTAGGCAGATAATTTTTCCAGGAGTATATGCTCCACGTAGGAAATCCACGAAGCTGATTCTGTCAGGAAGACTGGGGTCATGCCACACAGGATTTTAAGGACATTTTCATTGATCTGAGATCTCCCCAATCTCATCCTTACTTAATTGCATCTGCAAAGATGCTGTTTCCAAATAAGCTTACATTTAGAGGCTCTGGTGGACATGAATTTGGGGGGACACTATTCAACTCAGTAAAGACAATTTGCAGTTGGGGCCAAGTGTGAGTCTTAACTCAGACAAGAGAAGGCTTTTGGAGAGAACAATAGTTGAGATCTGATCAAGGATGAGGAAGAAGCCATGTGAAGTTCTGAATCAAACAAGCAGGAAGAGCAGAAAGAGTCAAGACCCTAAGATAAGAAAAGTTAGTGCTTAGAAAGAATGAGAGCTTGTTGCTCCTCTGCATGGTGAATTTCTTCCCTAGAGAAGAGGAGATAATCTTGTAATTGAATCCACTCAATTTGCCTGCTGCCTTTGCTAAGTTAAGCAAGCCATGCTGCTGATGAATAAGAACTCGGATAAAAGCATGATAACTGGTGGTCCATGAAATAAAAGGAATCACCTTGCAGTGCTCTTCCTCTGATACACTTTGCTGGAAGAGACTAGGAGCCCTGGGTACTGAATTGTTGTCAGTGCGCGAACTGCATGGTTTGCTCTGGAATTCTGTGAAGGGTGAGAGAGGCTTTGGAAGCAGCATTAGTGGAAAGATTCAGAGGATTTGGGTCCTAATTCTAACCATAACTGTGATCAGCTATGTCTTTGTGTGTGTGTGTGTGGAAATGGGCATTGAACTCAAAGCCTTTGAACTGACCTACATCCCAAGCCCTTGTTGTTGTTGTTGTTATTATTATTATTATTTTGAGTTTTGAAACAGCATCTCACTATGTCACTAAGTTGCTCAGGCTGGGCTTGAACTTCTGATCCTTCTGCCTTAGCCTTCCACAGCACTGGGATTACCAGTGTGTGCACCATGCCTGGCTCAGCAATATGTTTTGGATAAGTCTCTAGCTCTCCAGGCCTCAACTGTAAGGGGATGTTGGAGAGATTATGTGGGGAGGGGGGACACTCACTGAATTATTGTTTCCTCCAACTGTAGCTTCCTAGCTGCATGCAAGGCTGCAGGAACTGTACCCTGGCCCCCTCAGGACCTGCTCAGAGTTAATGGGCACAATTTTCGGGCAGCCAGGGATCTGAGTGTAGTACGAATGAGACACCAACATTCAGAAAAGTAGATGTGGATATTCCTTCACTTAAACTGGTGACCACTGATGAGAAGCTCTGTTTCTGCATGTGGACTTACAAAGCTTTCCTCTCTAGACCCCTCCTTACTTCTTGCTTCTGGAAGATATGCTGGTAGAATCTGAGGTCCACCATCAGGCTTTCATGGAGCTGTCTGCATTAGGAAGGAAAATGAGGCTTTGCAGCCACAAGACCAGGGCTTCTTGAGTGAGCAAATTGTTCACAGCTGGGGGTTTACTGAGTTAAACAATATAGCCTCTTCCAGCTTTGCATGTAATTACCTTGGCTGCATGTGCAGGAGAATTTGTACTGTTGTATGACTTCTAAATTCACAATAGTCGTTGTCCTATGTTGAAATCCCAAACAGATGTTTATTCTGTCCTGTCGAGCAGATGCAGGGTGCTTCTCTCCTGTGGGGGCAGAATTGTTGAACTGATTCAGCTGTTCTGCTGTTCGATCATGGGTGATGGGATGACTGTCACATCTGCCTTGGCCTCGGACTGTCTAGGTTTGAAAACTGAAAAGCCTCCATCCTGGAAAGCCCCTTAGTCCAGAGAAAACTAGGTGATTCGCACTCTATAGGGGTGGTGTGGGGCTGCTCTGAGTCAAAGAATGTCTTAGTTTCTTTTCATGTTGCTGAGACAAAGTATACAACACCCAAAGTTAAAGAAGGAAAAGTTTATTTTGGTTCATAGATTGTGGAGGTTTCAGCCCAGAGAGAGCTGGCTCCAAGGCAGGGAGGTATGGCAGAGCGGCATTTGAGTCCAGGGTAAATCAGGTCAGGCAGAAGGCAGCAAAGCAGCGATGTTATAAGCTATGGCAGCAGCAGCGGCAGCAGCAGCAGCAGCAGCAGCAGTGACAGCCTGACTTCTTTCTGTCCCTTTATATTCCATCCTGGTTATCTACCTTTTGGGTGGTACCACCCACACCCAGGGTGGGGAGTCCTTGATAGAAGCATCATACACTCAATCCCAGAATCACACACCTTGGATCCAGCAGCCAGTTCTGAAAAACTCCACCTATGAGTGTACAAGCCATAACAAAGAATAAAAGTTGGAGGAGTAAAGAAGCAAACTGGGAACAAAGAGTCCCAAGAGAAAGGAATGCTGCTCATGGCTGCGAAGCACAGTTCTGAGGAGGGGCCCCCGGATGCTTCTGTCTCACTCTGTGGCTGGGAGTTTCTGGGACTATTCACTCTACTTTTCTTAGGAGAGGCTTGCTACTTAAAATGAGATGGCACCATGCTACAGAAGGAAAATCATCAGGAATCCCTATTCTAATCATATCCTTTTTTTGGTTTTTTGGCTCTGTCACAAACTAGGCCCTCAGAAGCAGTGGACAAAATGCTAGCCCCTTTTCTACTGCCAATGCCCATGCGCAAGGCTTGGACTCATGCTACTATTCTTTTCTGAAAGCAAGCAGAATTTCTTGGAGGTTAGTTGATTCCAATCTTGAGGCAGGAATAAAGTCTGGAGAGCTCAAATATCTTGTTGGTGTGGGCTGAAAACCAGGAACTTCAAGAACATTTGGAGGGACTTCTCCCAGCCCCATGGAGAAAGGTTGGGGGCATCAAGTAAAAATAGGTCAGTCATAGCTCATTAATGCATAAAAGTTGGGTTTGTGAAAGGCTATGAGTTCATGACTGTACCCTGAGGAGATAAGTATATAAAAATGCAGAAGAAATGTGGACATCACAGGAAATATATTAATATATATAGACATTTTATTTTTAAAATGTTGAGCATATATTTATTTTAAAGAATTGGTTTGCATTTGTTTGTTTCTGCTCTGCACAAGCAGGAGAGAAGAAGCGCAGGGATCCTGAGTTAGCCAGGGTGCCGCCTCAAAAGCAGGATCTGGTCCTAAAGCACAAGGACAATTCAGCGTCTGCTCATTTTTAATACTCAGGGAGGAAGGGCCAGAACAGTGAGTTTGAGGAGGACCCCACAGTGTGTTCCAATCTGATGAACTGTACAGTGTCCTGCAGAGGGAAGTTGTCCTTGAGTTCCCAAGAGAGGAAATCTCGGGATGGCTCCACTAAGGAGAATAAACTACTAAAGCAGGCATTTGTATTTTAACAAATCAAACAGACCAGGTCTGTCAGAGTTGAGATCTAGAATGTTCTCCAAAGGCCTCATGTATTCCGAAGTGGGCTTCTGGAAAGTGATTGGGTCATGGGGGTGCGATGGCTGAATATGCGTTAGGAGGCGGGACCTGCTTGGAAGAGGAAGGTCACTGCCCATGTGACCCGGAAGTACATAGTTCCCTCCCTGGTTCTTCCCTTCTGCCTCTGCTTCTTGGCCACCATGATGTGGGCAGCTTTTCCTCCTCCACGCCTGTCTGCCATGCCATTTCTGTTTTGGATTCTGCCAATCACAGACTGAAACTTCTGCAACTGTGAGTCAAAATAATCCTTTCCTCATTCAAGTTGTGGGTGTTGGGTATGTTGTCCCAGGGATAAGGAAATGACTAAGACAAGGCCAGTATATCAAAATGGTAGCACAAGGCACTCACATATCAGGTCATGCAAATTTAGTGACCATCTTCTTTGTGAGAAAGAAAAAATCCTGCAAAAATGCAAATCTATATGAAAGTCAGGGACATAGGTATGTAATATTGTGATAGGAGTAGTATACTAGTCTACTGTTGGGTAACAAATTTCTCTAAAACTTAGTGAAAAGGGGGAAAGAGAAGGAAAAGACAAAGAAAACAAAATGTCTGTTCTGGTCTGGTGTCAGGGCCTATACCTAGGAATGCTACTTAAGATTAAATAAGCGATAAGGGAGGTTGATTGCTCAGAACATTTGAGGGTAAGAGGAGTTAATGGTGCACAGGTATAAGTACTTAATAAAGGTCTCCAAGTGATGGTTTTGTGTACCCAGATTTGAAAATATTATTCCAGACATGACCTGCTAATCTACACTGACTTTAGTTACAGTAAAGATGGTTGAGGCGTTGGAAGTGTGTTATTAACACTTCCTGGGTGCCGGTTATGATTTTACATGCATTTCTTCATTTATTCCTCATAACAGCCTTAGGGATATAGACAGCAAGGCAGAATTATCACTGTTTTACACAATCAGAAGCATAGGCTAAGTAGATTTAGTAAATTCGAACTGTCTTAAGCAAAGCTTGTTTCATGGCACCACGTCAAACAGTATCAACTGAGGCCTCCAGTAGAAAAAGAACAGTAACAACAAAACAGAGAAAAGGTGAAGGAGCTAGTCCGATAGATTTAAACCTGAGCTCCAAGCAGACCAAAAAGACAGAGCACAATGTTATTCTTTAACCACATGCAGTCTGTTTCCTGGAATCTCCTTTGCCATGTGGGAGCACAAGGACAGGGTGAAGACCAGGGTTCACCGAGGGGCGCGGCACAGGCCTGGGGAACTGGGCTGGGGATGTAAGCAAGGAGCATCTTCTCCCTCTTGGCCCCACGGTGGCAGTGCAGAGCCCTTTGGCTCTGGTGCACTGTGCTGAGTAACTTTGCGTGACAGGAGTAGAGCAGCCTGGAAGAAGAGGCCAAGGAGGGCGGGTCAGAAACCACAGATTTCAGAGCACTGAGGAGACCAGGCCAGCGAGGACAGAGATGATCCCGTGAAGCACATCAGCTGGTTCTGTGGGGAGCAAAAAGATCATTTCAAAATGGGGAGAAACTAGGTCTAGCAGCTTGGGGCTGCTGTTGTCAGCAATTACTAGCAAATGTTCTAAAGCAAATCAGTGCATGCCCACACACACATGCACACGTTTGCTTCTAAGAACAAAATGAACTTTTTTCGTGTAGAGGCAAAATGCATACGAGAAAGTTTCAGTGGTTCTTTATTCACTTGGAGAGAAGCACAGCGGAGTCCCCTTCCTGTGAGGGCTGCATGCTCACAGGGGTGTGAAACTGTAGATCACACTAGGCCTTTTCTTTCATGGAGTGTTGGCATCATTCAAGCTTTATCGACAGGGAAGTGTGTGTGTCTCTCCACGTGACTCAAAAGGGTGTCTCTTGGGGCCACTTCTTCACTCTAATAATTATGAGGCAGACTGTGTTACCCTGGTAAAGAACTTCAGAAACTACTAGTGCCTGAAGGACAGGTAACCCAGGAGACAAGACAAACTTCAAAAGATGGTCATGGTGCAAGGCACCTAATGAACATAAAAGAAAAACAACCCAAACACAAAATGGACTCTATATGTCCTGCATTGTACCTCAGAGGCCATGGAATAGTGGCTTTGGCTCCCAAAATGGAAACCCTTCACCAGACAAGAATTGTCCCTCTCGTAGCTGCTACGTGCTCTTCCCAACCTCAGAGGAACAGGGGGTGTGAGGTCATAGTCACAGGGCTGAGTCTATGGTCACAACAAGCCCCTATGTCTATGATACCAAGCTCGAGTCCCCAGAATGCTGCAAGCCTTGAAGAATCTCTCACTTTCTCTCTCTCTTTTTTTTTTTTGAGACATGGTGACACTATACAGTTCAGGCTGGTCTTGGACTCACTCTTTAGCCCAGGCTGGCCTCAAATTCATGACAGTCTTCTTGCTTCAGCTCCCCAAGTGCTGGGATTGCAGGCATGTGCCACCGTGCCTGGTTCCTGAAGAATTTTTCTTGACTAGCCCTTGTCAATTTGTCACTGAAGTGTTTTTTTTTTTTTCACTGTTTTTTGTATTCTTTCTTTAAATTTAAAGATAAAAGAACAAAGACACATTAACAAACAAACAGACATAAATAAAACAACACCCAAACAACAGAAGCAATACAGAATATCACTGAAGTTATTTCCATGTACCACAGGCCCCTGTAGGAAACTCTGTTAGTCAGCTCTACATTACTGTATCAAAATACTTGAAAACTCAACTAATAAGGAGAAAAGGTTTGTTTTTCGCTCACAGTTCTAGAGTTCCAGTCCATAATCAGTTGGCAGTGTTGCTTGGGCCCTGTGGTGAGGCAGCACATCCTGGTGGGAGTTGATGAAGTATGTGTGGCAAAGCTTGGTTACATCACAGACCAGGCAGCAAAAGGCAGAAATGAAGGGGCGAGGGCCCTGTACTCCCCATCACGGGTGCATCCCCAGTGACCTAATGACTCTCCACAAGGCCCTATCTCTCAAAGGTTCCAATACATCCCAATAGCACATTTGTGAGGGTCAAGCTTTTAATGGGTAAGGCTTTGGGGAACATTCACCATCCAGACTACAGTAGAAACGCTTGGTGGTTATAGAGAAAGCCAGCTGGGCAGTCAAGCTTGGAGTATGCTAGGAGCCAAAGCTGAAGACCTAGGGATGGGTATGAATTATAAAGACAAAATCTGGTTGGGTTCTGATCTCTGGAACAGTGCTTAGCTCCACATCTAAATGCTATAGAGTTATTGCTTGTATTGGGTGGAGAACTGTCTCTCAATCTGAAAGCTTTAATGGGAAGTACTAAATGTAAAGCTCTGAACCAGCTGTTGGGTAATTCTTTCCTATGTATACTGTTATAGTATCCTTCTGGAGAAGGAAGCCTGAGGGACTGTTGTAATAGTTAGCTTCCTCCTTCTCAAAAAAAAGAAAATAATACTTTTTTTTTAGATGAACATTAATGAGAATTCCTCCCTCATAGACTGAATGTGTATTACCCATCCCTAAATTTATGTTGAAGCCCTAACCCCCAGTGTGATGGTATTTGAAGATGGGATCTTGGGAGAGAGTTGAGGTTAGATGAGGTCATGAAGATGGGGCCCTTCTATTGGGAGTAGTGATCTTATACTGGGATTAGTTCCCTCATAAGAGGGCAGAGCAGGTGGAAAAGGTGTTATGAAGAATTAGTGAGAAGGCAGCTGTCTGTAAGGAAGAGGGCCCTCACCACAAGCTGACTATGCTGACGCCCTAATGTTGGACTGCTAGTCTCCTGGATAGCTGTGGTTTGAATGTTTGTGTCCCCTGAAAATCAACATGTTGAAACCTGATCATCAAAATTATGGGAGGTGGTTAGGTCCTGATGCCTTTACCCTCATGAATGGGATTAGTGGCCTCATAAAAGTGGCTTGTGGAAGTTTGTTCTCCCCTTCCACCATGTAAGGACACAGAGAAAGAACCATCTATTGAGAACCAGGGCCTCACCAGACACCCGATTGGCTGCACCTTTGATTTTGTACTCCTCAACGTACCAAACTGTGAGCAACAAATTTCTGTTGTTTGTAAATTTTCCAGTCTAAGATATTTTGTTATGGCCGCTTGGATGGACTAAAGCCAGACTTGTAAGAAAATAAATTTCTGTTGCTTAAGTTCTCCAGTCTGTGGTATTTTGTTGGGGCAATCCACGCTAAGACAGTAAGTATCCATCTTTGCCCATGCTGGCCTGGGATGTTCTGACAGCTTCTACCTTTTTGTTGATGTTATCTATTGTGGGATTGATTATTCCTTCCTTCTCTCTGTTTGTGGCTTTTCCTCTGGGGACTGGTGATCAATGTTGCATCAGGAATGTGAAATAATAGGAAATTGTCATTTTGTAGATCAAAAGTTTAAAAAAATTGCAAATATCTGCCATTTGACCACCTTTTTTGACCTACAAAATGGCTCTTCCATGTTCTAACATTTCCTGGTATTGCGTGCATTTGCCTGTGATAGGTACTGTGGAGGTGGCAGAAATGTAAGAAACATCATTGTCTGCAGGGACTTTTACTTTATATGAGTCAGAAATCTATGACCCGTGAGCCATAGCTGGCAAGTCACCCTCTGTTTTTGTGGCTTTATTGGAACACAGCTGCACTCATTTGTTTACTTATTATCTATGTCCTTTTTCATGTTACAACACCAGAGTTGAGTAGCTGAACAAAGATAGCACCACCCAGCAAGCTTACGGTATTTATTGTCTGGCACTTTGCAGGAGAAGTTCACTCATTCTCAAGCACTGTGCTTGTTGGTACTATTCATCTCTTGTACCTTTTACTGCCTTATCCTTCTTACCTTTTGTCACTATTCGTTTTCTTTCTCTACTTGTTTAAATTTCAAAAGTCTCTTCTTTACTCATTCTCCTTTGCTATTCTTTTTTTTTTTTCATACCAGGAATTGAACTTAGGGCCTTACATTTGCCAGGCAGGTGCTGTGCCACTGAGCCACCTCCCCAGCCCTGCTATTCTTGCTTGTATTTCTGGTCTGTTTTTCCAGGGCCCCATTCCTTGCTACTCTCTATTCATTTTCCCTCCTTCTCTTCACTGACTTCTATTCTATGGTCTTTGACCATTTTCTCCCACTTCCTGGTTCACTTCTTTCTCTTCTTTTCTTACTCTTTTCATCTGTGCCTTTTCCATGGAACTGGCTAGCTCCTGTGAGTTGGGGTGGGTGGGCTGACTTTCCTCTCGCCATCCGTAGTAGCCTTTCTCTGACTCCACACAATCTTACACACATTTCCCTCCTTGGATCGCCTCAGGCAACTGGGAAGGGCTGATATTTCCCTCAAAAGGAAATGTAGCCTCTAAGAATGAGTGTCCATTCAGATTGGCTACCTGTCTACTCTGACTGGTCAGTGATGAATGTTTTGCAAATTATTCCTGTCATATAATCACCTGCCTCAGTTAGCCAGACAGCCCAAAATGTAGAGATATTTCTCAAGTTAAGTGAAATAAACACACAAGCTTAAATAGTGCATGGTTTCTCTTGTGTGAGAAACAGCAAATATAAATCAAGAGTAAAATAAGAGGGAGATATTAGGAAATAGAGAGGTAGATCTTTCTCCATGGGAAGGGGATCAAGAGATGGAGGGAGTGGGAACAGAGGGGAGGGAAAGGAATGAAGATGTGTTATGTATGTGTCCCATGAGGAATGTAAACATTATGTACTACAAACATGTACTAATAAAAACATTTTAAAAAGAGAAATGTTTCTCAGATATCTTTGTTGTAGGGACTCCATGAGTCCCCACTTGTGCTTCAGCCTCTGGGGTTTTAACAAGACTCCTGATGTTTTTACAGCATTGTGAGGCAGCGTCTAGAATTCAGAAGTTAAGTCCTCTCAGCCTTAGGATGAGTGTGTGCTGGGTGGTGCCTTTCTTCCCACAGAGTAATGTGTTTTGAATCTATGACTTTCTGTGGTCAAATGTTCCTCAGAAGCACGCACCGTGGTTGCTAAAGATTTCTTTATATAATAGTGTTGGAAAGAGTACATTAAACCCGGGTAGTTTGGAGTCATTTTAAAGTAATTACAAAGATTTAGAAAACCTGTCACACCACTCATCCTTGATGCTAGAGTGAAAAGAGGCCTCAAAGTGCAGGGCCATTAACTACCAGTCCAGCTCCCAATGGAAGAGGAAAGAGACCCAGAACATAGCAGTTTCAGACTTTACCTAACTTTAAAGAATCTACTCCAGAATATACTTCAGGGACAAAAAGGCTTCGTTGCATTTGGCTAGAATTTGAACTTGTTCATTGTTTTTTCCTTTCAAGTGTTTATTTCTCTTAGTATTGCTACTTTTTTTCAGTATTGTGAGGAATATGGCAACTCTGATTTCTGAATATGTTTTTGAAACTTTTGAACAAAACACTTAATTATTGTTTTTAACACACAAATCATAAATTGGTATGGGAAAGAAAAGGATTTAGCCAAACAATGTGTACTAAACATTTGTTGCTTGACTCTTTAGCTTCTATTATTTTCTTCCTACATCCTGCATTTCAGTTTGGGGATAAATGGCCGTGTGCAGTCCGATTCCACTAGGCCTCCATGAGTGGAATATGTGACCCAGATCAGCATACTTGTCTCCCAAGGCATTGTGATTGGTTCTGGGTACATGTGGCATGTCTTTCCATTACTTGCAACAAAGATGTTTTCTAGCTTAATTAGGACAATTGTACAATAATCACAGGTACAGAATCAAGAAAGCAAAGGCTAGATTCTAGAGTCTACTCTGCCAACTAGCTGTAGGACCTTCAACAAGTCCTTTGTCTTTCTCTAGGCCTCATTTTTGTCTCTGATATGCAGAAAGGAAGGAAAAAGTTGGGCTTGGTAGCTGCTAAGATAGGTTCCAGCTTGAAGATTCTTTAAGTTCAACCTTCTTTTTGATCTCCTACAAACTACTCCCTACAATTCCTTTAGTGCCCTACTCCCTCGAATCCATCTTCCTCACTCCTGCCAGATGAATATCCGTGGGCTAAAAACTTGACTGAATTCTTCATTAAGAGTAAAACAAAGTCTATATTGGATAAGAAGGCATTCTTTGTGTTCCACTCCTTGTAGCCTTCTTAGCTTCTTAACTTGAATTATCTGTAGGTTCAACTGAAACATAGAAATGGAATGTCTTTTTGCAGATGAGCCCTTTATGTATGAAATATTTTATAGTCTCTTCCAAGGACTTTTTCTTTTTTTTTCTTTTAAGGAGTAAAAGAAGGATAACATAGTAATGGTGGGGGCTTACCAAATTACAGACAAAGTGGTAAGAAATTATCAATGGTGTTGTTTTACATATTGTTATTTACAAGATAGTTTCTCAGGAAAACAGACAAATAATAGTGAGTTACAGACAAAAGAGGTAGGAGATTATCA
>NW_004955441.1:5876251-5902581 GCF_000276665.1 Chinchilla lanigera | reverse complement strand
AGTAAATCCATTGCTGGACCTCATAGGACAGTATATACTAGTGAAACAAAAAGTTTAGTGGCCCTAAAGCTAACAGCTTAAGAGCACATAAGCACCATGTCCTAGGAAAATAAGCTTTCAGATGTTAACTATACTTATTAAAGCAAGAAGCATATCACATATGGTCAACTCTGAAACAGCAAACATATTAAACATCTTTTGCTTTAACATAGCCAAAACAGATATTGACTAATGTTTAACTATTATATTCTTAAAATTATATACTGATATGTTAGTTGTTATGGTTTGGGGGATATTGCAAAGGAGAACAATATAATACAGGACACATATTTTATAGGATTATTTATAATACTCACCCAAAGAATGATATATAAAAGAGTGCAGGAAATCTGTCCACACATTAAGGATCAGAGAATCCAGCCAGGGACTTGGATCCCTTGGAAATGTCCTGCATGAGTCCAGCTGAAGACCTAGAGCCATAACAATGCCTCCCACGAATCCAACTGGAGGCCCAGAGCCCACAACAATGTCTCCTGCAGGCCTTTTTCACAGATCTGTGCTGAAAGGCCCAAAGGTCAGTGATGGAATCTAGAAAGTTTCTGCAAGTGGGATGAAGGATCTGTGCTAGCAGGCTGAGAGATCTACACTGGAGCCAGTAAGTGACACTCAAAGTAAGAACTAGAGCTCCCATGAAAAATACCCGGCCATCCTCAGCAACAATGAGGACCTGAGCTCCTCTGATAATGAGGAAAGCTGAGTTCCCATCAGGAAAGCCAATGCAACAAGCTTCTCCAGGAGACTGAGCTATGCACCTTCTTCCTCTCCAGAGCCAGGAAGCGATGCTCAGAATGAGAATCAGAGCTCTTCCAAAGTGAACCAAAGCCATTCGCAGCGACAACAAGGTCCGAGCTCCTTGGACAATGGGAACAGCTGAGTTCGTCAGGAAAGCCAGCATGACAAGGTCCTCCAAAAGAACCAGCAGCTCTTTACAACTTCTCTCAGCTCCCAACAGGCTCCCAATAGCTTCTACCAGCTCCTAACAGCCTTTCTTCTTCTCTAATTCTGCCTCTTATGCTGCTGGCAACAATCATCAGGGGGGCCTCCCACACCCAGCACCATGTGCACTCAGTTAGCTGGGTATTATAAGTTGACCTCCAGTTATCAATCCACCACATTAGTTATATATTTTATGGGGCTATTCTTCAGTAGTCATTGAAAAGTGACTGTAGATGTATTGTAACCTTGGAGTTAGTACTGGATTGTGAGGAGACATTCTCTATTTGTTTTTTTATTGACAGAAACTCTGGTCTATGAAGGGCTGTGTGCTTTGAGAGAATGTACTAGCCAGCCTTGTTTTTCTCCTATTTCCAATTACAGGGCACTCCTCTTCATAAACTATTGCCAAGTCTGCATGCATGTTGAGTCAAAACATTTTAGGTATGAACTCATCACATGTGAAAAACTGGGTCTAAAAAACAGCTTCACATGCAAGTGTACTATGAGTTCTTTCCAGTCAATGTTTCAGTTCAAGTTCTGTGAAGCTTGGAGAATTGCGTGTATTTGTACAATATCTCAGCCTTGCCACCTGGACCAAAGTGAGGCTATTGGTTTCCTGCTATAGACTAAACAAAGGAATAAAATGCACACCATGTAGATTGAATATCTACAGCATTAGACACTGTCTGTTTAACTGACTGACTGAGAAGTATATTTGTATATACAGTGGCCCATTGTGGTGATTCAGTGGTTGAAATAAGAGTTAACATTCACTAAAACCAGCTTAGCTGGCCAATTTTGGTTTGGTAGAAATTAAGTGAGTTTAAATATCTAAAGGAAGAATTACGTACAATTATTGTTTTTCTTTGTTTTCATGGAGAAAGGGGGAGGATCTAAGAGTGAATTAGGCTTCTTTTAGGGTCAGGAAAAAATTAGTTGAGAATGTAGAAGAAAACAGAGATGGTCTGGGGAAAGAAACCTGGGAGATGAGTGATGATGGGTGGAGCTGGAACTTTGAGAATTGCTTTCTCAAAGTGCTTTGTCATGGATGGGACATTAGCACCCACAGCATTCACCTCCTCTCCCTCAGGAATGTTTAACCAGCAACTTAGTGAACAACCTATTCAGGTCCTCATGTGTTTAGTGCTTGAATAGTTGAATTTGATTGTTCTGTCTGATCCTAACCCGACTCCCTCAGATACTGATGATAGGGTTTTGAAGAAATATTTCTGGACATGATCCAGAATTCCAAGAAAAGTAAAGAAGAGGGGCTAAGAATGGATAAAGATAAGAGGAGGGGATTCAGTGACCAAGGATTTAAACAGCACATTCAGTTTAATAGCAGATGATATTTACAGGAAATTTTCTTCGGAGTCATACATCAGTTTTATTTAGATATTGACTGCCTTTGCCATATCTGAAATTTTATTCTTTTATGAGCTCAGAGCAATGTAGATTCACAGGTGAAAAGGCTAAGAAAATGTGTGATTCCTGTAATATATTGTATGTCTTTTTTCAGCTTTCAAAGGGAAAAACAAAGTTTGTATTATTTTAATAACTCTGAAGCAATGCTTATTACCAAGGTTATAGACTCTCTTCTGGATACTTGTAGATATTCCCACAATCTTTGGGAGCTCTGTGGGACTCATCCTTTTTCAGATAAAAGCTCATGGACTGAGGTTATGGAACATGGTGGCGTGGAAAGGATGTTAGACTCTCTGATGCCTATGTGTAGCTTGGTAGGATGGAACTAGAACTCATCTCCTAATGGATGAGACATTTCTCGCTGAGCTGGGCTTTCCACCTTCTGGGGTCTCTTCATCCAAATCACATTTATAGTCCTCACTGACCTCAGAGACACTTGTCTTTTTATTCAGTCCTAAGCCATGTTCCTAGATAAAAATCTACTTTCTTTTCTCTCTCTTTTCCAGAATAAACAAGAAAAAATAAGCTATGTTATATAGTTTTGTATATCATAGTGAAACATTATAGTCTGAATGGCTGAAGGATGGATGAGGCTTTGAAATGATCGGAGCTACTGAAAATTATGGAAAATAATTATTGTTGGAACTAAGATGTATATTCAGTGGTGAGAGAAAGTGCCTTTTATAATTCCAGGTTGAGGTTCTGGCTTGCTTGCTTTCATGAATGGAGAGATACTATTCATATTCAGCATACTTCTTGTTCATATGTATTAATAATAATATTATTATATTTATTACATAAATATGTACATATTTATTATTATTCAGCACACTTCTTGTTCATATGTACATATTATTAAGATGTTTGAAAACATCTTATCCTCCTGAGTAGCTTAAAATTCTTATTTACATTAATATTGATATTATATAGCAACATTAAAAATCTTTTGCTGGCACACACTTTAGACTGATATGTCTCCAACTCATGATGAACACATTTACTGAGGACTTGATTAATCAGACTTGAGCATGGATTTTGAATCGAGAAGTTAGATTCCTCTTAGGAATATTTACAAGGAACAAAGCACAATCAAGCCATTTAGAAAATGTTTGTTTAACCTTTCTCTTGTGCCCAAATAAGACTTGATGTGGTAAATTGGGGTAATAGGAGTGAAATAGCTAAAAAATCAAACCAACTAAACAAAAAAGTATCCACACATTCAACAAACTGCATGTTAGCCACAAAAGTATCTTTACCTCTTATACATTAGCCAAAAGGTCAACAGAGGGTAAATAAAGTGTTCTGAATTTCACTTCCTCTCTCTTAGGCTTTCAAACATTGTAGGTCAGGGAACAGACAGTGGGAGGTAATAAGAGAGACAAAATCAAAATAACCACAAAACCAGTTGGCTTTAGGGTTAAAGCAGTCAGCTTTAGGTTAAAGCAGACCACAGGAAAAGGAAACTATTAAAATATTTTTATTTGTGTGTGTGTGTGATTCTTTATTTGAATCCCACTTTGTTTTCAAATTCTATCCAGCCTCTCTTTGCATGCAGCTCCCTCCTGCTCATCATTTCCTCCACATCTTCAGTAGACCTCATGTTCATCACACTTTTTGCATTTGGAATTCAATACTTTAAAAAAAATCATTTGAGCTAAAGGAAGTTAGCTCATCACCACTCACGAAATTCTTTATATTTCTACTCCCGCTTCAATTATTTTTTGCCAGCTTAGAGAAGTCAGTCATAACTTCTAACTTCGGAACTCTGTCCTTCCCTTCCTCTCCTGTTTCTCCTTCTCAGCTCAATTTCGTTCTGTTCCTCACTGTATCTCTCTTGCTCATTTTCACTGTATAGAGAGACAATATTTTTTTTATTTTATGTTTTTGTTTGATCCTCCCACTTTACTGGAGTATAGCTGATAATTAAAATGCATATATCAGGGTAGTGGTGTAGCTCAGTGATTAAGTGCTTGCCTAATATGTGTGAGGCCTTGGGTTGGATCCCCAGCACTGTCAAAAAAGAGTACATATTTAAACTGTACAATCGAATGGTTTTATATACGAATACACTGTGAAATACTTACCAACCCAACTAGTTAACATTATCCATCATCTTGCATAGTTAATATTATTTTGTGTGTTGAGAACATTTAAGATCTAGTCTTGTAGCAAGTTTCAAGTTTATAATATTGCTAACCATAGTCACACTAGATCCCCAGAACTTATTTTATTTTGCACAATTTGTTTTTTTTTTTGTTTGTTTGTTTTTCTCTGGTACCAGGAACCGAACTCACGACCTTGCGCTTGCCAGGCAGGCGCTTTGCCGGTGAGCTAAATCCCCAGTCCCTATTTTGCACAATTTGAACTCTATACTCCTTCACCAAGATTTCCTTGTATTCCCCTCCTGATATCACCATTCTACTGTTTCTATGAGTGTGGAGTTTTTATATTCTATGTATAATTGAGATTTGCAGTATTTGTCTTTCTGCTTCTTATTTCATCTACCATGTTTACCAGATTCATTCATGCTTTTGCAAATGGTAAGATTTTCTTTTGTTAAGGCTGAGTAATATTCCATTGTGTAGAGGTATGTATATACATCTCTGTTATTTCCTTATTCATTAATTCATCCATTGATGGACAGGTTTTTCTGTATATTAGTTATTGTGAATAATGCTGAAACAAACATGGGAAAGCAGATATGTCTTAGAGATTCTGATTTAAATTCCCTTGGAAATAGAATTGAGATTTCTGGATCATAAGGTTATTTTAAAAAAATTTTGAGGAACTTTAATACTCTTTCTCAAAAACCCATGATAGTGAAAATAGTCTGTTCTACAAGTAATTGTGGGATAAAGTGGGCATCTATGTGTGAAAGAATGAAATCAAACCCTTGTCCCCACAACATATGCAAAAATGAACCCAAATGGACAAAAGACTTAAATGTGAGACCTGAAACTATAAACGTACTAGAAAAAAAAGAGGAAAATCTTCTTGATTATTTAGATATGAGACCAAGAGCACAGGAAACAGAAGCAAAGTAGACAAATGGGAATGCAGGGATTTTATTTTATTTTATCTTATTTTTGGTACCAGGAATCGAACTCAGGACTTTGTGCTTGTCAGGCAGGTGCTTATGCCGCTGAGCTATATCCCCAGCCCTATGGGGATTTTATCTTTGGTTATCCATCCGAAAATTACTTTGATGCAGAAGTGGCATTATGTTCAGTGGTGGGAGGGGGAGGAAGCCAAAGTGTCATTCAGTGTGGTAACTGTGACAGTTGAGTGACTGTGTCAATTTGAGGAGTTTAGTTAAGAGAAGTTTAGCTAAACAAGCTCAGCAGTTCCACACTGTAGGGTGTAGAAGACCCACCCTAGCGGGCTCATCCCCTGGATGGTATAAAGGGGAAATGAGGAAGGACAAATCTACCTCTGTTTCTTTGCAGGAGCGCCAGTCTTCACCTTCACCTTGGACATCACCTCCTGGCTTTCAGTGCAGACTCCAGCTTTTGTCGTAGACTCTTCAGCCTTCCATTGCAGACCTATCAGCCTCCTGACATGGACTCGCATGGGACACTGCAGTGAGCTCCAGACCTTGGGTTAAATCCTTTGGTCTCCAGTGTGCAGACACCCTCTGCATGCTTCCCCATCCGACTCTGTGGGTGGCCATTGTTAACCAATCTTGTAAATTCTTTTACATTTGTATATCTTCTGTTATATCTGTTTCTCTAGTAAAACACGAATTGATACAGAGACACTTTCAAGTGAAGACAAGAGATTTAGTTGACACCACACCAAATTGAAATTCAGAGACCCTGGCTGGCATAAATAGCTTTCAGCACAAAGGGCTTGTGGATAGAGAAAGCCAAGGAGGTCAAACTTTCCTCACCATCTCTTCCTCCTGTCCCCTCATTGCTACCCCCACACCATTCATGCTGCCTGTATCCTTTGACTCCTCAAGGATGGCGAAGTGACCTGCAGAACACAGAAAAGCTTTGCAATTGCCAGATGACTCATGACAAGTTTGAAAATATAAACATACAAAGTAAGCATATAGTTCCATCTGACTATTAAATTCTCATTTCTCTTTGAAAGTACAAAAGGCCATCCCTGTGACCCAAAACAACACTGCAAGCTCCTATCAAATTTCCTGTCCCTGTATCTTTTTAAAGTAATTATGGTTCATCTCTCTGGGTTTTCCCATTGATATTTATACTTTGTTGATTTTTCTCCAAATGCATTGGGGGCACTTGTCCAAATCAAATATCATTTCATTACTTCCTGCCTCTTATTTTAAAATTCTTTTTGTCTTTTACTCTCCATGGGGTTTGCATTATATTCCAATTAATATCTTATAAATCTTGGGTGCAAGATATTAAGTACACATTCATGTCACTAGGGGATAAGCTCAAGGCACTCAAGTCTACATAGGGATTAGGTGATGTTGGAATTAACCACTGAGGACTGCATCTGACTTTCAACTTAAACGCTCAATTCACCAACCATAGTACCTCCCCCCAGGGGCAATTGGCAGGGCGTAATTGTCTGTAGCTCATAAATAAGAAAACGAAGGCCAGCAAGCTTGTGAGACTTGCCCAGGCTCATGCCATGGTATGACTACAAGCAGGACTAAAATATTTTGTGTCATGACTATAAATGATCAAAACCCTTCATGCCTGAAATATATTTTATGTAAAAATGGTTGACACTTAAAAAATTAAAATGCACTTTATTTATTGGTATAAAGACAGCTTTTAGGTTTTTATTTTAAGTGAGTTATGCTTTCGCTGGAATGGATTTAAGTAAAATGCTGACACCAGTGAAGCATGTTTTCAGTGTCTGGGGCTTCTACTTTTATCCCTTATATCATTTCAATCTAGCACCACATTCCTCTAGAATGCTTAGAGTCTCTATCTGCTCCTGTTTCCCCTCTCTCAATCATCTCCTAGGTTCTAATTTTGAAGCTCTGGCTTCTTTTTCTTTTTTTTAAGAATATATATATTTTGGAGGGAAAGAAAGAGAGACAGAAGAGGTCCTGAGTATGTTGCCAAGGACCCTGCCTTTTTAAGGGATTTTTATAGAGCAAAACCATGAAGTGGGGTGGGACCAAGTTGGAGATAAATGGGAGATCACAAGGTAGGTATGAGGTGGGACAAAACTATGGTCAACCAATAAGATTATGAGCATAATTGCTCAGGTAATATTGATTAAATCGAGATCAAATGGGGAAGCAAGTCACATAGCAAGCAGGCATGAAACAGAACAGGGGCTCTTCCTGTAGGAGGTTGGGTCAGTGACTCTTCCTGGCTTTCACAAGGTGATTGATACCTTTTTAGAAACTCTGGCCTTTTGATATTTCTCAAATCACTGCTTGACTTTGAAGGTCCTTTGCCCCTGAAGTAAAATCTTGTGGATATCTCAGTCTGAGGTATTCAAATTCAAAGTTCCTCAACCAGGGTCGAGGTGCAATTATGTGCTTGGGAGAGGTGGCACTTTGATGTAGAACCACATGAAGAGGTATGTGTCAGAAGCTATATGTGTTCCTAAGCTGGTTTTAATGAAAGAAGGGCTGGTACAGAAGGGAGGCCCCTAAGAGCACAGAGGAAGAGCACAGAAAGGAGCCTGGGAGTGCTCATCTCATAACTAGTGGCAATGAATAGTTAAAAATTGTTTCTGATCTTACAATTGCACTGAAGGTAATCACCCACATGGGATGCACTTTTGTCTTAGTTACTTTTCTTTTGTTGCTGAGACAAAATACCCAACACCCAAAGTTAAAGGGGGAAAGGTTTATTTAACTCACAGTTTGTAGAAGATTCAGCCTATACTTGGCTGGCTCCAAGGCAGAGTGGCACATGGCAGAGGGGCAACAGTTCATGGCAGTGGAAGGCAGAAAAAGCAATAAGCAAGATGAGACAAGCCCATTTCTGTCCCTTATATTGTATCCAAGCTACCAGGATTAGGGTAGTGCCAATCCAGTAAGTGCACTGATCCAACAATCACCCACCCTTAACCTCAGCATTGCACTACAAACCAATCACACACTCTAGATTCAGCCACCTCAAAAAAACCCCAAAAAATGAAAACAAAAAACCAAAATCTTATGACTGCATGAGTCTTTTGGGAGACATCTAGACATAAACCATACCAACTTCTCACGTGGATCATTCTTCCCAAGAATTCTTGGCTTTGACTTTAAAAAAAAAATCAAGTCAGTTATTCATCACTGAGATGGTATGGAGAAATTGACAGTGAAAATTAGAATATGCTTTTGAAAAACAACTGTAATTTAGGGTGAGGATTATGAAAATATCTTTGCCTTTTGAATCAGCAATCACTCTTCCAGGAAGGTAGCCTAAGGAAAGGATCTCAAACAGGGAACATGGTGTATAACTTGCACACCTGGTCTACAGTGTAGGAGTACAAATACTAACACATTTTCTAGTTAGTCATGTGAACTTCAGTGCTGTGTTGGCAGCCCAGTGATGACTACTGGGGCTCCTGACCAAGAACATATCAAATGGTCAAAAATCCTGTTAGTTTATTCAGTCCAAAGAGGATTTAGAAAGTAGACAGTTATATTAATCCCCAGCAGAAGCTGCAATTTCTATTTCTGTTGCTTTTACCACTACCACTAGATTCACTATTGAAGATAGTCCAGGTCATCTGTATCCACTGTCACACCAAAGTCACTGTTAGACCCAGCAAAAGCCACAGAAGTCCTTTGAGTCCTCAGAGATATGTTTATGAACAGTCTCCACATGTTAGCTCCCAAGTTTCCAGCTCTGAGGTCTGTGTTGCTATGCTTTACCATTCTTTCAGGACAAGAGCTCTGTGCAGGGTGGCTGGACCCAGAGAGGCTTCTAGCCTCAGCTGTACAGTGAATCTAACCATCCACCATGTTCCATCAGGACTATAGTGTGAGCCTTCCTTTCCTCAGGGATTGTCTAGTCAAGGGCCATGACCATAGGACCCTGAAAGGGTTGCAGTGGTGCACCCCTTTCAGTCTGTCTAGCTTTGAACAGTGGGAAGTAGGTTTTGGATATTAGCTTTCTCTCTACTATAGGATCTACTCCTTCGACAAATTAACCGCATCCTCTGTAATGATCAGCTCTGTGCTTTGATGGCTCTCAGCAAGTGACAATTTCGATAGAGTTCTATTGTACCTGAACACCAGAATAATGGATACTTATTTCTCCCTTGTTGCATAACTAAAACAGCTGCTCAAAGATCTCTGATACAACAGCAATGGTGAAATAAGCTTCTCTACTTGAAAAACAAAAATGAAGCAACCATATATGCATGTAGATACACATTGAAAATTAGGAAAGTCAAGAATGAGAAGCCAAAGATGCAACATCAGGAGAACTGGGTTTCCAATTCTCCTGGAATGGGAAAAGTAAATATCTACTCAGTGAGGAGACAATGTGTAGCTTTAAAAATGATAAATGTGAAGAGTATAAGGAAACATGGGCATTTTCTAAAATTTATCAAGTTAAAATGAACAAAAGACTCAAAAATTCAACTGTTTACATGAAACTTTTGCCAACAACACTTGCTAAGGACTTGTTTGGGAAAATGAGGGAGAGAGGAATGAAAGATGACTCCTAAATGTTTGGCTTGAGCAATGAGGTGAATATTGAAATTATTTACTGACACAATGGAGAATTGGGGTAAATATTGGGAAACTAAGACCTTTACCAAGTTGGAGAAATTTCTTAGACATTCACAGAGTGATAACAGCAGCAGTAGAATATTGGAACTTGAGCTCAGGGTATAGTTCAGTGGTGTCAAGATTAAAATTTTTGAATTCAAGAATCACTGGTAAGTAAACACAGGACTGAAAGAATTCACTTAGGAAGAAGGTACAGATGGACAGTGTGAAAATATCTGGGACAGAGCCTGGGGTCATTCCAACATTTACAGACCAGAGAGAGAAAGGGGGAAAAAAGCCAGAGGCAATGCAATCAGTTAGGAGAAAGGAGAAAGTAGTGTCATGAACCTGGGAGAGGATGGTGTTTTATGGAGGATGGAATGATCAGCGAGGGCCAATGATCTTTAAAAGTTGGGTGAGATAGACAAACAGTGAGGATGCATGCAGTGACAGTAGACAGCTTTTTGAGGAAGCTATGTGTGCTGTGAGAGTGCAGAAATGGATTTGTGTCTGGAGAGGATATGTCAAAGGATTCTTTTTCCTGAGATGCTGGAACACATCTGATTGTTCATGCAAATGGTCTAGGAGGGAGGGAGAAATTCATCATGCAGGGAAGAGAAGGGTGGATTGTAGGAGAAAAGTCCTTGAGAAGGACAAGGGGATGGTATCCATGGCACAAGTGGAGAGACTGGTCTTTAATGAAGTGGGCCAGTTTGCTCTATGGGGCAATGGAACCTTGATGCACATACAAAGACTCCTGGCACACATACTAGCTGCTCAGCAAGTGTTTGTCATTTTATTACAAGTTTTAGTTTCCTTGAATGACCAAGGAGAATACTTGTTGGTCAGCCCAACTCATTGTTAAAAAGTCAAGCCTTGAATGACTGCATTGCTAGCTAGCATATCCTGGCCAAAGGGGACAGTAATGAACTGAGAGAGTGACCCTTTCTTTTTTGCCACAGCCCCACTCAGACAGGTATCCTCCTACATGAAGGGCACTGATAGGTTATGCTGGAAACACCCTAGTAATGGATATATGATTGATACAATGGTTAAGTTGAATTTGTCATTTCTTTTTCATTGGCTTGTGTTTAGCTATTAATAATGCTCTTCAATGCCCCAGAGAGTGGCAGCCCGGGGAATGGCAAATGTGGAGAAACCACAACCTCAAAACCCCTGCTATTGTGCAGTCAAGATGAAAATTGCTCTCACTGTGGAGACCAAAACCCAGAAGCATCATTTCATTGACTGTTGTGGAGAAGTCTTCCTCACCAACTTGGGAAACACCCTAAGAGGGCCCAAGTTAGAGCTATTGTTCCAGAAAGTTCTGTATGTAGGCTGGGAACTCATGGCTTGATCTACAGGGAATGTTATTTGTTACATTTGATTTCACTGTTGAAACAGAGTAAGCTGATGCTCCTTGCCAAATAGCTGATGAAAATGTCTTTGTCCTCAAAAGTGTTGCTAAAAAGGAAAGAGTTCTACAGAAAACACAAATCCTCCACCATTTTAACCAACAAAAAGATAAATAACCCAATACAAATTTAGAATAAAAGCAACAGTGCATCAGGCAGAATTCTTAGTTACACCAGTAAACAGCTCTAACAGAGTTGTGAAGAATAATAATTTCTTAAGAGAATAGTAGAAATAATCCCAATGTTCATTTAAATAGAATGACTAAATGAGTTGTAATATAGTCATATAATGAACTGCATAATAGTGAAATAATACAAAAAACACAAATACACATGACATAAATATAGCTCACAGGCATAATGAATAAAAGAAGACAGACATGTACTGAATCTATTTCTAAAGTTCAGAGACAGGCAAAGCAAGTCTGAGTTGTTACTGTCAGAATAGTGATCAACTTGTGGTAACAGAAAGGCTGAAAAGGGACATGCGAAGGGATTCAGAGTGCTAGTTACACAGGTGTGCTCAGTTAGGAAAATTCACTGAACTATACCTCTACCCATGTGCAGCTCTCGATGGTCCCAGGGTAAAATGCCTAGGGGATATAGAAAATAAAGACAAGAGATGAAAGCTGAGGTCAGGTGGAGCCCTCTTTCCTGATGGGAGAAGAGCAACTGAATGACAACAGTAGGGGTATTTATTTATACTTTTAATAAAGTTAGTATCATGAGACACAGGGGTGCCTAGCAACTAATGACTGGAATTGTCTCAGGCAAGATGTTTTTCTCAGGAGTGAGGTAGCTTGATTGCATTAGGCACTTTGGCCTTGTCTTGCCCCCATATATATGACCAATTTCCAGCTTGAGCCACTCCCTACAGAATTATACACTTTTGATATGGGCTCTTTTCTATGTGTATAAAGTCACACAGGAGAAAGCAACGGAAGTATTGTTTGGTAGGTCAAAAATTGCCAATAAGCGCTGGAGACACAAATTCAGGCCAAGTTAGTTCCCATCATGCTTCCCAGATTGCTCACCAAACACCGCAGCACTGGACACACATACATGGTAGCCCACATTTGCTGATTTTCTGTCTCCCCAACTGGAACGTGAGCTGACTGCTGGCACATAGTAGGCCCTCATGAATATTTATTGAATGTGGTTGCCTTGTTCACACTGAGCAGAACTCCTCTTTTCATGATTACATTCTTTCTCTGGATATGTTAATCTCATCAACCAGAGCCCAGCCAAACACGCTGCCACAGGAAAACATGTATTCTTTAAGGCGATTTCCTGTATTTCTTCTCTGATTCATCAGCATTAACTTAAAATTTGATTCTCATAAGGCAATCTTATTTCCTGTGATTTCAAGTTCACAGCAGCGGAGTCATACCACTGTAGCCCCTGCACACTCACAGCAGGAACATGTAGTACCTTGGTGAATGTGCCATTGGATACAAAAATTCACATCAGCTGGAGCTGCAGCAAGTTATCAGGACAAGGATGAGGGGAGGGATGGAAATCAGAAAAGACTGATGAGGTGATTTCCTTGACATGGGTGAAGCTGCACAGGCTCCATCTGTGTTTATTGTTTCACTTTCTCACTCACTGACACCCTAGCATTCATTTTAGGGCCTGTTGCAGAATTCAGCAGTGGAACTGAGCCCTGCTGCTGCACTTTATGTTATTTAGGGTGTTTTAAGAAATAACTGAATGATGATCCCTCAGATGCAGAATCCAAGGGGCATAAACTACCAGCTTCGAGCCTAGGATTACTCCTAAATAAGGCACATGTCCCCTGGCCCGTGTTGGCCCCTGAAAGCTTTTGCTGGCCAGCAGTGTGGTGGTTGCCTGGAGACCGAGCAGCCTTGCTACTCCTGTCTTACGGAGGGGGAAGGCAACGCAGAGACAGGGTGAGTGGCCTCTCGTGACTCTGCCTAGAATCCTCACGCTTCTATAAAAGTTGCCTCTCGTCCGGGATATTGAGTTAGGAATTCAAAGAATCTTTCCATATGTCCATTTTGGTTTTTAAAAATTAATTATGTATTTTCTGTTAGTACATGCTTGTAGTATATAGTGATTACATTTATTGTTTGTACGTGTACGTAACACATCTTAATTCTTTTTTGTGCCTTCCCCATCCCTTACTCCCTGTTCCCTCAAACTCTTGATTCACTTTCCATTTGAAAAAAGCTCTCATCTTATCTTATTTTCTTCTATTCTCTTTCTTCTTTTTTCCCTTCCTTCCCTCCTCATCCATCTCTTGTTCCATTCCCCATTTGAAGAAGATCTCCCTACTTCCTGTGCCATATAAAAGAAACCATGTGACATTTAAACTTACATGTCTGATTTACTTCATTCAAAATTATGGTCTCAGGATGCATGCATTTATACCTACAAATGCCCCAAGTTTATCCTTCTTTATGGCAGAGTAGTACTCCATTGTATCTAAATGCCACATTTTCTTTATCCATTCATCTGTTGATGGACAGATAGGCTCTTCCTAACATCTGGCCATTATGAATTGTGCTTCTATATATACGAGTATACATGTATCACTATAATATGATCACTTTAACTCTTTTGGGAAGATTCCTAGAGGAGCAATACCTGGGTAAAAGGAAATTTCTATTTTTAATTTTTTGAGGAATTTCCATACTAATTTTCATAGTGGTTGTACTAGTTTACATTCTCACCAACCATACAGAAGTGTTCTTCTTCCCGGTAGCCTCACCAGTATTTGTTATTATTAGATTTTTTTGATGGTAGCCATTCTTTCTGGAGTAAAATGGTATCTCAGTGTTGTTTTAATTTGCATTTCCTTAATGGCCAGCGATACTGAACATTTTTTCATGTATTTATTGATCATCTGTACTTCTTCTGAGAAATGTCTGTTCCTTTTGGATACCCATTTTTTGATTGAGTCTTTTATTTTGGGGATTTAATTTTTTGAATACTTAATTATACTCTAGATGTTAGTCTCTTACCTGAGGAATAGCTGGCAAAATTTTTTCCCATTCTGTAGGTTGTCTCTTTACTCTGTTGGTTGTTTTCTTTGATGTGCAGAAGCTTATTAATTTGATATGATCCTATTTACTGATTCTCAGTATTATTTCTTGTGCCATTGGGATTCTATTCAGAAAGTTCTTGCCTATGTCTCCATCTTTAAGAATTTTTCCTGTTTTATCTTCCAGCAAATTAAGTATTTCTGATTCAGCATTTAGATCTTTGTTCTTTTTTAACATTTAGATCTTTGACCCATTTTGATTTTAGTTTAGTACATGGTGAGATATACGGATCTAGACTCAATCTGCATCTGCATGATCATTTTGTAGCATTCTCAGCTATATTTCTCCATTTCATTCTTAAGCAGTTGTAGATAATTTGGGAGACCATGGTTCATGAAAGTCAAAAGGCATCTCTATTCTAGGTTGAGGGAAGTAAAGAAAAATCCAAGGTGATTCTCTCTGCTACTCTCTTTGGCCTATGTACCACTCTACTGCGGGGACATGATGTATCAGTTTCTTTCTAGCTCCATTTCTTCCCTGTAGCAACTGTATTGATCATTTTTTTCTCATTGCTCTCAGAGCAAAGTACCTGACACCCACAGTTTAGAGGAGGAGAGATTTATTTGGCTCATGGCTTCAGAGGTTTCAGTCCATGGTCAGCTGGCTCCAAGACAGGAACATCATGGTGGAAGGGCATGGCAGAGCAAAACTGCTCACTTTACTGTGGTAGGGAAATAGCACAAAGGAGAAGAGTGCCAGCAAGATATGTGCCCTCCAAAGGCACATGCCCAGTGCCCACCTACAACGAGGCCCAACCTCCTAATGGCACACTCAGCTATAAACTTCAGTGGATTAATCCACTGCTAAGTATCATGCCCCATGATTCAATCACCTCTGCAAGAGTCTCTTAATCCACTTCTGTTGACAACTGAGACTGACTAGCACAGCAGCCAAAATACATTATCTATTTCCAATAGAAAGTATGTTTACTAATACCATTTCAAATTCCATATAACTAAAAGCAAATTGCTAGTCTTTCATGCCACACCAGGTCATTCTTCTGGGTTTTTCTTTAGATTAGTGATAGAACCATTCTTTCTCTTACCCAAGCTCCAAATCAAGGACTGGTTTAGGTTATTGTTTACTAAGTGTTACCCACCCTAGTTCTCAAGTCTTTGATCCTTCTTTTGATTACTATCACCACTTTCCTATTTCAGACCCTTCTTACCTCCTACCCACTCTAGCTCCCTTAAGAAGCAGCCAAGCATAGTGATAAGAGGGCTAAATGTGTCTAGAAGAGAAAACAGCCTTGACTACTGTATGAATCTGGGCAAGTGGTTTAATCACTTTAAGCCTCACTTTCCTCATCTATAGAATAAGATAATGATGTCACTTGCTATGAGAATTTAGTGAGATTATATGTAGGATAGCATGGCAGTCAGAGGTTCTGTGTCAGTAGTGATTGTTCCCATCTATTCTCTCATTACCTTACTCACCATTGCTAGATTTACCTTGTAATCCCATATATGGACTGAAATTTATGGGATCATAGGTTTACTCTTTTTATAGATGTGTAGGGAGTCTCTGATTGTGTTTTAAAAACAACACCATATCAATAAAACCACTGAAGTTAAAAAAATAACCACCTCTCAATACCCTCACTTGGTATCTACCTAACAAGTAATATTCCCATGCTGGAATCCCAGATTTTTTCATTAATCTTCCAACTTCTTACTCCCTTATCTTTATCCTGTGTTCCAGGCATTGTTCCTGCATATCTTTATCCTGTCTTCCTGTCCCTGCTGCCGCTCCCTACCTTCTCTCTGCGTGGCAGCCTTTGTGTATTTGCTTGTTCTGAATCTTCTGTCTGCTCCTTCCTCACTGTCTTTCATGAGCTAACTTAACTAGCTTCTCTCTGGGGATGAAATGTCTTTTTCTAACATCTCTGCACATAGTTGCATCCGTCCGACATGGTGGCTCACTTCTTCCTGGTCTTGTGTATTCACCTTACTCTCTAGTGGGAAAAACTTCTGTTCCTTGGCCTCACGTCTCTTATGTCAGGGTAAAAGCTGAAACATTCAAGCAGTCATTTTCCCTGCCTGCCAACAAGAGGCTAAATAACTAATTTGAGCAAACTCTCCACAAAGCCAGTTGGCTAGGTCAATGTTTGATACACAAGAGCTGGCTTAAATGACAGCCAAATCTGGAAAAATAATTGTGAGCATGGGGCATGGAAAACGCCTGATTGTTCCTCTTCAAGCAATATTGTGCTCACCCAACCTGTTTCTCTGCTTCTGAGCTTTCTATTGTGGTGATGAGAAATGCAAGATTGTACATCAGCCTCCCCTTGTATGGGATGGGGTGGGTTAATGCCAATTTCTTCAGTATTTTCAGAGAAACTATTGCTTTTAGCAGCAATTAGATACAAATATCATCTCTCATTATTTTCATATTTCTTCTGTACTTGTATATAATTGACAAATAGAAATTGTATATTTTCAAGAAATCTATATCTTGATGTTTTGATGTATGTACACACTGTGAAATACCACAATCAAGCTAGGTAACTTATCCCTTCACATAGTTGCTGCCTGTGTGTATTGAGAACACTTAAAATCTACCCTCCTGGAGAATTTCAAGTGTATAATATAGTGTAGCTAACTATCATCACCATGTTGTATTTGTCCACCAGAACTTGTCCATCTTGCATAACTGAAATTTGTACTCTTTGCTCAGCATTCTCTCATTTCCTCCACACCCCAGTCCCTGGCAAACATCGTTCTACTCTACTTCTGTTAGTTTTAGACTTCGCACATAAGTGAGATCCTATGTATCTGTTTGCAGGGTCTCACTTCTTTCACTTGGCATAGCGTTCTCTGGATTCACTCGTATTGTCACAAATGGAAGGATTTTCTTCTTCAAATATCAGTTCTTTTAAAACTATTTGAGGGAGCCAAGAAAGTTTGTTTTTCAGTGGTTGCTTTTTTCAGAATCCATGCTAATTTCTTGAAATCCCATGTATGAGTAGCAATATTTTCCTCTAGACACTGGCCACAGACCAGAGGATGTGGGAGGAAAAACACGAATCCCGCCAGAAAGCAATGCTTTCAAAATGTGAGCTTAAATTCCATTTTGAAAAGTTTTAATACAATTTTCCTTCTCACTTCATACTATCTTTTACTCATTTCAAGGATTTTTCATTTTAATTTTAAAGAGAGTAGAATATGAGACACAAACAAATGAAAAAATAGAATAGTAGCTTTTCAAGGATTTTAAAAAATCTGTCTTAGTTTTTTTAAATAACAGGATATTGAAAATTTTAAGAGGAATATAAATTTAGGAAGGATTTTATGGATGGAGCCAGGATAGTCTGGCTTAGAGGATGATAAAGTGCTGAAATATTTGTGTGCACAATCCTGCTTTTATTACTTTAATATTTTGCATTGAAATATACCTCCCACTACACTGCTAATCCATTATTCCATGAATGGTACTCAAATATATCAGGTTTCTTTGATGGGTTTACCTGTGACAAAATACCTTTTATTATTGCTTTAAAATATTGTTCTCTGACTAATTTTTCCTAAGATGTCATGAATATATTTGTATCTGCTTTTATCTCTTTTTAAAAGAAATTTTCTAGGAAAAATTTTGAACATACACAAAAATAGAGAAAAAATCTAATTAACCTCAAGTACCAATTGCTCAAATTTGAGAATTATCAGTGTTTCTCCCTTTTACTACATCTGTATCTTTTCCTTTCCTTCTACTTCCTTTTGGCTGATGTATATTAATGCAAATCTCAGAAACATATCATTTTATCCCTCTGCATCTAAGCATGTGTTGCTATAAACACCAGTGTTTTCTTACATAATCACAATATCACTATCATATTTATCTATATTAACAGTAAATCATTAGCATCATCTAAGATATAGCCCACATTCAAATTTCCCTCATTGTCTATAAAATGTTGCAGTACAGTCGGTTTATTCAAATAAGAATCTAAGCAAGGACCAGGTACTTTATTGAATCCTTCCAGACTAGAGAAGACTCTTAGGATTTGGAAAGCCAGAGCCTTTTTTTTTTTTTTTTTTTTTTTTTTTGGTTTTTCTCCGGTACCGGGAACCGAACTCATGACCTTGCGCTTGCCAGGCAGGCGCTTTTGCCGCTGAGCTAAATCCCCAGCCCTTAGAGCCTTTGAAACAGGTGGAAGTCAGATTGTGACCTGGAGGAAAGACTTTTGAAAAGTATTACCTGAATAATGAACTTTGAGAGGCCTCCCCCTTGACTGGAATAATTTTTTGTTATTAGCTCTTAGACAGTGCCTCTTTAAATGTAATCCCATATACATACTGAAATTTATGGGATCATAGGTTTACTCTTTTTAGAGATGTGACGTCCAGAAGAATTACTCTACTTCCTCCATTCCTTTTTACTCCAGCAAATGCAGAGCACCTACCCAAGGCCAAAAAGAAAACTTATATCCTCCCAGAGTAAGCATTTCCAAAGCTTTTGCCAGAAAACTATCTCAAAATTAGCTGTCCTAGTTCTACAGACATGTGTGATCTAATCCTTTTACCTACTATTCTAATTTTCAGCAAAGTAGACATTGTGCTTGATAGTTCTGAAGTTATTCTGTGTTGATAGTGATAGCTTCTGGATTTGCTAACCATACTAGAATATATGTCAGCACCTCTGGTGTTAATAAACTAGCCTAAACATTAATTCTTCATGTGATCTTGATTGTGCAACTTACCTGTTCATTCATATTTCACCATCTGTGGATTCTAGTGAAAGATGGGCCCAATTCAAAAGATGCACTTCGATATATTTTCTTTGGCATTGCAGACAAAAGGAATTGGCAGTAAATGTGGAAGGGGCAGCTTCTGTCTATGCACTCTGGGAATGGAGGAAGAACCCTTACCTCCCTCCTACAGCTCTTCCCATCAGACTTCAAACGCATTTTTTCATTCAACGGCAAGCCCTCCAGGCTCCTAATCATCACCCCAGTGGGATCTTCGGTTGCTGGGAATTTCATAAAGCAAAATTCCCCATGGAGTTTCAACAGAGGTGCTCAGAAAGCCAAAACCCCACTAGCTTTTTGGCCCAACTCAAAAGCCCAGCTGCAGAATCGCTTCCCACACTCTGCTTCTTGCTGCTCAGGATTCAACACTTGCGTTTTTTCCCCCTTGGAGTCAACTCCAGTCCATTGCCCAGAAGAGCAATGGTCTACACTGGCATGGAGATGAGGAGACAAACTATCCTAGCAGTTATAATCACCAGGCCATACATTTCTGTAGCTCTGCACAGTTGCAAATTATATTCATGAATACGATACTTTTGATCCTCATAGTGACCTTATGAGGAAAGGAATGTAGGGAAACTTTCTCAGTTTTATACATAAGCAGACTGAGGCTCACTGAGGTGAAGGGCCTCTCCAATGCCCTACGCTTGGCAGAGAACCAAAGTAGTGTTCTTTTCTTTAGCTCTCGGCTTTTTCCTCCTCCCTGTGTAGCATCAGCATCTGCTTGGTTTTGCAGACTGTCTTTGACAGGGCTTCTCACCTGGTATTCTCAAAAGGTATTTAGCATCCTCAGTCTTTGTCAAGCTTGTGTAGACCTGGAGTAGCTCAGGGGAGCAATCTTTACTTCAAATGGTCTCATCCTTTTACCTCAGTTCCATGAAGATTTCATTTTCTCTGTGCACAATGACATGAAAAATGATGGAAACCACAATTTAAAGGAAAGTTTAAAGAATGCTCTCTCTTTCCACTGAACTTAATATCCGAAAGCTAATGAATATGTCTGACCTTGAAAAGTCAGGCCCATGAATTACAAGTGGAAAATAAAATTTAATTTGCCTTTGTATTCAGTGATTTAAAAAACTCTACATTTCCCCTAATGAGTCCCTTGTAACATGCATTGTGAGTTGCAGTGTTGTTTGACTACTTCTTCAAAACTTTATGATCAGTTGTTGTGGAAGAACTTATTTCTTTCCCTCTGTCCTCCGATGGAATAATTAAACTCCGTCTCCCTCACCCTCTGGCATATATAAGCCAGATTCCCTGACGTATACTTCACTTCATGGTATTCAGTTCTGAAATAAAGTGAGTCAGTTCCGTTCCATGGAGTAATTTCACTGTTTGTACTTCAGATTGGATTAGCTCATGTCATTACTCTCACTTGGGTTATTATGAAAAATTTTTCTTCACTCTGTGGGTTCTGTTTTTATTGGGTTTTCAATTCTGCTATTCTTGACTCTGATTCAAAAGCCAATTAATGGAAATATGACCTCAGACAAAATTAAGCGGTTCTTTTTAAATACATATCAATTCCTTCTTTCTTCCCATAGTCCAGCCTCATAAGGGCACATTCTAGCCACGCAGGAACCTGCACCCTAGGCCTCATACAGTGTCGGTCCTTACTCATTAGTTTTCATGTTAGGAGGTCAGTTCACATGCATTTATATTCATCTTACTTCAAACTGAATAGTTTACTATTTGCAAAGTCATTTCCGTTGTGTAGACAAGATTCTGAGCATGAGGTGCATACCAACTGAGGGCTGTTTTTGCATCAGTCTGATCCACAACATCATTCTGGCAATCCTTTTTGCATGAAAAACCGTCTAATGATCATGGAAATCATCTTGTATTATTTAGGATCCTTTCTATTCAAGTGACAGCAAGTCAACTCAACTGGCTTAATATTTTCTCATGCAACTAAAAAGTCCACTCATATGCTTTGATCCACTCATAGCTGGATCAACAGTCTCACATGATGTCCTAAGGAACCAGTGTCTCTCAGCTTTTGGCTCTGGTTTCTTCTCTGTGCCCCCGCCCCCATTGCCACACCAGAATTTTCCTTCCTTCTGGCGAGGTGGCTGCCAAGTCTGGATCTTACCCACTTCCTCAAAGACACTAATTAATTTGGATTGACTTTCTTTGATTCCCACGCAGATGTTTAAGCCAATTCTTTCGTAGCATTCTGAGTGCTGTGTCCGGGTCACATCTTACAAGTCATGGATTTATCACATATGGATTAAAAGTGGGTAAAAATTGTTCCCTAAAACACAATCAGATGCTGGGAATACATAAAACAGTTATGCATTTCAAGTGTTAATAAAAGCATTCAGATAATGCTATAATTTGGATTTTAATGTCCTCCTAAAGTCTGTGTTTTGGAGGCTTAGTGTCCAGGGAGGTGCTACTGGTAGGTTATGGAAACTTAGCAAGTGAGAGGTTTTTAGGTGGGATTGTAGGACCCTGGCCCCTTCCTTTTTGTCTCTTTTGCTTCCCAGCTGTGAGTGATTTTGCTCTGTCACATGTTCCTGCCATGATGTGCTGCCTCCCCACAAATCCCGAAAGAATAGGATCAGTCTGTCATGGGTGGAAACTCTGGAACTGTGAGCCAAAATAACCTGTTCTCTTTATAAGTTGATTATCTCAGGTATTTTATTACAGTAACAAAAAGCTGAATGACATAGGTGGCTAGTCCATGAAGAATATGTCCAGACAGGTAACTCATCGTGAGGTGGGAGAGAATAAAGAAAGCTGTGTGACAGTAAATTTGATGTGTCAATTTAAATAGATTAAGGGATGCCTGGAAAGCAGATAAAACAGTATTTCTGGGTGTGTCTCTGAGGGTGTTTCTAGGTGAGATTAGCATTTGAGTCAGCAGACTGAGTAAGAAAGATGATCCAATTCACCACAAGCCCCAATAGAGGAAAAAAAAAAAAAAGTGGAGGAAGATGAACTTACTCTCTCTGCTTGAGTGGGACGTTTGTTTGCTCCTGCTCATAGTTATCAAAGCTCCTGCTTCTTGGGGCTTCAAACTCTGGACTTACCCAGGGTTTCCTCTACATCTCAGTCTTCAGGCCTTCAGGCTCAGTTCCACCTTTCCTGGGCCTCCAGCTTGCAGATGGCATGTTGCAGCATTCCTTAGCCCTTTAAATCATGTGAATGTATTTCATAATTAATCTCCACTTACATATATCAAAGTGTATGCTATTGGCTCTGTTTCTCTGGAGAACCCTAACTAATTGGAAGTATGTAGCGGGCCTGTCACTTTTAGTGTTCTTGGCACCAAAAAACTCTTCTTATCCAACTTCTGAGAACGTTGTTTTAAGTTTATGGTTAGGAACATAAGTTCAGAAAAAGGAGCAGAGGAGAAAAGAAGGTAACTGTGAGGGATCTGGAAGCTGAACTTTTGTTCATGAAATCAGAACACTGTAAAAGACTGCAGCCCAAAAATAACATGTCTGAGGCCTAATTAAAAAACTGTGAGTTGGGTTGGCAAAGGCCTTTCCTATCTTAGGGAAAACAGAACCAAGACTATAACAGGGACAAGGTGAACCAAGTAATGTTGGAAAATGTGATTCAACACAGAAAAGTAGTTAAGACTTTCTCTGGGTTCAGGGCCGTGACAGCAGTAGTAGCGAATGCAACAGAGAACAGTTCTGTGTGATTCTGAGTCCAGACACACCTTGACTCACATCCTCACACTTCCTAGCTGTGTCACTTTGAGCACATTCCATCTTCTCTTAAGTGGGGCTAATGATACTGTGACACCTCTTGGGTCGTATGAAGACTGTAATATCTCATAGGTAAGAAGCTGAGTACCATTCTCCATAAGAGCTACCGGAGGGCATTTTGATTTGGGGCATAGATGCTGTTGGCTGGATACCAGGAGGTTGTGCTCTTCACCCCACCCTGCCATGCCCATAAATGTACAGTAAAGAGAAGGGATCCTCCAGGAAGAAAATGCATTTACAGACTTATTACACAGTCTGATGGTCAGAGCTGGCCCTAACTGAAGCAATGGGACAGAGAAGAACTACTGATCAATAGAGAAGGGAAATAAGAGTGGATGACTCTCAGCTTAACATGAGGGTCCACTCATGCAATGAAAATGCTGCGCTTTAGAGAAAATTGTGCATGTCCCTGAACGTATGCGTGCTGAAGAAAACTAAAACCAGGAGCCATGCTCTCCAGACTCAGTTTTACTCTGCACACATGGAGCCTCCTTAGCACAGAAGGAAGAATGACCTTCATCTCAAGGAAGCAGCGTGTGATAGCGCTGGAGTGGACAAGGAAGGGGGGACAGGCAGCCCCTGCTTTGACATGACTATGAATGTGATGGAAACACTCAGAGGAACCAGGTCTGTCTCATGTTACTCTTCTGCCTTTAGCAACTGAGGCCAGGCAACATTCCATACAGTTTTTCTGAAGGCCAGGAAGTCTGCGATTGAGAGACTTGTATCCGGTAAGGGTCTTCATGTTGTGTCATCCCATGCAAAGGTGGAAGGTCAGAAAGGTGAGGGCGAAACTTGACTTTTTGGTACAAATCCATTCCAGAGATAACAGCCTTAATTCATTCACAAAGGCAGAGCCTTCATGGCTCCATCACAAAAGCGGGCACATTTGATCCTGTAATCCATCCAAAGGGAAATTTGAGAGTGAATACCAAATGACATTTAATAGACATAGAACAAGAGTCTTTTATGAGTCTCTCAGTGAAGTGGTGACATAGTAATAATCATCATCAATTAGGAAAACAGGCTAGAGGACTGTTGACAGTAATTAATATTTCCAGTGCTCTGCTGGCACTGTAACTAACAAATAATTTCAGCCACTGAGACATCTGCTAATTAGAAGACAATGGTTTCCAGCTTTCCATTGCTTCTTTGACCTGCACATACCACGTAAATAAAAAGCTGGAAAAGAATAAATCTAAAGTTCCTGTGTGAGAACAATATTTAGAAACCTCAGGGAAGAATCGAGATAAAAATACACTTGATCTTAGACCAAGAATCTTCCTCAAAGGTCCAGAGTTATCTCCGTTGCTCTCTTTACTCCCACAGGGCTGAGTAAACGATGGCTGGGAATTAAGTACTGATGAGAACCACGTTGAATCTTGCTTGATCTTTTGCCTTGCACCAGTCTCAACTGACTCCCATGCTGCAAGCTCAAACTTTTGGAACCAAGAAGAAAACAGAAGCTAAAAGGAAAGTGTGGGAGAAGTTGGGAGTATTTTCCAAATCTGTGGTTCTCAAACTTGTCTGCATCTTGGAGTAAAGTAGAAATCTTAAAACATACTGATGCTGGGTCTTATCAAAAGTGATTCTGATTTCAATGACACAGGGTGTGGCCTGACTATCAACATTTTGTCAAATGCACTGAGGGATGCAGTCAAGAGAACCACTGTTTTAAATTGTTTGCACCTAACCCTTGTGAGGGGGGGGGGTTAACTTATGGTTGTCTCTTATTTGGCAAGGTTCCTTAATGATAGTATTCCTTCATTTTCTAAAATATTGGAATCACCTATGGAGCTTAAAAAATATCCAATGCTAAATTCCAACAACAAATTATCACAGTACTTTTGAGAGTTGGGTATGAGCAGAGCATTTTTAAACATTCATTTTCTTATGAGCCAGAGTCAAGAGCCATTGTTAAAGCAACGATTCTCAAACTTGGGAGCATAGGAATCACCCACTCAACAATGCATATTCTTACATACTATCCTCTGAGGGTAGGGCCCAAGAATTTGGTTTTAATAGATTCCTCGCATCATTGTGATGCAAGTAGTCATTAAGACCACTCGCATCCTCTGCTCTGATTGCTTTCTTCTCCTGAAGAAATGAACTTGGAACCAACAGAATGAACTTGGCTCAACATAATGCAATCCTGCCACTGAGTCTTTGGTGAATGTGGATTGAAGGAGCGGTGAAAGGAGGAGATTAGAAGTAATTGTCTTGACTTCTAATAAACATACCTGGAGATGGAAGGGATATTTGGTTAGCAAATACCAGGTATTATTCTAAACAGTTCTGAAACGTAGAATTGTCCTGCACCAAATATCAGTTTTGTTTCCAGTGAGGCACTGGAAGCTAGAAAGTTTTGGCTTATATGTGATCGGAAGTATGAAGGTGTAGACTTTCGCACTGTAGTTATCACACTGTACATAGCACTATGGTCATCAGTCAATACCTAGGAGATGTGAGGAAATGTGTAGAAGTTCAGGGCAATAAGACATACAATAGAGTTTATCTCCCAGCAACTATATTTCTCTTTTCTCCTTATCTTTCAAAGGGGCAATGCCAGGACACATCACCCACTCCCCAGTCCTAGCACAGCCTCTCTTAGGGTCTCAGAAATGAAGCTGATAGTTTTACATTCGTTTTTGGTGAGATCTCAGCACAAACCACTTTTTTTCTGCCATCCCCCAGACCCTATCATTTCTAGCCAGGTATCCTTGAGCAAGTCACTATCAAGCATGACCTAGAGTCTGTATTTCAAATATGAGCATGTTAAATTGGATGATTTCTAAAGCCCCTTTATTTCCAACATGATTTTATCACAGTCTAGGAATTCTTAGTCTGTACAGAGAACTGCCCCAAATATTATAGTATTTGGGCAGGTGATACTTGTCATTCCTTCTTAACAGGAGCCAAACTTTCAGTTCATAAGGAAAGATCAGACACTGTTACTGTCCTAAAGAAGTATGACTTCCTTCTCAGGATCTAATGACTGTCACAGGGTCCATACTTGATTCTGTGAAACACATTCATTTCTTTTTCATTCATTAAGCAGCAGTAAGTATAGACTCCTTGTTTGAGATCAAAGTTTTTGCCCTCGGGCCAGATTTTCCTGTGTCCAGGAGGATTTACAGCAGCATTCCTGGCCTCTACTTATTCAGTGTTAGCAGGACCTCACTCAGGTAAGACAACCCCAAATTGTCTCTAGACAATTCCAAATGTCTCCTGGAGGGGTGTAGTGGATTGACAACTGGTGGTCAACTTATAACCCCCAGCTGAACTGAGTAAGCGTGGTGCTGG